>NW_012117799.1:878899-879179 GCF_000951035.1 Colobus angolensis palliatus
TGGTGGGATTGTAAACTAGTTCAACCATTATGGAAACCAGTATGGCAATTCCTCAAGGATCTAGAACTAGATGTACCGTGTGACCCAGTCATCCCACTACTGGATATATACCCAAAGTATTAGAAATCATGCTGCTATAAAGACACATGCACACGTATGTTTATTGTGGCAGTATTCAGCATACGAAAGTCTTGGAATCAACCCAAACGTCCATCTGTGACAGACTGGATTAAGAAAATGTGGCACATATACACCATGGAATATTATGCAGCCATAAAAA
>NW_012117799.1:879544-894308 GCF_000951035.1 Colobus angolensis palliatus
ACTTGGACTCGGGAAGGGGAACATCACACACCGGGGCCTATCATGGGGAGGGGGGAGGGGGTGGGATTGCATTGGGAGTTATACCTGATATAAATGACGAATTGATGGGTGCTGACGAGTTGATGGGTGATGCACACCAACATGGCACAAGTATACATATGTAACAAACCTGCACGTTATTCACATGTACCCTAGAACCTAAGGTATAATAAAAAAAGATTAAAAAAAAAGAGAAAGAAAGGTGTAAACCTGTGAGATGAATTCACACATTGCAAACAGTTTCAGAGAAAGCTTCTTCTTTCTTCTTGGTTTTCATCTGAGGATATTTCCTTTGTCACAATGATCTTCAATGTGCTCCAAAATATCCCGTTGCAGCTTCCTCAAAAACATTGTTATCAAACTGCTCAATGAAAAGAGCAGTGTAACACGGTAAGATGAATTCACACATCACCAAGCTGTTTCCCAGAAAGCGTCTTTCTAGTTTTTTCAGAGGATATTTCCTTTTCAACTATACACCTCAAGGTGCTCTGGAATATCCCTTTGCAGATTCCACGAAAAAAGTGTTAGCAAATAGCTCCAAGAAAAGAAAATTGTAAATCTGTGAGATGAATCCACATATCACAAAGCAGTTTCTCAGAAATCTTTCTAGTTTTTATCTGAGTTTTTCTTTTGTCACCATAGGCTTCAATGTGATCCAAAACATCACTTCTCAGATTCACCAAAACCATGCTACCAAACTGCTCCATGAAAAGAAAGGTGTAATTCTGTGAGATGGATTTACAATTCATGAAGCAGTGTCTCAGAAAGCTTATTTCTAGTTTTTGTCTGAGGATATTTCCTTTGTTACCCTAAGCCTTAATGTGCTCCAAAATATCCCACTTCAGATTCCAAGAAAACAGTGTTAGCAACCTGATCAATGTAAAGAGCACTGTAACTCTGTGAGATGAATTCACACATCCCAAAGCAGTTTCCCAGAAATTTTGGTTTTGGTTTTTATCAGAGGATAATTTCTTAGTTACCAAAGGCTTCAATGTGCTAATAAATATCCTATTGAAGAAGTTTTTATTTGAGGATATTTCCTTTTCCACCATAGACTTCATGCACTCCAAAATATCCCTTCTCAGATACCAGAAAAACAGTGATGCCTAAGTGCTCCCTCAACAGAAATATTTAGCGCTATGAAGTGAATGCACACATCACAAAAGAATTTCTCCAAAAGCTTCTTTCCAGTTGTCACATGAAGAAATTTCTTTTTTCACCTTAGGCCTCTATGTGCTCCCAAATATCCCTCGGCAGATTCTACAAAAACAGTGCTCCCAATCTGCGCAATGAAAAGAAAGGTCAAACTCTGTGTGATAAATTCACCCATCACAAAGCAGTTTCTCAGGAATCTTCTTTCTAGTTTTTATCTGAGGATATTTTCTTTTCCACCATAGGCTTCAATGTGCTCTGAAATATCCCTTCTCAGACACCACAAAAACAGTGATGCCATAGTGCTCCCTCAACAGGAAAGTTTAGCTCTATGAGATGAATCCAGCATCACAAAGACTTTTTCAGAAAACTTCTCTCCAGTTTTTACCTGAAGAACTTTCTTATTTCAACATAGGCCTCTATGATTTCCCAAATATCCCACTGCAGATTCCACAAAAACATTGCTAAAAAACTGCTCCTTGAAAAGAAAGGTGTAACTCTTTGAGGTGAGTTCACCCATCACAAAGAAGTTTCCCAGAAAGGTTCATTTCTAGTTTAAACCTGAGTATATTTCCTTTTTCACCATAGACTTCAATGTGTTAATAAATATCTCCCTCAGATAGTGCAAAAACAGTAATGCCGAACTGCTCAATTAGCAAAGAGGTTAAACTCTTTCAGATGAATATGCATAACAAAAACTTTGATTGAAAAGCTTCTCTCCAGTTTTTATCTGAAGTTATTTCCTTTTTCACCCTAGGCTTCTGGGAGGTCACAAATGTAACTTTGCGGATTCCATAAAAACAGGGCCACCAAACTGTTCCATGAAAGGAGTCATGTAACTCTGTGAGATGAAACTACAAATCACAAAGCAGTTTCTCAGAAAGATTCTTTCTAGTTTTTCACTAAGGATATTTCCTTTGTCACCATAAGCCTCAATGCACTCCAAATTATTCCATTGCAGATTCCAAGAAAACACTGTTAGCAAACTGCTCAATGAAAAGAACAGTGAAATTCTGTGAAATGAATTCACACATCACAAGGCAGTTTCTCAGAAAGCTTCTTTTTGTTTTTTGTCTATGTATAATTTCTTTGTCACCACAGTATTCAATGTGCTTCCAAATATCCTATTGCAGATTCCATGAAAACCATGTTAGCAAACTGCTCCATGAAAAGAAAGGTGTACCACTATGAGATGAATTCACACATCACAAAGAACTTTCTTCAGAAAAGTTCTTTCTGGTTTTTATCTAAGGATATTTCCTTTTTCACCATAGGCTTCAATGCAAAACAAATTAGCTTTTCTGAGATTCCTGAAAAACAGTGCTAGCAGACCCGTCCATGAAAAGAATCATGTAACGTGGTGAGATGAACTAACACATCAAAGCAGTTTCTCAGAAACCTTCTTTCTAGTGTTTATAAGAGAATATTTCCTTTGTCACCATAGGCTTCAATGTGATCCAAAACATCCCTTTTTCAGATTCCTGAAAAACAGTGCTACTAAACTGATACATGAAAAGAATAGTGTAACTCGTTGAGATTAATTCAAGTGACAAAGCATTTTCTCGGAAATCTTCATTCTGTTTTTTTCTTAGAATATTTGCTTTGTCACCATATTATTCAATGTGCTCTAAAATATCCCATTCAGATTCCAAGAAAACAGTTTTAGCAAATTGCTTAATAAAAAGAACAGTGTAATTCCATGAGATGAATTCACACATCACAAAGCAGTTTCTCAGAAAGCTTCTTTTTGTTTTTATCTGAGGATTTTTATTTTTGTCACCATAGACTTCAATGCATTCTCAAATATCCTATTGTAGATTCCATGAAAACAGTGTAAGGAAACTGGTAAATTAAAGGAAAGGTGTAACAGTGTGAAATGAATTCCCACATCAAAAATAGCTTTCTCAGAAAGCTTCTTTGTAGTTTTTATCTGAGGATATTTCCTTTGTCACCATAGGCTTCAATGCGATCCAAAGTATCTTTTCTCAGATTCCCCAAAAACAGTGCTAACAGAGTGATCCATGAAAATAATAGTGTAATGCTGTGGGATGAATTAACACATTTTAAAGTGGTTTCTCAGAAAGCTTCTTTCTTGTATTTATATGAAGATTTTTCATTTGTCAACAAAGGATTCAAAGCGATCCAAAATATCCCTTGTCAGATTCCCGAAAAATAGTGCTACCAAACTACTCCATGAAAAGAATCGTGTAACTCTGCAAGATGCATTCAAAAATCACAAAGTTGTTTCTCAGAAAACTTCATTCTAGTTTATGTCTGAGGATATTTCCTTTGTCACCAGTAAGCTTAAATGCACTCCACTGTATCCCATTGCAAATTATAGGAAAAGAGTGTTACCACACTGCTCAATGAAAACAACTGTGTATTACTGTGAGTTGAATTCACATATGACAAAGCAGTTTCTCAGAAAGTTTCTTTCTAGTTTTTATCTGAAGATATTTGCTTTTTCATGATAGGCCACAATGCACTCCCAAATATCCCTTTGCGGACTCCATGGAAACAGTGTTAGAAAACTGCTACATGAAAAGAAAAGTGTAATTCTGTGAGATGAATTCACACATCACGAAGAACTTTCTCAGAAAGCTTCTTTCTAATTTGTATCTGAGGTTATTTCCTTTTTCACTATAGGCCACAATGTGCTTCCAAATGTCCCTGTGCTCATTCCACGAAAACATTTTTAGCAAGATGCTCAATGAAAAGTACAGAGTAATGCATTGGGATGAATTCACACACCAGAAAGCAGTTCCTTAGAAAGTTTCTAGTTTTTTTCTGAGGATATTTTCTTTGTCACCATAGGCTTCAAGACACTCCCAAATATCCTATTGCAGACTCCACAAAAGCAGTGTTATCAAATGGCACAAAGAAAAGCACAATGTAGTTCTGTGATATGAATTCACACATTACAAAGAACTTTCTCAGAGAGCTTTCTAGTTTTTATCTGAGGATATGTCCTTTGTAACCATAGGCTTCAATGCAATCCAAAGTATCCCATCTCAGATTCCCCAAAAACAGTGCTACCAAACTGATCCATTAAAACAATCCTGTAACACTGTGAGATTAATTAACACGTCACAGAGCAGTTTCTCAGAAAGTATCTTTCCAGTTTTTATATGAGGATATTTCCTGTCACCATAAGCTTCCAGGTACTCCAAAATATACTACCGCAGATTCCAAGAAAAGGGTGGTAGCAAACTGCTCAATGGAAAGAACATGTATCTCTCTGATATTAATTCACACATCACAAAGCAGTTTCTCAGAAAATTTCTTTCTTGTTTTTCTCTGAGGATATTTCCTTTTTCACACTAAGCTTCAATGTGCTCTGAAATACGCCATTGTAGATTCCAGGTAAACAGGGCTAGCAAATTGCTCCATGAAAAGAACAGTGTAACACTGGGTCTTTAATTCAAAAATCATGAAGAAGATTCTCAGAATGCTTCTTTCTAGTTTTTCTATGAGGATATTTCCTTTGTAAGCATAGGCTTCAATGTGATCCAAAATAACCTTCCTCAGATTGCCTAAAAACAGTCCTAGCAAACTGATCCGTAAAAACAAAGTTGTAACTCTGTGAGAAGAATTCACAAATCACAAAGTAGTTTCTCAGAATGTTTCTTTTTAGCTTTTGTCTAAGGATATTTATGTTTTCACAATAAGTTTCAATGCACTGCAAAATATCCCATAGCAGATTGCAAGTAAACAGTGTTAGCAAATTGATCAATGAAAAGAATAATGTAACTCTGTGTGATGAATTGACATATCACAAAGCAGGTTCTCAGTAAGCTTCTTATTGGTTTTTATCTGAGGATATTTCCTTTGTCATCATAGGCTTCAAAGCATTCTCAAATATTCTATTGCAGATTCCATGAAAACAGTGTTATCAAATAGCTCAATGAAAAGAATGGTGTAATTCTGTGAGAAGAATTCATACATCACAAACCAGTTTCCCAGAAAGCTTCTTTCTAATTTTTATCTGGTGATATTTCCTTTTTCACCATAAGCCTCAATGCATCCCAAATATCCCTTTGCAGATTCCACAGAAACAGAGTTAGCAAACTGCTCCATGAAAAGAAAGGTCTAACTTTGTGAGATGAATTCACCCATCACAAGGAATTTTCTCAGAATGCTTCTTTCTACTTTTTATCTGAGCATATTTCCTATGTCAACATAGGCTTCAATGCGATCCATAATATCTCTTCTCAGATTCCCCAAAAACAGTGCTATCAAACTGATCCATGAAAAGTATCACGTAACTCTGTGTGACGAATTCACACATCACAAGGCAGTTTCTCAGGATATTTCTTTCTAGTTTTTCTCTGAGGATATTTAGTTTTTCACAATAAGTTTGAATGTACTCCCAAAAATCCCATTGTAGATTCCAAGAAAGCAGTGTTAGCCAACTGCTCAAAGAAAGGAACATTGTAACTCTGGGAATTGAATTCACATATTACAAAGCAGTTTCTCCGGAAGCTTCTTTTTGGTTTTTCCATGAGGATATTTCCTTTGTCACCATAAGCTTCAATTCACTCCCAAATATCCCTTTGTAGATTCCAAGAAATCAGTGTTAGCAAACGCTGCAATGAAAAGAACAGTGTATCTCTGTGAGATGAATTGACACACCACAAAGCTATTTCTCAGAAACCTTCTTTTTGGTTTTCGACTGAGGATATTTGTCACCATAGGCTTCAATGCACTCCCAAATATCCTATTGCAGATTCCACAGAAAAAGTGTTATCAAGCTACTCAATGTTTGCAACAGCGTATTTCTGTAAGATGAATTCACACATCTCAAAGCAGTTTCTCAGAAAGTTTCTAGTTTTTCTGTGAGAATATTTCCTTTTTCACTATAGGCCTCAAGGAACTCCCAAATATCCCTTTGCAGATTCCACGAAAACAGTGTTAGCAAACTCCACCATGAAAAGAATGGTGTAACTCAGTGAGATGAATTCACACATCCCAGACAAATTTCTCAGAAAACTTTTCTAGTTTTTATCTGAGGTTAATTCCTTTGTCACCATAGTTTTCAATGCGGCACAAAATATCCTTTGTCAGATTCCCCAAAACAGTGCTAAAAGACTGATGCAGGAAAATAATCGTGCAACGCTCTGAGATTAATTAAAACATCTCAAAGCAGTTTCCCGGAAATCTTCTTTCCAGTATTTATACGAAGATATTTCCTTTGTCACCATAGACTTGTATGCAAACCACAATGTCAGTCATCAGATTCTGCAAAAACAGTGCTAGCAAACTGCTCCATGAAAAGAATCATGAATTTCTGAGATGAAATCACAATTCACAAAGCAGTTTGTCAGAAAGGATCTTTCTAATTTTTGTCTGAGGATATTTCCTTTGTCACCATAAGCTTAAAATGTGCTCCAAAATAACACATTGCAGATTCCAAGAAAATAATGTTAGCAAACTGCGCAATGAAAATAACAGTGTATCTCTGTAAGATGAATTGAAACAACACAAAGTAGTTTCTCAGAAAGCTTCTTTTCAGTTTTCCTCTGAGGATATTTCCTTTGTCACAACAGTCTTCAATGCACTCCCAAATATCCTTTTGCAGATTCCACAAAAAAGTGTTATCAAATGGCTCAATGAAACAATGGCATAGTTCTGTCAGATGAATTCACACATCACAAAGCAGTTTCTCAGAAAGTTTTCTTCTAATTTTTAATTTGTGGATAATTCCTTTTCCACTCTAGGCCACAATGTGCTCCCAAATTCCCTTCGCAGATTCCATGAAAACAGTGTTAGAAAACAGCTCCATGAAAAAAGGTGTGAACCTGTAAGATGAATTCACACATTTAAAAGGAAATTTCTCAGAAAGCTTCTGGGTAGTTTTTATCTGAGGTTATTTCCTTAGGCACCAAGGGCTTCAATATGACACAAAATATCCATTCTTGGTTTCCCCAGCAGCAGTGCTACCAAGCTGATCCATGAAAAGAATCGTGTAACTCTGTGAGATGAATAAACACATCACAAAGCGGTTTCTTAGAAAGCTTCTTTCTATCTTTTATATGAAGATATTTCTTTTGACACCAGAAACTTCAATGAGCTCCAAAATATTACATTGCAGATTCCAAGAAAACAGTGTTAGCAGACTGCTAAATGAAAAGAACAGTGTAACTCTTTGAGATGAATTCATGCGTCACAACACAGTTTGTGAGAAAGTTTCTTCCTAGATTTTATCTGAGGATATTTCCTTTTTTACTGTGGGCCTCAATGTGCTCCCAAATAAACCTTTGCAGATTCCACAAAAAATGTGTTAGCAAATTGCTCCATAAAAAGAAATGTGTAACACAGTGAGATGAATTCCCACATCATAGGGAAGTTTCTGAGAAATCTTCTGTATAGTTTTTATCTCAGGATATTTCCATTGTCACCACAGGCTTCAATGTGATACAAAATACTCCTTCTAAGATTCCCCAAAGTCAGTGCTACCAAACTGACCCATGAAAAGTATTGTGTAATTCTGTAAGATAAATTACACCACAAAGCAATTTTTCAGAAAGCTTCTTTCTAGTTTTTATACGAGGATATTTCGTTTTTCACTGTAACCTTCAATGCACTCCAAATTATCACATTGAAGAATCCAAGAAAACTGTATTAGCTAACTGCTCAGTAGAATGAACAGTGTAACACTGTGAGATGAATTCAAACATCACAAATTATTTTCCCTGAAAGCCTCTTTGTAGTGTTTATATGAGCATATTTCCTTATTCACCATAGGCCTCATGCACTTCCACATATCCCTTTGCCTATTCCATGAAACCACTGTTAGCAAATTTCTCCATGAAAAGAATCATCTAACTCTGTGAGATGAATTCGCAAATCACAAAGCAGTAAAGCAGTTTATCAGAAAGCTTCCTTCTAGTTTCTGTCTGAGGTTACTTCTTTTTGCACGATAAGCTTCCATGCACTCCAAAATGTCCCATTGCAGATTTCACGAAAACAGGATTCAGAAGCTGTTCAATGAACAGAACTGTGTAATTCTGTGAGATTAATTCACACAACACAAAGCAGTTTCTCAGAAAGCTTCTTTCTAGTTTTTATATGAGGGTATTTCCTTTGTCACAATAAACTTCAACATGCTTTGAAATATCCTAATACATATTCCACGAAAACACTGTTAGCAAACTGCTCAATGAAAAGAACAGTATAACTTGTGAAATGAATTCACACATGACAAAGTAGTTTCTCAGAAGTTTTCCTTCTAGTTTTTATCTGAGGATATTTCGTTTCTCACCATAGGCTTCAATCCACTCCCAAATATCCCTTGCAGATTCCACGAAAACATTGTTATTCAACTGCCCCATGAAAACAAAGGTGTAACTCTGTGAGGTGAATTCACACATCATAAGAAGTTTCTCAGATAACTTCTTTCTAGTTTGTATCTGAGGATATATCCTTTGTTGAACTAGGCTTCTATGTGATCCAAAATTTCCCTTCTCAGATTTCCAAAAAGCAGTGCTACCGAACTGCTACATGAAAAGAATTGTGTACTTCTCTGAGATGAATTCACAAATCACAAAACAGGTTTTCAGAAAGCTTCTTTCTAGTTTTTGTCTGAAGATATATCCTTTGTCAGCATAAGCTTCAATGCACTCCAAAATATCTCATCGCAGTTTCCAAGAAAACAGTGTTGGCAACCTACTCATTGAAGAGATGAGTGTAACTCTGTGAGATGAATTCACACATCACGAAGCAGTTTCTCAGAAAGCTTCTTTCTAGTTTTTTTTTGAGGATATTTCGTTTGTCACCATAGGCTTCAATGTGTTCCCAAATATTCTACTGCAGATTCGACAAATACAGTGTTTTCAAACTGCTCAATGAAAAGAACAGTGTAACTCTGTGAGATGTATTCAAAAATCACAAGCCAGTTTCTCAGAAATCTTCTTTCTGGTTTTTATCTGAGTTTATTTCCTTTGTCACCATAAGCTTCAATGTGCTCTGAAATATCCAATTGCAGATTCGAAGAAGACAGTGTTAGCAAACTGCTCACTGAAAACAACATTGTGACTCTCTGAGATGAATTCACGCATCAAAAAGCAGTTTCTCAGAAAGACTCTTTCTAGTTTTTATGTGAGCATATTTCCTTTTTCTCCCTAGGACCCAACCCACTTCAAATATGCCTTTACAGATTCTACAAAAGCAGTGTTAGCAATCTGATCCATGAAAAGAAACGTGTAACTCTGTGAAATGAATTCACACATCATGAATAAGTTTCTGAGAAAGCTTCTTTCCAGTTGTAATATGAGTATACTTCCTTTGTTACCATAGGCTTCAAAGCAATCAAGAATATCCCGACTCAGATTACACCAAAAAAGTGCTACCAAACTGATCCATGAATAGAATCTTGGAACTCTGTGAGATGAATTAACCCACCACAACTCAGTTTCTCAGACAGAATTGTCTAGTTTTTATATGAGGATATTTCTTTTGTAAGCATAAGCTCCAATAAACTCCAAAATATGTCATTGCAGATCCCAAGAAAACTGTGTTAACAAATTCCTCAATGAACACAACAGTGTAAGTCTGTGAGATGAATTCACACATCACAAAGCAATTTTTCAGAAAGCTTCTTTCTAGTTTTTGTCTGAGGATATTTACTTTTTCACCGTGGGCCCCAATGCGCTTGCAAATATCCCTTTGCTGATTAAACAAAAATAGTGTTAGCATAGTGCTCCACGAAAAGAAAGGTGTAACTCTGTGAGAATAATTCACACATCACAAACTTTTTTCTCCAAAACTTTCTTTTTGGTTTTTGTCTGGGGATATTTCCTTTGTCACCATATTCTTCAGTGCACTCCCAAATATCCCATTGCAGATCCCACAAAAATAGTTTCAGCAAACTGCTCCAAGAAAAGAATCGTTCTACCCTGTGAGATGAATACACACATCACAAAGCAGTATCTCAGAAAGCTTCTTTCTAGTTTTTATCTGAGGATATTTCCTTTTTCAAAAATAGGCTTCAATGCATTCCAAAACATCCCTTCTCAGATTCCCCTAAAACAGTGCTACTAAACTGCTCCATGAAAAGAATGGTGTAACCCTGTGTGATGAATACACAAATCTCAAAGCAGTTTCTCAGAACGTTTCTTTCTAATTTTTGTCTGAGGATATTTCCTTTGTCACCATAGGCCTCAATACACTCTCAAATACACCTTTGTGGATTAGACGAACACAGTGTTAGAAAACTGCTCCATGAAAAGAAACGTATAAATCTGTGACATGAATTCACACATCACAAAGCAGTTTCTCAGAAATTGTCTACCTAGTTTTTATCTGAGGATATTTCCTTTTTCACCATATTCCTCACTGTGGTCCCAAATATCCCATTGCAGATTCCACGAAAAAACTGGTAACAAACTTGTCAATGAAAAGAATGGTGTAACTCTGTGAGGTGAAATCATGTATCACAAAGCAGTTTCACAGAACGTTTCTTTTTGGTTTTTACCTGGGAATATTTCCTATGTCACCATAAGCTTCAATGTAATCCAAAATATCCTATTGCAGATTTCATGAAAACAGTGTTAGAAAACTGCTTAATGAAAAGAACACTGTAACTCTGTGAGATGAGTTCACACATCAGAAAGTAGTTTCTCAGAAAATTCTTTTTGTTTTTTTTTCTGAGGATAACTCCTTTGTCACCATAGGCTTCTATGCGATCCAAAATATCCCTTCTCAGATTCCCCAAAAACAGTGCTACAGAAGTGATCCATGAAAAGAATCATGTAACTCCGTGAGAAGAATTAACACATCACAACATGGTTTCTCAGAAAGTTTCTTTCTAGTTTTTATATGAGGGTATTTCCTTTGCCACCATAAGCTTAAAATGTGCTACAAAATATCCCATTGTGTATTCCAAGGAAACAGTGTTAGCCAACTGGTCAATGAATAGAACAGTGCAGCTCTGTGAGACGAATTCACACATCACAAAGAATTTTCTTAGAAAGCTTCTTTCTGCTTTTTATCTGAGGACATTTCCTTTGTCACCGTAGGTGTCAAGGCGATCCAAAATATCCCTTCTCAGATTCTTCAAAACAGTGCCACCAAACTGCTCCATGAAAGAAAGCTGTAACTCTGTGGGATGAATTCACAAATCAGAAAGCAGTTTCTCAGAAAGATTCTTTCTAGTTTTTCTCTGAGGATATATTCTTTGTCAATATAAACTTCAATGCACTCTGAAACATCCCATTGTGGATTCCAAGAAAACAGTGTTAGCAAACTGCTCAATGAAAAAAACAGTGTAACTCTGTGAGGTGAATTCACACATTAGAAAGCAATTTCTCAAAAATCTTCTTTCTAGTTTTTATCTGAGAATATTTCCTTTTTCATCATAGGCCTCAATGCGCTTGTGAATATCTCTTTGAAGATTCCATGAAAATAGTGTTAGCAAACTGCTCCATGAAAGGAAACGTATATATTTGTGAGATTAATTCACCCATCACAAAGCAGTTTCTCAAAAAGATTCATTTTGCTTTTCATCTGAGGATATTTTCGTTGTCACCATATGCTTCAATGCGCTCCCAAATATTGTATTGCTACCATACTGCTCCATGAAAAGAATGGTGTACCTCTGTGAAACAAATTCACATATCATAAAGTTTTTTCTCGGGGAGCTTCTTACTAGTTTTTATCTGAGGATATTTACTTTTTCACCATATTTCTCAATGTGATCCCGAATATACCATTGCAGACCCCACGAAAAAACTGTTATCAAGCTGCTCCATGAAAATAAAGGTGTACTTCTGTGAGATGAATTCACACATCACAAAGTATTTTCTGAGAAAGCTTCTTTCTAGTTTTCATCTCAGGATATTTCCTTTGTCACCATGTGCTTCATTGCTATCCACTATATCCCTTCTCAGATTCCCCAAAAACAGTGCTACCTAACTGTTCCATGAAAGGTGTCATGTAACTCTGTGAGATGACTTCACAAATCACAAAGCACTTTCTCTGAAAAATACTTTCTAGTTTTTGTCGGGGGATATTTCCTTTTTCACCATAGGCCTAATGTGCTCACTAATATCCCTTTGCCGATTCCACGAAAATAGTGTTAGGAAACTGCTCCAGGAAAAGAAAGGTATAATTTGCGAGATGAACTCATACATCACAATGCAGTTTCTCACAAAGCTTCTTTTCGTTTTTGTCTGGGGATATTTCCATTGTCAGAATAGGCTTCAATGTGCTTCCAAATATCCTATTTGATTCCCCAATAAGTGTTACCATACTGCTGCAATAAAAAAATTGTGTAACTCTGTAAAATGAATGCAGACATCACAAAACTGTTTCTCAGGAAGCTTCTTACTAGTTTTTATGTGAGGATATTTCCTTTATCACCATATTCCACTATGTGCTCATGAATATCCCAATGCAGATTCCATTAAAAAAAAGTGTTAGCAAACTTCTCAATGAAAAGAATGGTGTAACATTCTGAAATGAATTCACACATCACAAAGCAGTTTCCCAAAATTGTTGTTTTTGGTTTTTATCTGAGGACATTTACTTTGTCACCAGAGGATTCAATGCACTCTGAAATATCCTATTGCAGATTCCACGCAAACTGGGTTAAAAAACATCAGCAAGAAAAGAACCGTGTAACTCTGTGAGACGAATTCACACATCACAAAGCAGTTTCTCAGAAATCTTCTTTCTAATTTTTATTTGAGGATATTTCCATTGTCACCATTGGCTTCAATGTGCTCCCAAATATCCTACTGCTGCTTCCACAAAACTAGTGTTATCAAAATGTTCAATGAAAAGAATGATGTAACTCTGTAAGATAAATTCACACATTGCAAGGAAGTTTCTCAGAAAGCTGCTTTCTAGTTTTATCCGAGGATATTTCCTTTTTCACTACAGGCCTCAATTCACTCCCAAATATCCCTTTGCAGATTCCAGGAAAACAGTGTTAGCAAACTGTTCTATAAAAAGAAAGGTGTAAAACTGTGAGATGAATTAAAAAGTCACATATAACTTTCTCATAAAGCATCTTTCTAGTTTTTATTGGAGGATATTTCCTATGTCACCATAGTCTTCAATGTATTCCAATATATCCCTCCTCATATTCCCCAAAAACAGTGCTACCAAACTGATCCATGAAAAGAATCATGTAACTCTTTGAAGTGAATTAGCACATCACAAAGCAGTTTCTCAGAAAGCTTCTTTCCTGTTTTTATACGAGGATATTTAATTTGTCACTGTAAGCTTCAAAATGTTCCAAAATGTCCTTCACAGATTCCATGACAATAGAGTTAGCAAACTGCTCCATGAAAAGAAAGGTGTAAATCTGACAGATGAATTCACCCATCACAAAGCAATTTCTCAGAAAACTTCTTAATAGTTTAAATCTGAGAATATTTCCTTTTTCACTGTAGGCTTCAGTGTGCTCCCAATATATCCTCTCAAATACCACAAAAACAGTGATGCCAAACTGCTCAATCAACAGGAGGTTTTAACTGTTTGAGATGAATACACACATCACAAAACCGTTTCTGGTAAAGCTTCTCTCCAGTTTTGTCTGAAGTTAATTCCTTTTCTACTGTAGGCTACCAGGAACTCCTGAATATCCCATTGTAGATTCCATAAACACCATGCTAGCAAACTGCTCCATGAAAAGAAACCTGTAACTCTGTGAGATGAATTAACACATCACAGTGTGGTTTCTCAGAAATCTTCTTTCTAGTTTTTATCTGAGGATATTTCCTTTGTCACCAAAATCTTCAATGCTCTCCAAAATATCACATTGCAGATTCCAAGAAAACAGTTTTAGCAAACTACTCAATGAAATGAACAGTGTAACTCTGTGAGATGAATTCACACATCACAAAGTAGTGTCTCAGAAAACTTCTTTCAAGTTTTTTTCTGAGGATATTTAGTTTTTCACTATAGGCCTAAATGTGCTCCCAAATATCCTTTTGCATATTCCATGAAAACAGTGTTAGGATACTGCTCGATGAAAAGAAAGGTGTACCTCTATGAGATGAAATCACACTTCACAAAAAACTTTCTCAGAAAGCTTCTTTGTAGTTTTTATCTGAGAATAAACCTTTTGTCTCCGTGGGCTTCAATGTGATTAAAAATATCCCTTCTCAAATTCCCCAAAGATAGTGCTAAGAAACTGCACCATGAAAAGAATAATTTAACTCTGTGGGATGAATGCACAAATCACAAATCAGTTTCTCAGAAAGCTTCTTTATGCTCTGAAATATTCCAATGCAGATTCCAAGAAAACAATGTTAGCAAACTGCTTAATGAAAGGAACAGTGTAACTCTGTGAAATGCATTCACACATCACAAAGCAGTTTCTCAGAAAGCTTCTTTTTGGTTTTCAAATGAGGATATTTTCTTTTTCACCATAGGCTTCAATGCACTTCCAAATATCGTGTTGCAGATTCCACAAAAACAGTGTTATCAAACTGCTCAATGAAAACGAATGTGTAACTCTGTGAGATGAATTCACACATCAAACAGCAGTTTCTCAGAAAGCTTCTTTCTAGTTTTTATATGAGGATATTTCTCTTTTCACTGTAGGCCTCAATGCCCTCCCAAATAT
>NW_012117799.1:894358-905188 GCF_000951035.1 Colobus angolensis palliatus
AGAAAGGCGTAACTCTGAGATGAAAAAAACACATCACACAGAACTTTCTCAGAAAGCTTCTTTCTACTTTTTCTCTTAGGATATTTCTTTGCTTCAATGCGATCTGAAATACCCCTTCTCAAATTCCCCAAAAACCGTGGTATCAAACTGATCCATGAAAAGAATCGTGTATCTCTGTGACATGAATTTACAAATGACAAAGCAATTTCTCAGAAAACTTCTTTCTAGTTTATATATGATGATATTTCCATTGTCATCATAAGCTTCAATGCACTCTGAAATATTGCATTGAGGTTTCAAGAAAACAGTGATAACAAATTGATTAATGAAAAGAGCAGTGAAACTCTGTGAGATGAATGCAGACATCATAAATCAGTTTTTTAGAAAGTTTCTTTCTAGTTTTTGTCTGAGGATTTTTCCTTTTTCACCATAGTCCTCAATGCACTCCCAAAAATTCCTTTGCAGATTATACAAAAAAAGTGTTAGCAAACATCTCCCTGAAAAGTGTATTGTAACCTTGCAAGGTGAAGTCACCCATCATGAGGCTGTTTCTCAGAAATCTTGTTTCTAGTTTTTTTCTGAGGATATTTCCGTTTTCACCATATTCCTCAATGCACTCTAGAATATCCCATTGCAGATTCCATGAAAAAACTGTTAGCAAACTTCGCAGTGAGAGTACTGGTGTAACTCTGTGAGATGAACTCACCCACCAAAAAGAAGTTTCTCAGAAATCTTCTTTATAGTTTTTATCTGAGGATATTTAACTTTTCACTATACACCTCAATGTGCTCCCAAATATCCCTTTGCAGTTTCCATGAAAACAGTGTTAGCAAACTCCTTCATGAAGACAAAGATATAATACGGTGAGATGAATTAACACATCACCAAGAACTTTCTCAGATTGCTTCTTTCTAGTTTCCATCTAAGGATATTTCCCTTGTCACCCTAGGCTTTAATGCGATCCAAAATATCCCATCTCAGATTCCTCAAAAAGAGAGCTAACAAACTGATGCATAAAAAGAGTCATGTAACTCTGTTAGATGAATTAGCCCATCACAAAGTAGTTTCTGAGAAAGCTTCTTTCTTGTTTTTATATGAGGATATTTCGTTTGTCAACACAAGCTTCAGTGCACTCAGAAATATCACGTTGCTGATTTCAAAAAAGAGTGTTAGCAAACTGCTCAATGAAGAGAATGGTGTGAATGTGAGATGAATGCAAACATCACAAAGCAGTTTCTCAGCCAGCTTCTTTTTTTTTTATCTGAGGATATTTCCTTTGTCACTGTAGGCTTCAATGCACTCCAAAATATACTATTGCAGATTCCATGAAAACATTGTTAGAAAACTGCTCAATATAAAGAATGGTGTAATTCTGTGAGATGAATTCATGCATCAGAAAGCAGTTTCTGGGAAAGATTCTTTCTAGATTTTATCTGAGAATATTTCCTTTTTCACTATAGGCCTCAACGCACTCCTAAATATCTCTTTGCAGATTCCACGAATACAATTTTAACAAACTGCTCCATGAAAAGAATCGTGTAACTCTGTGACATGATTTAACACATCACAAAGCACTTGCAAGGAATGCTTCTTTCTAGTTTTTATATGAGCATTTTTATTCTTCCACCTTTGGCTTCAACGCGCTTCCAAATATCCCTTCTCAGGCACCATAAAAACATTGATGCCAAAGTGCTCCCTCAACAAAAAGGTTTAGCTCTGTGAGTTGAATGCAAACATCACAAAAGTGTTTCTCTGAAAGCTTCTCTCCAGTTGTTACTTGAAGAATTTCCTTTTTTCACCTTAGGCCTCTATGCACTGCCAAATATCCCTCTGCTGATTCCAGAAAAACAGTGCTAATGAACTGCACTGTGAAAAGCATGATGTAACTCTCTGATATAATTGACCCATTACAAAGCAGTTTCTCAGGAAGCTTCTTTCTAGTTTTAATCTCAGGATGTTTCCTTTTCCACCATAGTCTTCAATGCGCTCCCAAATATCCCTTCTCAGACACCACACGAACAGTGATGCCAAAGTGCTCCCTCAACAGAAACGTTTAGCTCTATGAGATGAGTACACACATCACAAAGGAGTTTCTAGGAAAGCTTCACTACAGTTTTTCCCTGAAGATAGTTCCTTTTTGCCATTGGACTCTCTGCACTCCCGAATATCCCTTTGCAGATTCCACAAAAAGAGTGTTACCAAATAGCTCAATGGAAACAAATGTGAAACTCTGTGAGATGAATTCACCCTTCACAAAGCGGTTTCTCAGAAAGCTTCTTTCTAGTTTTTATATGAGAATATTGCCTTTTTCACCATAGGCTTCAATGTGATCCAAAATATCTCTTCACAGATTCCCCAAAAACAGTGCTACCAAACTGATCCATGAAAAGAATCGTGTAACTCTGTGAGATGAATTAACACATCACAAACCGGTTTTGAAGAAAGCTTCTTTGTAGTTTTTACCTGGGGATATTTCCTTTTCCACCATAAGCTTCAATGCGCTCCCACAAATCCTTTCTCAGACACCACAAAAACAGTGATGCCAAGTACTTCCTCAACAGAAACGTTTAGCTCTATTTGATGAATGCACGCATCACAAAGGAGTGTCTCCAAAAGTTCCTCTCCAGTTGTTACCTCAAGTAATTTTTTTTTCCACCTTAGGTCTCCATGTCCTCCCAATTATCTCTTTGCAGATTCCACAAATCCAGTGCTAACAAACTGCTCCATGAAAGGAATGATGTAACTCTGTGAGATAAATTGACTCATCACAGCAGTTTCTCAGGGAGCTTCATTCTAGCTTTTATCTGAGGATATTTCCTTTTCCACCATAGGCTTCAGTGTGCTTCCAACTATCCCTTCTCAAGCACCATAAAAACAATGATACTGAAGTGCTCCCTCAACAGAAACTTTTAGCTCTATGAGATGAATGAACACATCACGAAGAATTTCTCAGAAATCTTCTCTCCAGTGTTTACCTGAAGAATTCTTTTTTCACTTTAGGCCTCTATGCGCTCCCAAATGTCCCTCTGCAGATTCCACAAAAAACAGTGCTGAAAACCTGCTCCATGCAAAGAAAGGTGGAACTCTTTGAGATGAGTTCACCCATCACAAACCAGTTTCTCAGAAAGCTTCATTTCTAGTCTAAATCTGAAGATATTTCCTTATTCACCATAGACTTCAATGTGTTCCTAAATATCTCCTCTCAGATGGCACAAAAAGAGTATTGCCGAACTGCTCATTCAACAAAGAGATTAAACTCTATGAGATGAATACACATGAAAAAACAATTTCTTGAAAAGCTTCTCTCTAGTTTTTATCTGAAGTTATTTCCTCTTTCATCTTAGGCCTCTGGTAGCTCCCAAATATATCTTTGTAGATTACATAATAACAGGGCTACCAAACTGCCCCATGAAGTGAATCGTGTAACACTGTGAAATGAAGTCACCAATAACAAGCAGTTTCTCAGAAAGCTTCTTTCTAATTTTTGTCTGAAAATATTTCCTTTGTCACCCTAAGTGTCAATGCACTCCAAAATATCCCATTGCAGATTCCAAGAAAACAGTGGAAGCAAATGGATCAATGAGAAGAGTAGTGCAACTCTGTGAAATGAATTTGCACATCCCAAAGCAGTTTCTCAGAAAGCTTCTTTTTGGTTTTTATCTGAGGATATTTCCTAAGTCACCATAGGCTTCAATGTGTTCCAAAATATCCTACTGAAGATTCCATGAAGACATTGTTAACAAACTGCTCAATGTAAAGAACGTTGTAACTCTATGAGATGAATTCACACATCTGCAAGCAGTTTCTCAGAAAGCTTCTTTCTAGTTTTTATCTGAGGATACTTCCTTTTACACTACAGGTCTCAAGGCACTCCCAAATATCCCTTTCCAGATTTCACAAAAAAAAGTTAGCAAACAGTTCCATGAAATAAAGGTGTAACTCTGTGAGATGAATTCACTCATCACTAAGAACTTTCTCAGAAAGCTTCCTTCTTGTTTTTATCTGAGGATATTTCCTTTGTCACCATAGGCTTCAATGTGATTCAAAATATCCCTTCTCAGATTCCCCGAAAACAGAGCTACCAAGTTGCTAATCATGATACTCTGTGAGATGAATTAACACATTTCAAAGCAGCTTCTCAGAAATCTTCTTTCTAGCTTTTATATCAGGATATTTCCTTTTCTACCATAGGCTTCAATGCACTCCCAAATATCCCTTCTCAGACACCACAAACACAGTGATACCAAAGTGCTCTCTCAACAGAAACGTTTCCCTCTAGGAGATGAATGCAAACTTCACAAAGGAGTTTCTCAGAAAGATTCTTTGCAGTTTTAAGCTGAAGAATAATCTTTTTTCACCTTAGGCATCTATGTGCTCTCAAATATCCCTCTGCTGATTCCACAAAAACAGTGCTACCAAACTCTATGTTGAAAAAAAAGGGTTGTCTCTTTGAGATAAATTCACCCATGACAAAGCTGTTTCTCAGAAAGGTTGTTTCTAGGTTTTATCTGAGGATATTTCCTTTGTCAGCATAGGCTTGAATGTGATCTAAAATATCCTTTCTTGGATTCCACAAAAACATTGTTAAAAAACTGCTCCATGAAAGGAAATTGTAACTCTGTGAGATGAATTCACAAATTAGAAAGCAATTTCTCAGAAAGCTTTTTTCTAGTTTTCATCTGAGGATATTTCCTTTGTCACCATTGGCCTCAATAGCCTCCCAAATATCCCTTCTCAGACACCACAAAAACTGTGAAGCCAAAGTGATCCCCCAACAGAAACGTTTATCTCTATAAGATGAATGCACATATCATAAAGTAGTTTCTCTGAAAGCTTCTCTCCAGTTTTTACCTGAAGAAATTTCTTTTTTCACATTAGGCCTCAATGCGCTCCCAAATAGCCCTCTGCAGATTCCACAAAAACAGTGCTCCCAAACTGCTCAATGAAAAGAAAGGTGTAGCTCTGTGAGGTTAATTCACCCAACACAAAGCTGTTTCTCAGAAAGCTTCTTTCTAGTTTAAATCTGATGATATTTCCTTTTTCTCTGTAGGTGTCAATGTGCTCCCAAATATATCCTCTGAGATACTGCAAAGAAAGTGATGCCAGACAGTTCAATCAAAAGAAAGGTTAAACTCTATGAGGTGAATAAGCACATCAAATACAATTGCTCGAGAAGCTTCTCTCCAATTTTTATCTGAAGCCATTTCATTGTTCATCATTGGCCTCTAGGAATTCCCGAATATCCCTTTGCAGATTCCATAAAAACGGTGCTACCAAACTGCTCTATGTAAATTATCGTGTAACTCTGTGAGATGAATTCACAAATCACAGAGCAGTTTTTCAGAATGCTTCCTTCTAGTTTTCATATGGGGATATTCCCTTTGTCTCCCTAACCTTCAATGAGCTCTGAACTATCCCATTGCAGATTCCAAGAAAACAGTGTTAGCAAACTGCTCAATGAAAAGAACAGTGTACCTCTGTGAGATGAATTCACATATCACAAAGCAGTTTCTCAGAAAGCTTCTTTTTTGTTTTTATCTGAAGGTATTTCCCTTGTTACCATAAGTTTCAATGAGTTCCCAAATATTCTATTGAAGAGAAAATGAAAACAGGGTTATCAAACTGCTCAATGAAAACACCAGTGTACCTATGTGAGATGAATTCACCCATCCAAAAGTAGTTTCTCAGAAAGGTTCTTTCTAGTTTAAATATGAGAATATTTCGTTTTCCACTATCAGCTTCCATGCGTTCCCAAATATCCCTTCTCAGACAGCACAAAAACAGTGATGCCAAACTACTCTCTCAACAGAAAGCTTTATCTCTATGAGATGAATGCACCCATCACAAAGGAGTTATAAGAAACTTCCTCTCCAGTTTCAATCTGAAGATATTTCCTATTTCAACATTGGCATCTAGCTGCTCTCGAATATACCTTTCTGTATTCCAAAAGAAATATGTTAACTTATTGATCAATGAAGAGAAAGATTTACCTCTGTGAGATGTATTCACCCATCACAAAACAGTCCCTCAGAAAGTTTCTTTTTAGTTTTTTTCTGAGGGTATTTCCTTTTCCATCATAGGCAACTCTGCACTCCAAATATCACTTTGTAGGTTCCACAAAAACAGGGTAACCAAACTGCTCAATGAAAAGAATGGTTTACCTCTGGGAGATGATGTCACCCATCACAAAGAAATTTCTCAGAAAGATCCTTTCCAGTTTTAAACTTTGCATATTTACTTTTCCACCCTCAGCCTCAATGTGCTCCCAAATATCCCTTCTCAGACACCACAAAAAGAGTGATGCCAAACTGCTCAATCAACAAAGTGGTTGATCTCTATGAGTTGAATACAGATATCACAAAACAGCTTTTCAAAAACCTTCTCTCCAGTTTTTACCTGAAGACATTTCCTTTTTCACCAAAGGCTTCTGGAAATCCCTTTGCAGATCGCCAAAAACAGTGCTACCAAACTGCTCAATGAAAAGAAAGGTGTAACTCTGTACGAGGAATTCCCCCGTCACAAAGTAGTTTCACAGAAACCTTCTTTCTAGTTTTTCTCTGAGGATATTTCCTTATTCACCATAGGCCTCAATGCGCTCGTGAATATCCCTTTGCAGATTCCATGAAAACAGATTTAGCAAAGTGCTCCATTAAAATAAAGGTGTAAAACTGTGAGATGAATTCACACATCACAAAGCAGTTTCTCAGAAAGCTTCCTTTGGTTTTGCTCTGAGGATACTTCCTTTGTCACTACAAGCTTCAATGCACTCCAAAGTATCCTATTTCAGATTCCACGAAAACAGTGTTATCAAACAGCTCAATGAAACAACAACGTATCTCTGTGAGATGAATTCACACATCCAAAACTAATTTCTCAGAAAGCTTCTTTCTAGTTTTTATCTGAGATTATTTCCTTTTTCACCATAGGCCTCAATGAACTCTGGAATATCCCATCACAGATTCCACGAAAAAAGAACTAGCAAATTTCTCAATAAAAAAATGGTGTAACCCTGTGAGATAAATTCACACATCACAAAGAAGCTTCTCAGAAATTTTCTTTCTAGATTTTATCTGAGGTTATTTCCTTTGTCACCCTTGACTTCAACGTGATCAAAAATATTCTTTCTCAGGTGTCTCAAAAACAGTGCTACCAAACTGCTCCATGAAAAGAATTGTGTAACTCTGTGAGATGAATTCACAAATCACAAAGCAGTTTCTCAGAAAGTTTCTTTCTAGTTTTTATCTGAGGATATTTCCTTTCTGACCATTTGCCTCATTGTGCTTGTGAATATTCCTTTGCAGATTTCACGAAAATAGTGTTATCAAAATGCTCCATGAAAAGAAAGGTTTAAATCTGTGAGATAAATTCACACATCATGAAGCAATTTCCCACAAAGTATCTTTTTGTATTTTGTCTGAGGATATGTCCTTTGTCACCATAGGCTTCAATGCATTCCCAAATATCCCTTCTCAGACACCACAAAAACAGTGATGCCAAAGTACTCCCTCAACAGAAACGTTTAGCTCTTTGAGGTGAGTGCTCACATCACAAAGGAATATATCCAAAAGTTTCTCTCCCGTTTTTCCCTGGAGAATTTTCTTTTTTCACCTGAGGCCTCTATGGGCTCTCAAATATCCCTTTGCAATTTCCATAAAAACAGTGATACCAAACTGCTCCATGTAAAGTGTGGTTTACTTCTGAGAGATTAAGTCACTCATCACAAAGAAATGTCTCAGAAATATCCTTTCCAGTTTTAAACTTTGCATATTTACTTTTCCACCGACAGTTTAACCTGTGTGATGAATTCACCCATCACAAATAAATTTCTCAGAAAGCTTCTTTCTGTTGTTTTATCAAAGCATATTTCCTTTTACATTATCAGCTTCCATACACTCCCAAATATCCCTTCTCAGACACCACAAAAATAGTGATGCCAAACTGCTCTCTCAATAGAAAGCTTTACCTCTACGAGACGAATGCACACTTTCCAAAAGAGGTATCAGATACTTTCCAGTTTTTACCTGAAGATATTACCTGTTTCAAACTTGGCCTGTGCCTGCTCCCAAATATCCCTTTGCCCATTCCACAATAACAGTGTTACCAAACTGCTCAATGAAAAGAAAGATTTAACACTGTGAGATGAATTCAACCATCACAAAATAGTCTCTCAGAAAGTTTCTTTCTGGTTTTTATCTGAGGGTGTTTCCTTTTTCACCATAAGCTTCCCTGTGCTCCACAAACCCCTTTGTAGATTCCACAAAAACAGGGTTACCAAACTGCTCAATGAAAAGAATAGTTTACCTCTGGGAGATGAAATCACTCAAAACAAATAAAGTTCTCAGGAAGTTCCTTTCCAGTTTTTATCCTTGCATATTTATTTTTCCACCATGAGCCTCAATATGCTCCCAATATACCTTTTCAGACACCACAAAAAGAGTGAGGCCACACTTCTCAATCAACAAAATGGTTTATCACTATGAAGTGAATACACACATCACAAAACAGCTTCTCAAAATCCTTCTTTCCAGTTTCTAAATGAAGGTATTTCCTTTTTCACCATAGGCCTCTATGACAGAAATCCCTTTGCAGATCCCCAAAAACAGTGCTACCAAACTGTTCAATGAAAAACAAGGTGTAACTCTGAGAGATAAATTCACGCATCACAAAGTAGTTTGTCAGAAAGATTCTTTCTGGTTTTTGTCTGAGGATATTTCCTTTTCCATCCTAGGTCTCAATGTGTTGTCGAATATACCTTTGTGGATTCCACAAAAACAGTGTTAGCAAACTGTTTCATGCAGATAAATGTGTAAACCTGTGAGATGAATTGACATATCACAAAGCAGTTCATCAGAAAGATTCTTTTTTGTTTTTCTCTGAGGATATGTCCTTTGTCACCTTAGGCTTCAATGCACTCCAAAATATCTTATTTCAGAATCCATGAAAACAGTGTTATCAAGCTGTTCAATGAAAACACAGTGTATTTCTGTGAGATAAATTCACACATCCAAAACTAGTTTCTCAGAAAGCCTCTTTCTAGCTTTTATCTGAGGATATTTCCTTATTCCCATAGTCCTCAATGCACTCCGGAATATCCCATCGCAGATTCCATGAAAAAAGTGTTAGCAAACTTCTCAATGTAAAGAATGGTGTAACTCTGTGAGACGAATTCACACATCACAAAGATGTTTCTCAGAAAGTTTCTTTCTAGATTTTATCTCAGGATATTTCCTTTGTCACCATAGGCTTCAATGTGATCCAAAATATTCCTTCTCAGAGTCCCCAAAAACCATGCTACCAAACTGCCTCATGAAAAGAATCGTGTACCTCTGTGAGATGAATTCACAAATCACAAAGCATTTCTCAGAAAGCTTCTTTCTAGTTTTTGTCTGAGGATATTTCCTTTTTTGTTTGCCTCAATGTGCTTGCAAATATCCCTTTGCAGGTTCTACAAAAATAGTGTTTGCAAAATGTTCCATTAAAAGAAAAGTGTAAATATTTTCGATGAATTCACACTTCATAAAGCAGTTTCTCAGAAAACATCTTTTTGGTTTTTGTCTGAAGATATTTCCTTTGTTACCACAGGCTTCAATGTGCTCCCAAATATCCCTTCTCAGACAGCACAAAAAGAGTGATGCCAAAGTCCTCCTTCAACAGAAACGTTTAGCTCATTGAGATGAATGCACACATCACAAAGGAATTTCTCCAAAAGCTTCTCTCCAGTTTTTCCCTGGAGAATTTTCTTTTTTCACCTTAGGCCACTATGGGCTCCCAAATATCCCTTTGCAGATTCTGTAAACACAGTGCTACCATACTTCTCAAAGGAAACAAAGGTGTAACTCTGTGTGATGAATTCACCCATCACAAAGAATTTCCTCAGGAAGCTTCTTTCTAGATTTTATCTCAGGATATTTCCTTTTACACTAATGACTTCCATGCACTCCCAAATATCCCTTCTCATACACCACAAAAACCGTGATGCAAAACTGCTCACTCAACAGGAAGCTTTACTCTATGAGATGAATTGAATGCACACATTACACAGGAGTTATTAGAAACTTTCTCTCCAGTTTTTACCTGAAGATATTACCTGTTTCAACCTTAGCCTATATCATCTCCCGAATATTCCTTTGCATATTCCACAAAAACAGTGTTACCAAACTGCTCAAAGAAAAGAAAGCTTTAACTCTGTGAGATGAATTCACTCATCACAAGAAAGTCTCTCAGAAAGCTTATTTCTAGCTTTTACCTCAGGGTATTTCCTTTTTCAGTATAGGCTTCTCTGTTCTCCAAATATCTCTTTGTAGCTTTCCTTTGTCATCATAAGATTTAATAAGCTTGAAAATATCCCATTGCAGAATCCAAGAAAAGAGTGTTAGCAACCTGGTAAATGAAAAGGACAGTGTAACTCTGTGGATGAATTCACATATCACAAAGCAGTTTCTCAGAAAGATTCTTTTTATGACTTATCTGAGGACATTTCCTTTTTCACTAAATCAATCAATGTGTTCCCAAATATCCCTTTGCAGATTCCATGAAAACTGTTAGCAAACTGTTCCTTTGATAAAATGGTGTAACCCTATGAGAGGAAATCACACATCACAAAGCACATTCTCAGAAAGCTTCTTTCCAGTTTTTATCTGAGGATGTTTCCTGTGTTACCATAGACTTCAATGTGATTCAAAATATCCTATTGCAGATTTCACAAAAACAGTGTTATTAAAATGCTCAATAAAAGAATGGTATAACTTTGTGAGATGAATTCACAAATCACAAAGCAGTTTCTCAGAAAGCTTCTTTCTAGTTTTTATCTGAGGATATTTCCTTTTTCAC
>NW_012117799.1:905238-916568 GCF_000951035.1 Colobus angolensis palliatus
ATAACTTTGTGAGATGAATTCACAAATCACAAAGCAGTTTCTCAGAAAGCTTCTTTCTAGTTTTTATCTGAGGATATTTCCTTTTTCACCATAGGCCTCAATGTGCTCCAGAATATCCCATCACACATTCAACCAAAAAAGTATTTGCAAACTTCTCAGTGAAAATTATGGTGTAACACTGTGAGATGAATTCACACATCACAAAGACGTTTTTCAGAAGGTTCCTTTCTAGCTTTTTCTGAGGATATTTCCTTAGTCAACATAGACTTCAATACGATCCAAAATATACCTTTGCAATTCCCAACAAACAGTGCTACCAAACTGCTTGATTAAAAGAATCGTGAACTCTGTGAGATGAACTAACACATCACAAAGCTGTTTCTCAGAATGCTTCTTTCTAGTTTTTATATGAGAATATTTTCTTTGTCACCATAAGTTTCAATGCACTCCAAAATATCCCATTGCAGATTCCAAGAAAACAGTGTTAGCCAACTGCTCAATGGAGAGCACAGTGTAACTCTGTGAGATGAATTCTCACAACAGAATACAGTTTCTCAAAAAGCTTCTTTCTAGTTTTTATCTGAGGATATTTCCCTTTCCATTATACACCACATTGCACTCACAAATATCCCTTTGCAGAATCCATGAAAACAGTGTTAGCAAGCTGCTCCATGAAAAGAAAGGTGTCATACTGTGAGATAAATTAACACATCACAAAGCAGTTTCTCAGAATCCTTCTTTCTTGCTTTATCTGAGGATATTTCCTTTTTCACCACAGGTCTCAAAGCACTCTTGAATATCACATTGCAGTTTCTGCAAAAGCAGTGTTAGTAAACTTCTCAATGAGAAGAATGGTGTAACTCTGTGAGATGAATTCACACATCACAAATCAGTTTCTCTGAAAGCTTCTTTCAAGTATTTATTTGAGGATATTTCTTTGTCACCATATATTTCAAAGTGATAAAAAATACACCTTCTCAGATTACACAAGAAGTGCTAGCAAATGCCTGTATAAAAGAGTGGTGTAACTCTGTGAGAAGAATTCACACATCACAAAGCAGTTTCTCAGAAAGCTATATTCTAGTTTTTATCTGAGAATAAGTCCTTTGTCACCATAGGCTTCAATGCAATCCAAAGTATACCTTCTCAGATCAGCAAAAACAGGGGCATGATTTAACACGTCACAAAGCAGTTTCTCAGAAAGCTTCTTTCTAGCTTTTATATGATATTATTTAATTTGTTCTCATAAGCATGAATGCACTCTGAAATATCCCATTAAAGATTCCAAGAAAATAGTGTTGGCAAACTGCTCAGTGAAAATAAGAGTGTAACTCTGTAAGATGAATTCACATATCACAAAGGACTTTCTCAGAAAGCTTCTTTCTAGTTTTTATCTGATGTTATTACCCTCATCAACATAGGCCTCAATACACTCTATAATATCCCTTTGTAGGTTCCATGAAAACAGTGTTAGCAAACTGCTGCATGAAAAGCAAGGTGTAACTCTGTGTGATAAATTCACACATCACAAAGAAGTTTCTCAGAAATCTTCTTTTTAGTTTTTATCTGAGGATATTTAACTGTTCACTGTATGCTTTAATGCACTCCCAAATATCCCTTTGCAGAGTCCATGAAAAGAGTGTTAGCAAGCTGCTCCATGAAAATGAAGGTGTAACTGTGTGAGAAGAATTCACACATCACAAGGATCTTTCTCAGAAATCTTCCTTCTAGTTTTTATCTGAGGATATTTCCATTGTCACCATAGGCTTCAATGTGATCAAAAATATCCCTTCTCAGATTCCACAAAAACAGTGCTCCCTAACTCATCCATGAAAAGTATCGTGCCACTCTGTGAGGTGAATTATCTCATCACTAAGCAATTTCTCAGAAAACTTCTTACTGGTTTTTGTCTGAGGATATTTCCTTTGTCACCATTAACTTCTACACACACCAACATATCCCATTGCAGATTCCAAGAAAACAGTGTTACCAAAATGCTCAATGAAAAGAACAGTGTAACTCAGTGAGATGAATTTGCACATCACAAAGCAGTTTCTCAGAAACCTTCTTTCTAAATTTTAACTGACGATATTTTCTTTTTCACCATAGGCCTAAATGCTGTCCCAAATATCCCTTTGCAGGTTGTATGAAAACTTTGTTAGCAAACTGCTGCTCCATGAAAAGAATGGGGTAAATCTATGAGATGAATTCACTCATCACAAAGAACTTTCTCAGAAGGCTTCTTTCTTATTTTTATCTCAGGATATTTCCTTTGTCACCATAGACTTCAATGTGATCCAAAATATCCCTTCTCAGATACCCCAAAAACACTGATACAAAACTGCTCCTTGAAAAAAATTGTGTAAGTCTGTGAGATAAATTCATAAATCACAAAGCAGTTTCTCAGAAAGCTTCTTTCTTGTATTTCTCTTGGGATATTTCCTTTGTCACAATAACCTTCAATGTTCTCAGAAATATCCCTTTGCAGATTACAAGAAAACCTTGATAGCAAACTTCAGAATGGAAAGTACAGTGTAACACTGTGGGGTGAATTCACACATCACAAAGCAGTTTTTCAGAAAGTTTATTTTTGTTTTTTCTATGAGGATATTTTCTTTGTCACCATAGGCTACAATGCACTCCCAAATATCCTATTGCAGATTCCATGAAAACAGTGTTACCAAACTGCTACATGAAAAGTAATGTGTAATTCTGTGAGACAAATTCACACATCACAAAGAACTTTCTCAGAAAGTTTCCTTGTTGTTTTTATCAGAGGATGTTTTCTTTGTAACCATTGGCATCAATGTGATCCAAAATACCCTCTCTCAGAGTCCACAAAAACAGTGCTAAGAAACTGATCCATGAAAAGCATCGTGCAATGCTGTGAGATGAATTAACACATTACAAACATCAGAAACATCTTTCTAGTTTTTATATGAGGATATTTCCATTGTCACTGTAGGCTTCAATGCAGTCCAAAATATCCCATAGCAGATTTCAAGAAAGAGTATTAACAAACTACTCAATGAAAAGAAGAGAGTAACTCTGTGAGATGAATTCTCACATCACTAAGCAGTTTCACAGAAGGCTTCTTTCTATTTTTGATCTGAGAATATTTCCTTTTCACCATAGACTTCAATGCAATTCAAAATATGCCTTCTCAGATTCCCCATAAATAGTGCTAACAAACAGCTCCATAAAAGCAGTGGTGTATCTCTGACAGATGAATTCACACACCACAAAGCTGTTTCTCAGAAAGCTTCTTTCTAGTTTTTATCAGAGGTTATATCCTTTTTCTCCATATTCCTCAATGCTTTACAGAATATCCCATTGCAGATTCCATGACAAAACTATTGGCAAGCTTCTCAATGTAAAGAAAGGTGTAACTCCGCTGGATGAATGTACACATTCCAAAGCAGATTCACAGAAAGCTTCTCTTTTGTTTTTATCTGAGGATAATTCCTTTGTTATCATAGGCTCCAAGGTTCCAAGGTGCTCCCAATTATCCTATTGCAAATTCCATGAAAACAGTGTTATCAAGTTGCTAAAAGAAAACAATGGTGTGTTTTGTAAGTTGAAATCACACATCACAAAAGAGTTTCTCAGGAAGCTTCTTTCCATTTTTTATCTGAGGATAAATCCTTTTTTACTAAAGGTCTCAATGCACTCCAAAGTATCCCTTTGCAGATTCCATGAAAATGATGTTAGCAAATTGCTCCATGAAAAGAAAGTTGTAAATCTGTGAGATGAATTCAAACATCTCAAAGAACATTCTCAGAAAGTTTTTTTCTAGTTTTTATCTGAAGTTATTTCCTTTGGCACCATAGACTTCAATGCGACCCAAAATATCCCTTCTCAGATTCCCCAAAAACAGTGCTACCAAACTGAACCATGAAAAGAATTGTGTACCTCTGTCAGATGAATTAACACATCACAGTGCGGTTTTATAGGAAGTTTCTTTCTAGTTTTTATCTGAGGATAATTCTTTTGTCACCATAAGCTACAATGCACTTCAAAATATCCCACTTAAGATTCTAAGAAAACAGTGTTAGCAAACTTCTCAATGAAAAGAACAGTGTAACTCTGTAAGATGAATTCATGCATCACAGAGAAGTTTCTCAGAAAGCTTCTTTCAACTTTTTATCTGAGGATATTTCCTTTTTCACCATAGGCCTCAATGTGCTAAAACATATCCCTTCACAGATTCCACGAAAACAGTGTTAGCAAACTGCTCAATGTAAAGAAAAGTGTAATTCTGTGAGGTGAATTCACACATTACAAATACTTTTTCAGAAAGCTTTTTGCTATTTTTTATATGAGGGTATTTCATTTGTAACCATATTGTTCTATGCGATCCGAAGTATCCCTTCTCAGATTCCCCAAAAACAGTGTTACCAAACTGATCCTTGGAAAGCATCGTGAAACTCTGTGAGATGAATTCACATATCACAGAGAAGTTTCTCAAAAAGCTTCTTTTTGACTTTTATCTGAGGATACTTCATTTTTCATGATATATTTCAAACCACTCACAAATATCCTAATGCAGATTCCATGAAAACTCGGTTAGCAAACTGCTCCAAGAACTAAACTATGTAACTCCATGAGATGAATTCACACATCACAAAGCAATTTCTTAGAAGTTACTTTCCAGTTTTTATCTAAGATATTTCCTTTTTGACCATAGTCGTCAATGGGATCCAAAATATCCCTTCACAGACTCCCCAAAAACAGTGCTACCAACCTGCTGCGTGAAAGTGTGGTGTAACCCTGTGAGATGAATTCACACATTGAAAAGCTGTTTCTCAGAAAGATTCTTTTTAAGTTTTTATCTGAGGATATTTCCTTTTTCACCATTTTCCTCAATGCATGCCAGAACATCTCATTGCAGATTCCATGAGTAAAGTGTTAGCAAATTTCTCAGTGAAAATAATGGTGTAACTCAGTGAGATGAATTCACACATGACAAATAGCTTTCTCAGAAAGATTCTTTGTGGCTTTATCTGAGGATATTTCCTTTGTCATCATAGGCTTCAACGTGCTTCCAAATATCCCATTGCAGATCACTTGAAAACAGAGTTATCAACCTGTTCAATTAAAAGTATGGTATAATTTTGTAAGATGAATTCAGGAATCACTAAGCAGCTACTCAGAAAGCTTGTTTCTAGTTTTTATCTGAGAATATTACCTTTTTCACTATAGGTCTAAATTCACTCCCAAATATCCCTTTGCAGATTCCATGAAAACAGTGTTAGCAAACTGTTTCATGAAAAGAAATGTATAAATCTGTGAGATGAATTCAAATATCTCAAAGAATTTTCTCAGAAAGCTTCTTTCCAATTTTTATCTGAGGATACTTACTTTGTCACCATATGCTTCTAGGCAATTCAAAATAACCCTTCTCAGATTCGCCAAAAATGGTGCTACCAAACTGATCCATGAAAAGAGTTCTGTAACTCCGTGAGATGAATTAACACATCACCAAGTGGTTTCTCTGAAAGCTTCTTTCTAGTTTTAATATGAGGATATTCCATTTGTCACCACAAGCTTCAAAACGCTCCAAAATATCACATTGCAGATTCTAAGAAAACAGTTTAGCAAACTGTTCAATAAAAGAACAGTGTACTACTGTGAGATGAATTCACAAATCACAAAGGAGATTCTCAGAAAGCCTCTTTCTAGTTTTTACCTGAAGATATTTCTTCTTTCTCCATAGTCCTCAATACACTCCCAAGTATTCCTTTGAAGATTACATGAGAACAGTGTTAGCAAAGTGCTCCATGAAAAGAAAGGTGCACATCAGTGAGCTGAATTCACACATCACAAAGAAGTTTCACAGAAAGCTCCTTTTTGATTTTTCTATGAGGATATTTCCTTTGTCACCATAGGCTGCAATGTGTTCCCAAGTATCCCATTTCAGATTCCATGAAAATAGTGTTATCAAACTGCTACATGAAAGAAAGCTGTAACTCTGTGAGATAAATTCACACATCACAAATAACTTTCTCAGAAAGTTTCTTTCTAGTTTTAATTTGAGGATATTATCTTTGTCAACATTGGCTCAAAGTGATCCAAAATATCCTCTCTCAGAGTCCACAAAAACAGTGCTAAGAAACTGATCCATGAAAAGCATCATGCAATGCTGTGAGATGAATTAACACAAAACAAAGCAGTATATCAGAAAGCTTCTTTCTAGTTTTTATAGGAAGATATTTCCATTGTCAATATAGGCTTCAATGCAGTCCAAAATATCCCATAACAGATTTCAAGAAAAGAGTGTTAGCAAACTATTGTATGAAAAGAACAGTTTAACTCTGTGAGATGAATTCACACATCACTAAGCAGTTTCACAGAAGACTTCTTTCTAATTTTAATCTGAGGTTATTTCCTTTGTCACCTTAGGATTCAATGCAATCCAAAATATCTCCTCAGATTCCACAAAAACAGTGCTACCAAACTGCTCGATGAAGAGAATAATTTAACTCTCTGAAATGAATGCAAAAATCACAAGGAAGTTTGTCAGAAAGCTTCTTTCTAGTTTTGTCTGTGGATATTTCTTTTTCACCATAGGCCTCAATGCACTCCCAAATAATCCTTCACAGATTCCACGGAATGTATCTCTTTGAGATGAATTCACACTTCACAAGGAACTTTCTCAGGAAACTTCTTTGTAGTTTTTATCTGAGGATATTTTCTTTGTCACAATAAGCTTCAATACGCTCTGAAATATCCCATTGCAGATTCCAAGAAAACAGTGTAAGCAAATTAATCAATGAGAAAGAACACTGTTAGTCCATGAGATTAATTCATCAATCACAAAGCAGTTTCTCAGAAAGATTCTTTTTTATTTTTATCTGAGGATATTTCCTTTGTCACCATAGGCTTCAATGCCCTACCAAATATCCTGTTGCAGATTCCATGAAAACAGTGCTAGCAAACTTGTCCATGAAAAGAAAGGTGTTACTCTGTGAGATGAATACACACATAACAAAGAAGTTTATCAGAAAGCTTCTTTCTGGTTTTTACCTGAGGTTATTTCCTTTTTAAGCATAAGTCTCAACTCACTCCCAAATATCACTTTGTAGATTAAACGACAACAGCGTTATCAAACTGCCACATGAAAAGAAATGTGCTATTCTGTGAGATGAATACATACATCATGAATAAGTTTTTCAGAAAGGATCTTTCCAGTTTTTATCTGATTATACTTCCGTTTTCACCATTGGCTTCAATGCAATCCAAAATATCCCTTCTCAGATACCCAAAACACAGTGCTACCAAACTGCTGCATGAAAGAATGGTGTAACTTTGTGAGATTAATTGACAAATCACAAAGCTGTTTCTCAGAAAGCTTCTTTATAGTTTTTGTCTGAGGATATTTCCTTTTTCCCCATAGGCCTCAATGCATTCATGAATAAACTGTTGTATATTCCATGAAAATAGTGTTAGCAAATTGCTCAATGAACAGAAAGGTATAAATTTGTGAGATGATTTCACACATCACAAAGCAGTTGCTAAGAAAGCTTTTTTTGGTTCTTGTCTGAGGTTAATTTCTTTGTCACCATAGGCTTAAATCCGCTCCCAAATATCCTATTGCAGATTCCCCAAAAACAGTGCTACTGTACTGCTCCATGAAAGAAATGTTGTAACTCTGTGAAATGAATTCACACACCACAAAGCCATTTCTCAGTAAGCTTCCAACTAGTTTTTATCTGAGGATATTTCCTTTTTCTCTAAGTTTCTCTATACACTCAAGGAAAAAGTGTTAGCAAACTTCTCAATGAAAAGAATAGTGTAACCTTGTGAAATGAATTCACACATCACAAAGCAGCTTCACAGAAAGATTATTTTTTGTTTTTATCTGGCGATATTTCATTTGTCACCAGAGGATTCAATGCACTCCAAAATAACGTGTTGCAGATTCCAGGAGAAGAATGTTATCAAACTGCTCAATGAAAAGAATGGTGCAACTTTGTAAGATGAATTCACACATCACAAAGCAGTTCCTTGGAAAGGTTCTTTCCAGGTTTTATATGAGGACATTTCTTTTTTCACTATATTCCTCAATTTGCTCCCAAATATACCTTTGCGGATTCCATGAAAACAGTGTTACCAAACTGCTCAAAGAAAAGAACTGTGTAACACTGTGAGATGAATTAACACATCAAAAGGCAGCTTCTCAGAACGCTTCTTTCTGTTTTTATCTGAGGATATATAGTTTTTCACCATAGGCCTCAGTGCGCTCCCAAATATCTCCTTGAAGATTACACGAACACAGTTTTAGCAAACTGCTCCGTTTAAAGAAAGTTGTAACTCTGTGAGAAAAATTCACACATCATAAAGAACTTTCCCAAAAAGCTTCTTTCTAGATTTATCTGAGGATATTTCCTTTTCAACATAGGCTTCAATGTGGTCCAATTCACTATACGCCTCAAAGTGTTCCCAAATATCCCTTTGCAGATTCCATGAAAACAATGTTAGGAACGTGATTCATGAAAAGGTATGTGTAACACTGTGACGTGACTTCACACATCACAGAGAACGTTCTCAGAAAGCTTCTTTCTAGTTTTTATCTGAGGATATTACATTTGCCACCATAGGCTTCAAAGTGATCCAAAATATCCTTTCTCAGATTCCCCAAAAGCAGTGCTACCTATCTGATCCATGAAAAGCATCATGTAGCTCTGTGAGATAAATTAACACATAACAAAGTGGTTTCTCAGAATGCTTCTTTCCAATTTTAATCTGAGGGTATTTCATTTTTCACTCTTGGCCTCAAGGCACTCCAAAATATCCCTTTGCAGATACCATGAAAACAGTGTTAGCAAAACACTCCATGAGAAGCAAGGTGTAAGTCTGTGAGATGAATTCACACATCACAAGGTAGTTTCTCAGAAAGCTGCTTTCAAGTTTTTATCTGAGGATATTTCCTTTGTCACCTTAGAATTCAATGTAATCAAAAATATCTTCTCAGATTCCTCAAAAACAGTGCTACCAAACTGATCCATGAAAACAATCGTGTAGCTTTGTGAGATGAATTCACAAATCACATAGCAGTTTCTCAGAAAGTTCTTTCTAGTTTTCTTTCTGAGGATATTTCTTAGTCATCATAAGCTTCAATGTGATCTGCAATATCCCCTTGCAGATTGCAAGAAAACAGTGTTAGCAAACTGCTCAATGGAAAGCACAGTGTAACTCTGTGAGGTGAATTCACACATCACAGCACAGTTTCTCAGAAAGCTTCCTTTAGGTTTTTATCTGAGAATGTTTCCTATGTCACCATAGGATTTAATACACTCTCAAATATCCTATTGCAGATTTCACAAAAACAGTGTTATCAAACTGATCAATAAAAAGAACTGTGTAACTCTGTGAGATGAATTCACACATCACCATCTACTTTCTCTGAAATGTTCTTTCTAGTTTTATTCTGAGGATATTTCCTCTGTCAACACAGGCTTCAATGTGATCCAAAATATGCCTTCTCATATTCCCCAAATACAGTGTTACCAAATGATCCATGAAAACAGTCGTGCAACACAGTGAGAGTAGAATGCTTTTCTCGTTTTTATCTGAGGATATTTCCTTTTTCACTATAGGCCTCAATGATCTCACAAATATCCCTTTGCAGATTCCACATAAACAGTGTTAGAAAACTGCTCCATGAAAAGAAAGGTGTAGCTGCGTGAGATGAATGCACACATCACAAAGAACTTCCTCAGAAGGCTTGTTTCTACTTTATCTCTGAGGATATTTCCTTTGTCCCCAAGGCTTCAATGCAATTCAAAATATCCTTTCTCAGATTCCACAATAACAGTGATACCAAAATGCTCCATTAATACAGTGGAGTAACTCTGAGACATTAATTCACACTTCCCAAAGCTGTTTCTCAGAAAGCTTCTTTCTAGTTTTTATCTGAGGATATTTCCTTTTTCACTATATTCCTAAATGTGCATCCAAATAATCCCATTACATATAAAAAGAGAAAAGTGTAAGCAAACTTCTCAATGAAAAGCACAGTGTAACTCTGGGAGATGAAATCACACATCACTAAGCAGTTTCTCAGAGAGCTTATTTTTGTTTTATCTGGGGATACATCCTTTGTCACCATAATCTTCAAGGTGCTTCAAAGTATCCCACTGCAGATTCCAAGGAAACAGTGTTAGCAAACTGCTGAGTGAAAAGTACATTTTAACTCCGTGAGATGAATTCACACATCACAAAAAAGTTTATCAGAAAGCTTTTTTTGGCCGGGCATGGTGGCTCAAGCCTGTAATCCCAGAACTTTGGGAGGCCGAGACGGGCGGATCACCAGGTTAGGAAATCGAGACCATCCTGGCTAACACGGTGAAACCCCGTCTCTACTAAAAAATACAAAAAACTAGCCGGGCGAGGAGGCAGGCACCTGTAGTCCCAGCTACTTGGGAGGCTGAGGCAGGAGAATGGCATAAGCCTGGGAGGCAGAGCTTGCAGTGAGCTGAGATCTGGCCACTGCACTCCAGCCTGGGTGACAGAGCGAGACTCCATCTCAAAAATAAAAAAACAAAAAAAAGCTTTTTTCTAGCTATTATCTGAGGATAATTCCTTTTCCAAGGTAGGCCTCGATTTCCTCTGAAATATCCCTTTGCAGAAACCACAAAAAGAGTGTTAGGAAACTACTCAATGAAAAGAGCGTGCAGTACTGTGAGATGAATTCACACATACAAAGAAGTTACTCAGAAGGCTGAGATGAATTTATCATTCACAACGCAGTTTCTCAGAAAGATTCCTTTTCATGTTTATCTGAGGATATTTCCTTTGTCATCATAAGCTTCAATACGCTCTGAAATATTTCATTGCACATTCCAAGAAAACAGTGTTAGCAAACTGCTCAATGTAAAGGACCATGTATCTCAGTGAATTCAATTCACACATCACAAAGGAGTCTCTCAGAAGGCTTCTTTTTGGTTTCTATCTGAGTATAGTACCTCCAACACCATAGGCTTCAATGTGCTCCCAAATATCCCTTTGCAGATTCCAGAAAAACAGAGTTAGCAAACTACTCAATGAAATGAACTGTGTAACTCCGTGAGATGAGTTCACACATCACAAATCAGTTTCTCAGAAAGTTTCTTTCTACTTTTTTATCTGTGGATACTTCCTTTTTCAACATAGGCCTCAATATGCTCCCAAATATCCCTTTGCAGATTCCACAAAAACAGTGTTAACAAACTGCTCCATGAAAAGAAAGATGTAGCTCTGTGAGATGAATTCACACATCACAAAGAACTGTCTCCGAAGTCCTCTTTCCAGTTTTAATCTGAAGATATTTCCTTTTTCACTGTATACCT
>NW_012117799.1:919504-920802 GCF_000951035.1 Colobus angolensis palliatus
GATATTTCCTTTGTCACCATAGGCTTCAAGGTGATTCAAAATATCCCTTCTCAGATTCCCCAAAAGCACTGCTACCAAATCACTCCATGAAAACAGTGGTGTATCTCTGTGAGATGAATTCACTCATCACAAAGTGTTTCTCAGAAACTTTCTTTTTGTTTTTGTCTGGGGATATTTCCTTTGTCAAAATAAGCTTTAATGCGCTCTGAAATACCCCAATGTAGTTTCCAAGAAAACAGTGGTAGCAAACTGCTCAATGAAAAGAACAGTCTAACTTTGAAAGATGAATTCACACATCACAAAGAAGCTTCTTAGAAAACGTCTTTCTAGTTTTTTTCTGAGAATATTTCCATTTTTACCATAGACCTCAACATGCTCCCAAATATCTCTTTTCAGATTTCATGAAAACAGTGTTAGCTAACTGCTCCATGGAAAGAAAGTTGTAACTCTGTTAGATGCAATTACACATCACAAAGTACTTTCTGAGAAAGCATCTTTCTTGTTTTTATCTGAGAATATTTCCTGAGTAACAATAGGCTTCTATGCGATCCAAAATATTCCTTCTCAGATTCCCCAAGGAGTGCTACCAAATGGCTCCATGAAAAGAATCATGTAACTCTGTGAGATAAATTAGCATATCACAAAGTCATTTCTCAGAATGCTTCCTTCTAGTTTTCATGTGAGAACATTTACTTTGCCACCATAAGCTTCAAGGCTCTCCAAAATATCCCATTGCAGATTCCAATAAAACAGTGTTAGCAAACTTCTTGATGAAAATAACAGTGTAACTGTGTGAAATGCATTCATACATCAGAAAGCAGTTTCTCAGAAAGATTCTAGTTATCATCTGATGAGATTTCATTTGTCACCAAAGACTTCAATGTGCTCCAAAATAAAATATAGTAGATTCCATGAAAATGATTATCAAACTGCTCAATGAAAACAACAGTGTAACACTGTGAGTTGAATTCACACATCAAAAAGCAGTTTCCCAGAAATATTTTTTCTCGTCTTTAAGTGAGGATATTTCCCTTTTCACTCTACACCTCAATGTGATCCCAAATACACGTTTGCAGATTCCACGAGAACAGTGTTAGAAAACTACTCCATGAAAATAAAGGCGTAACTCTGTGAGATTAATTCACAAATAACAAAGAAATTTCTCAGACAGCTTCTTTCTAGTTATTATCTGAGGATATTTCCTTTGTCACCTTACCCTTCAATGCAATTCAAAATATCCCTTCTCAAATTCCCCAAAAACAGTTCTGGAAAACTGATTCATGAAAAGAAACCTGTAT
>NW_012117799.1:921053-925380 GCF_000951035.1 Colobus angolensis palliatus
GTTTTTATCTGAGGATATTTCCTTTTTCACCATTGGCTTCTATGTGCTCCCAAACATCCCTTTGCAGATTCCACAAAAACAGTGTTAGCAAGCTGCTACATGAAAAGAATGTTGTACCTCTGTGAAATAAATTCACACATCCCAAACAAGTTTCTCAGAAAGCTTCTTTCTAGTTTTTATCAGAAGGTATTTCCTTTGTCAACATAGGCTTCAAGGTGATTCAAAATATCCCTTCTCAGTTTCCCCAAAAACTCTGCTACCAAACCTCTCTATGTAAACAATGGTGTACCTCTGTGAGATGAATTCACACATCACAAATGTGTTTCTTAGAAACATCCTTTCTAGTTTTTGTGTGAGGATATTTCCTTTGTCAAAATAAGCTTCAATGCACTCTGAAATATCCCAATGCAGATTCCAAGAAAGCAGCGGTAGCAAACTGCTCAATGAAAAAACAGTGTAACTTTGAAAGATGAATTCACACATCACAAAGAAGTTCCTCGGAAACCTTCTTTCTGCTTTTTTTCTGAGAATATTTCCTTTTCAATGATAGGCCTCAAAGCGCTCCCAAATATCTCTTTGCAGATTTCACGAAAACAGTGTTAGCAAACTGCTCCATGGAAAGAAAGTTGTGACTCTGTGAGATGAATTCACATATCACAAAGGTGCTTCTCAGATATCTTCTTTCTAGTATTTATCTGAGTGTATTTCCTTTTTCACCATATTAATGAATGCGCTCCCCAATATCCCATAGTGGATTAATGGAAAAATATTTTAGCAAACTTCTCAATGAGAAGAACAGTGTAACTCTGTGAAAAGAGTTCACACATCACAAAGTAGTTTCACAGAAAGCTTCTTCTTGTACTTTTGACTCTGGATATTTCCTTTGTCACCAGAGGCTTCAATGCACTCCCAAATATTCTATTGCAGATTGCACGAAAACTGTGATATCAAAATGCTCAATAAAAAGAATGGTGAAACTCTGTAAGATGAATTCACACATCACAAAGCTGTTTTTCAGAAGGCTTCTTTCTAGTTTTTATCTGAGAAAAGTTCATTTTTTCACTGTAGGTATCAAAGGGCTCCAGAATATGCCATTGCAGATTCCATTAAAAGAGTGTTAGCAAACTGCTCCAGGAAAAGAAAGATGTTACTCTGTGAGATTAATTCACACATCACAAAGAGCTTTACCAGAAAGCTTCTTTCTAGTTTTTATCTGAGGATATTTAATTTGTCAACATAGGCTTCAATGTGATCCAAAATATCCCTTCTCAGATTAACCAAAAACACTGCTAAGAAACTGTTCCATGAAGAGAATCTTGAAACTCTGTGAGATGAATTAGCACATCAGAAAGTGGTTTATCAGAGAGCTTCTTTCTAGTTTATATCTGAGGATATTTCCTTTGATACTATAGGCCTCAATGCACTCCCAAATGTCCCATTGCATATTCCTTGAAAACAGTTTTTGCAAACTGCTCCATGAGAAGAATGGTGTAACTCTGTGAAATGAACTCAGACATCAAAAAGACCTTCCTCAAAAGCTTCTTTCTAGTTTTTAACTGAGGATATTTCTTGCATCACCAGAGGCTTCAATGCAATCGAAAACATCCATTCTCAGATGCCCCAAAAACAGTGCTTCCAAACTGCTACATGAAAAGTGTTATGTAACTCTGTGAGATGAATTACAAAATCATAAAATGGTTTCTCATAAGGCTTCTTTCCAGTTTTTATATGAGGATTTTCCTTTGACACCATAAACTTCAATGTGCTCTCAAATATCACATTGCAGATTTCAAGAAAAATGTGTTAGCAAACTGCTCACCGAAAAGAAAAGTTTAAGTTTGAGGTGAATTTACACATCACAAGGACCTTTCTCAGACAGTTTATTTCTATTTACTCTCTGAGAATATTTCCTTCTCAGCATAGGCTTCAATGTGATCCAAAATATCCCTTCTCAGATTAACCAAAAATAGTGCTACCATACTGATCCATGAAAAGAATCGTGTAATTCCATGAGATGAATTAACACATCACAAAGTGGTTTCTCAGAAAGTTTCTTTCTAGTTCCTCTCTGAGGACATTTCCTTTATCATCATAGGCCTCAGAGAACTCCCAAATATCCCTTGGCAGATTCCACAAAAACAGTGTTAGCATACTGCTCCATAAAATGTAAGGCGTAAGTCTGTGAGATAAATTCACACTTCACAAGGCATTTTCTCAGAAAGCTTCTTTTTGATTTTCATCTGAGGACATTTCATTTGTCACCATAGGCTTAAATTCACTCCCAAATACCCTATTGCAGATTCCACGAAAACAGTGTTATCAAACTGCTCAATGAAAAGAGAGGTGTAACTCTGTGAGATGAAATTATCCATCACAAAGCAGTTTCTCAGAAAGATTCCTTCTAGTTTTTGTCTGAGGATACTTCCTTCTTTACTGTAGGCAACAATGCTTACACAAATATCCCTTTTCAGATTTCAGGAAAACAGTGTTAGCAAACGGCTCCATGAAAAGAGAGGTATAACACTGTGAGGTGAATTCACACATAAAAAAGAACTTTCTCAGAAGCTTCTTTCTACCTGTATTCTGTGGAGATTTTCTTTGTCACCATAGGCTTCAATGAGATCATAACATATCTTCTCAGACTGACCCAAAAGAGTGCTAACAAACTGTGCCATGAAAAGAATCATGTAACTCTGTGAGATGAATTCACAAATCACAAAGCGGTTTCTCAGATTCTTTCTAGTTTCTGTCCAGGAATACTTCCTTTGTCACCATAAGCATTCATGTGCTTTGAAATATCCCATAGCAGATTCCAAGAAAACAGTGTTAGCAAACTGCTCAATGAAAAGAACAGTGTAACCAAGAGAGATGAATTCATACATCACAAAGCAGTTTCCCAGAATGATCCTTTCTAGTTTTTGTCCAAGGATACTTCCTTTGTCACCATAAGCTTTCATGAGCTCTGAAATATCCCATAGCAGATTCCAAGAAAACAGTGTTAGCAAATTGCTCAATGAACAGAACAGTGTAACCCAGAGAGGTGAATTCACACATCACAAAGCAGTTTCTCAGAAAGCTTCTTTTTGGTTTTTACCTGAGGATGTTTCCTTTGTCACCATAGGCTTCAATGCACTCCCAAATATCCTATTGAAGTTTCCACGAAAACAGTGTTATCAAACTGCTCAACAAAAAGAATGGTGTACCTCTGTGAAATAAAATTACACATCACAAAGCTCTTTCTCTGAAAGGTTCTTTCTCCTTTTTATCTGAAGATACTTCCTTCTTCACCATATGCCTCAAAGCGTTCCCAAATATCCCTTGGCAGATTCCAGGAAAACAGTGTTAGGAAACTGTTTCATGAAAAGAAAGGGTTAAATTGGTCACATGATTTCACACAACACAAGGAACTTTCTCAGAAAGCTTCTTTCTACATTTTTATCAGAGGATATTTCCTTTGTCACCATAGGTGTCAATGCGATCCAAAATATTCCTTCTCTGATTCCCCAAAAAAAGTCCTTCTAAACTGCTCCATGAAAAGTATGGTGTAACTCTGTGAGATGAATTCATACATCACAAAGCCGTTTCTCGGAAAGCTTCTTTCTAGTTTTTATCTGAGGATATTTCCAAGGCCTCAATGTGCTCCCAAATATCTCTTTGCAGATTTCACAAACACAGTATTAGCAAATTCCTCCATGAAAAGAAAGGAAAGGTGTAACTCTGTGAGATGAATTCCCACATCAGAATTCTACTTCTCAGAAAATTTCTTTCTAGTTTTTATCTGAGGATATTTTCATTTTCACCATATTCCTCAATACACTCTGAAATATCCCACTGCAGATTCCACAATAAAAGGGGTGGAAAACTTCTCAATGAAAAGAACAGTGTAACTCTATTAGATGAATTCACACATCAGAAAGAAGTTTCACAGAAACCTTCTTATGGGTTTTTATCTGAGGATATTTCCTTTGTCACTATTGGCTTCAATGCGCTCCCAAATATCCTCTTGCAGATTCCATTAAAACAGTGTTAGCAAACTGCTCCATGAAAAGAATGGCGTTTCTCCATGAGATGAATTCACATATCACAAAGCATTTTCTCAGAATGCTTCTTTTTAATTTTTTTCTGAGGATACTTCTTTAGTCACCAGAGGATTCATTTCAATCCAGAATATCCCCTCTCTGATTCCCTAGGAACATTGCTAACAAATTACTCCATTAAGTAATTATGTAGGGGGGCGGAGCAAGATGGCCGAATAGGAACAGCTGCAGTCTCCAACTCCCAGCGCGAAGGACACAGAACACCGGTGATTTCTGCATTTTGAACTGAG
>NW_012117799.1:931295-951093 GCF_000951035.1 Colobus angolensis palliatus
TATACCTGATATAAATGATGAATTGATGGGTACTGACGAGTTGATGGGTTCAGCACACCAACATGGCACAAGTATACATATGTAACAAACCTGCATGTTATGCACATGTACCCTAGAACTTATAGTATAATAAAAAAATAAATTAAAAAAAAAAGAAAACTGCAATGTGATATTTTGGAGCACATTGAAGCTTATGAAGACAGAGGAAATATCCTCAGACAAAAACTAGAGAGAATCTTTCTGAAAAACTGTTTTGTGAATTTTGAATTCATTTCACAGCGTTATATGAATCTTCTCTTGGAGTAGTTCGGTATAACTGTTTTTGGGTAATCTGAGAAGGGATATTTTGGATTGCATGGAAGCCTATGGTGACAAAGGAAATATCTTCAGACAAACCTAGAAAGAAGCCCTCTGAGAGACGTCCCTGTGAGATGTGAATTCATCTGACAGAATTACACGATTGTTTTCATGAAGCAGTTTGGTAGCACTCTTTTTATGGAATCTGAGAAGGGATATATTGGATCACATTGAATCCTATGGTGACAAAGAAAATATCCTCAGATAAAAACTAGAAAGAAGTTTTCTGTGAAATTTCTTTTTTATGTGTGAATTCATCTCACTAAGTTTCAGCTTTCTTTTCATTGAGCAGTTTGCTAACACTGTTTTCATGGAATCTACAAAGGGATATATGGAGCACCTTGAGGCCTACGATAAAAAAGAAAATATCCTCAGATAAAAACTACAAAGAAAGTTGGAGCACATTGAAGCTTAAGGTGACAAAGGAAATATTCTCATATAAAAACAAGAAAGAAGCTTTCTGATAAATTGCTTTGTGATGTGTTAATTCATCTCACAGTGTTACATGACTGTTTCATGGATCAGTTTGGTAGCGCTGTTATTGGGAAATCAGAGAAGGGATATTTTGGATCACATTGAAGCCTATAGTGACAAAGGAAATATCCTCAGATAAAAACTGGAAAGAAGCTTTCTGAGAAACTGTTTTGTGATGTGTGAATTCACTTCATAGAGTTACACCGTTCTTCACATTGACTAGTGTGCTAACACTCTTTATTTGGATTCTGCAATGTGATATTTTTGAGTGCATTGCAGCTTATCATGAGAAAGGAAATATCCTCATATAAAAACTAGAAAGCAGCATTATGAGAAACTGATTTTGGATGGGTTAATTTGTCTCACAGAGTTACATGATTCTTTTCATGGATCAGTTTGGTAGCACTGTTTGTGGAGAATCAGAGAAGGGAAATTTTTGATCACATTGAAGCCTATGGTGACAAAGGAAATATCCTCAGATAAAAACGAAAAATAAGCTTTCTGATAACCTTCTTTGTGATGTGTGTATTCGTCTCACAGAGTTACAACTTTCTTTTCATGGAGGAGTTTGCTAATACTGTTTTCATGGAATCTGCACAGGGATATTTGGCAGCACATTGAGGCCTTGGAAATATCCTCAGATAAAAACTAGGAAGAAGCTTTCTGATAAAGAAGCCCTCTGTGAATTCATCTCACAGAGTTACACTGTTGCTTTCTTTGAGCAGTTTGATAACATTACTTTTGTGGAATCTGCAATAGGATATTTGGGAGCTCATAGAAGTTTATGGCGACAAATTAAATATCCTCATACAAAAACCAAAAAGAAGCTTTCTGAGAAACTGCTTTATGATGTGTGAATTCATCTCACAGATTTACACTTTTCTTTTCACGAAGCAGTTTGCTAACACTATTTTCGTGGAATCTGCAAAGTGCTGTTTGTGAGCACATTGAGACAAATGGTGAAAATGGAAATATCGTCAGAGAAAAACTAGAAAGAAGTTTTCTGGGAAAGTTCTTTATGATGTGTGAATTCATCTCACAGGGTTACACAGTTGTTTACGTTGAACTGTTTGCTAACACAGTTTTCTTGGAATCTGCAATCTGATATGTTGGAGCACATTGAAGCTTAGGGTGACAAAGGAGATATCCTCATATAAAAACTACAAAAAAGCATATTGAGAAACGGCTTTTTACTGTGTTAATTCACCTCACAGAGTTACATGATTCTCTTCATGGGTCAGTTTGGTAGCATTGTTTTTGGGGAATCCATAAAGGGATACTTTTGAACGCATTGAAGCTGATGGTGACAAGGGAAATATCGTCAGATATAAACCGAAAAGAAGCTTTCTGAGAACCTTCTTTGTGAGGTATGAATTCATCTCACAGAGTTTCACCTTTCTTCTCATGGAGGAGTTTGCTAATATGGTTTTCCTGGAATCTGCAAAGGGTTATTTTGGAGCACATTGAGGCCTAGGAAATATCCTGAGATAAAAACTAGAAAGAAGATTTCTGATGAAGAAGTTTTCTGTGAATTCATCTCACAGAGTTGCACTGTTGCTTTCTTTGAGCAGTTTGATAACACTGTTTTCGTGGAATCTGCAATAGGATATTGGGGAGCACATTGAAGCCTATGATGAAAAATTAAATATCCTCAGACTCAAACCAAACAGAAACTTTCTGAGAAACTGCTTTGTGATGTGTGACTTCATCTCAAAGATTTACAGATTTCTTTTCATTGAGAAGTTTCCTAACACTATTTTTGTGGAATCTGCAAAGGGCTGTTTGCGAGTGTATTGAGACAAGTGGTGAAAAAGGAAATATCCTTAGAGAAACACTAGACAGAAGCTTTCTGAGAAGTTGTTTTGTGATTTGTGAATTAATATCACAGAGTTCCATGCTTCCTTTCATGGAGTAATTTGGTAGCACTGTTCTTGGGGAATCTGAGAAGGGATATTTTGGATCGCATAGAAGCCTGGGGTACAAAGGGAAATATCCTCAGATAAAATCTAGAAAGAAACATTCTGAGAAACTTCTTTGTGATGTGCGAATTCCTCTCACAGAGTTACACTGTTCTTTTCATTGAGAGTTTGCTAACACTTTTTTCATGGAATCTGGGATGTGATATTCCAGAGCGCATTGTGGAATATGATGAATGAGGAAATATCCTCAGATAAAAACTAGAAAGAAGCTTTTTGAGAAACAACTTTGAGATGTGTGCATACATCTCACAGAGATACACCATTCTTTTCATGGAGCAGTTTAGTAGCACTGTTATTGGGGAATCTGAGAAGGGATATTTTGAATCACATTGAAGCGCATGGTGACAAAGGAAGTATCCTCAGTAAATAAACTAGAAAGAAGCTTTATGAGAAAGTTCTCAGTGATGTGTGAATTCATCTAATAGAGATACACCTTTCTTTTCATGGAGCAGTTCCCTAACACTGTTTTCATGATGGATATTTGGGTGAGCATGGGGGCCTGTTTTGAAAAACTAAATATCCTCACATAAAAACTATAAGGACCCTTTCTGAGAAACTGCTTTGTGATGTGTGAATTCATCTCACAGCTTTACACTGTTCTTTTCATTGAGTAGTTTGCTAACACTGTTTTCGTGGAATCTGAAATGTTATATTTCAGAGAGCATTTAAGCTTATGGTGACAAAGGAAATATCCTCAGACAAAACCTAGAAAGCAGCTTTCCAAGGAACTTCTTGGTGTTTTGTGAATTCATCTCACAGACTTACCTGATTCCTTTAATGGATCAGTTTGTTAGTACAGTTTTTGTGGAATGCTAGAAGGGGTATTTGGAATAACATTGAAACCTATGGTGAAAAGGAAATATTCTCAGATAAAAACTGGAAAGAAGCTTTCTGAGAAAGTTATTTGCTATGCAGGAACTCATCTCTTGGAGTTGCATTGGTCTTTTCAATGAGCAGTTAGATAACACTGTTTTTGTAGCATTTGCAATAGGATATTTGAGAGCACATTGAAGAATATGGTGACAAAGAAAATATCCTCACATAAAATCTAGAAAGAAGCTTTCTGAGATAGTTCTGTGTGGTGTGTGAACTCCACTCACAGAGTTATACCGTTCATTTCATTGCATAGTTTCTTAACGCTGTTTTCGTGGAATATATAGAGGGATATTTCAGAGTGCATTGAAGCTTAAGGTGACAAAGAAAATACACTCATATAAAAACTAGAAAGAAGTTTTCTGAGGAAATACTTTCTGATTTGCTAATTCACCTGACAGAGTTACACAGCTCCTTTCATGGAGCAGTTTGGTAACAGTGTCTTTGTGGAATCTGAGAAGGGACATTTGGAATCACATTGAAGCCTATGGTGACAAAGGAAATATCATCAGATAAAAACTAGAAAGAAGCTGTCTGAGAGACTATTTTGTGATGGGTGTATTCATCTTACAGAGTTATATCTTTCTTTTCATTGAGCAGTTTGTTAACACTGTTTCATGGAAAATGCAAAGGGATATTTTGGAGCGCATAGAGGCCAATGTTGAAAAAGGAAATATCTTCAGGTAGAAACTGGAGAGAAAGTCTCTGATAACTCCTTTGTGATGTATGCATTAATCTCGTGGAGTTAAAGCTTTCTGCTGATAGAGTAGTTTGGCATCACTGTTTTTGTGGTGTCTGTGAAGGGATATTTGGGAGCTCATGAAAGCCAGTGGTGAAAAGGAAATATCCTGAGATAAAAATTAGAAAGGAGCTGTCTGAGAAATTTCTTCATGATAGGTGAATTCATCACACAGAGTTACACCTTGGTTTTCTTTGATCTGTTTGGTAGCACTGTTTTTTTGGAATCTGCAAAGGGATATGCAGAAGCTCCTAGAGTCCTATGGTTGAAAAGGAAATAGCTTCAGATAAAAACTAGAGAGAAGCTTTTTGAGAAACAATTAGGTGACGTGTGTATTCATTTCATAGAGTTTAACCTTCCCGTTGATTGAGCAGTTTGGTATCACTGTTTGTGTGGTGTCTGAGAGGAGTTTTTTTGCAGCACATTGAAGCCTATGGTGAAAAAGGAAATATCCTCAGATAAAACCTAGAAAGACGCTTTGTGACAAACTGCTTTGTGATGGATGAATTCATCTCACAGAATTACACTTTTCCTTTCATGGAGCAGTTTGCTAACACTGTTTTTATACAACCTGCAAAGGGATACTCACCAGTGCCTTCAGGTAAATGGTGAGAAAGGAATTATCCTCAGAAAAAAAAACTAGAGAGAAGCTTTCTGAGAAACTGCTTTTTGATTTGTAAATACATCTCACAGAGTTACACAATTCTGTTCATGGAGCAGTTTGGTAGCACTCTTTTTCGGGAATCTGAGAAGGGATATTTTGGATCACATTGAAGCTTATGGTGACAAAGAAAATATCCCCAGATAAAATCTAGAGATAAGCTGTCTGAGAAAGTTCTTTGTGATGTGTGAATTCATCTCACAGAGTTACACTGTTCTTTTCATTGAAAAATTTTCTAACACTTCTTTTGGAATCCACGATGGGATATTCAGGAACGCATTGAGGAATAAGGTGAAAAAGGAAATATCCTCAGATAAAAACTAGAAATAAGCTTTCTGGGAAACAGTTTTGTGATGTGTGAATTCATCTCACAGATTTACACCATTCTGTTCATGGAGCAGTTGGGTAGCACTGTTTTTGGGGAATCTGAGAAGGGATATTTTGGATCGTATTGAAACCTATGGTGACAAAGGAAATATCCCCAGATAAAAATCAGATGAAAAGCTTTTTTGAGAAAACTCTTTGTGATGTGTGAATGCATCTCACAGAGTTAAATATTTCTTTCCCTGGAGCAGTTTACTAACACTACTTTCATAGAATCTGCAGTGAGATATTCTGGAGCCCATTGATACCTATAGTGAAAAATCAATTCTCCTCAGATAAAAACTAGAACGAAGCCTTCTGAGAAACAGTTTTGTGACATGTGAATTCACCTTACAGAGTTTCACCGTTGTTTTCATTGAGCAGTTTGATAACTCTGTTTTCTTGGAATCTACAAAGGTATATTTGGGAGCGCATTGAGGCCAATGGTGAAAAAACATATATCCTCAGATTAAATCTAGAAGAAGTTTGCCAAGAAACTGCTTTGTGATGAGTGAATTCATCTCATAGTGCTACACCATTCTTTTCTTTGAGCCATTTGACAACACTGTTTTCATGGAGTCTGCCAAAGAATATTTCTGAGTGCTTTGAAGCCTATGGTGACAAAGGAAGTATCCCCATTGAGAAACCAAAAAGAAGCTTTCTGAGAAACTTCTTTGTGATGTGAGAATTCAACTCACAGAGTAACCCTTTTCTTTTCATTGAGCTGTTTGCTAACACTGTTTTATTGGAATCTACAATGGGATATTTCAAAGCACATTGCAGCATACCATGAAAAAGTCAATACCCATAGACGAAAAGTAGAAAGAAACATTCTGAGAAACTCTTTTGTGATTTGTGAATTCATCACAGAGTTACATGATTCTTTTCATGGAACAGTATGGCAGTTCTGTTTTGGGGGAATCTAGAAGGGATATTTTAGATCACATTGAAGCCTAAGGTGACAAAGGAAATATTCTCAGATAAAAATTATAAAGAAGGTTTCTGAGAAAGTGCTTTGTGATGTGTGAATTCATCTCACAGAGTTACACATTTCTTTCCATAGAGCAGTTTCCTAACACTGTTATTTTCTTGGAGTCTGCAAAGGAATATTTGGAAGTACATTGAAGCCTATGGTGAAAAAGGAAATATCCTCAGAATAAAACTAGAAGCAAGCTTTCTGAGAAACTGCTTTGTGATGGGTGAATTCAACCCACAGAGATACAGTATTCTTTTCATTGAGTATTCTTCCCACACTCTTTTCTTGGAATCTACAATGGCATTTTTTGAAGTGCATTGAAGTCTAATGTTCAAAATTAAATATCCTCAGACAAAAACTAGAAAGAAGGTTTCTGAGGAACTTCCCTGTGATTTGTGAATTCATCTCACAGAGAAACCCGATGCTTTCAATGGATCAGTTTGATAGCACTGTTTTTGGGGAATCTTAGAAGGGATATTATTCACGGAATGTGCAATAGGATATTTGGGATCACATTGAAGCTTATGGTGACAAGGGAAATATCTTCAGATAAAACTCGAAAAGAAGGTTTCTGAGAAACTGCTTTGTGTTGTTTATTTAAAGTCTCAGAGTTACATTGTCCTTTTCATTGAGCAGTTTGCCAGCACTATTTTCTTTTAATCTACAATGGGAAATTTTGTAGCGCACTGAAGCTAATGATGACAAAGGAAATATCCACAGAGAAAAACTAGAAAGAAGCTTTCTAGAAACTGTTCTGTGATTTGTGAATTCTTCTCACAGAGTTACATGATTCTTTTTATGGAATAGTTTGGTAGCACTGTTTTTGGGTAATCTGAAAAGGGATATTTTGGATTGCATTGAAGTCTGTGGTGACTAAGGAAATATCCTCAGATAAAAAGTAGAAAGAAGCTTTCTGAGAAAGTTTTTTGAGATGTGTGAATTCATCTCACAGAGAAACACATTTCTTTTCATGGACGAGATTGCTAACACAGTTTTTGTGGAATGTGCAAAGGATATTTTCAGGCACATCGAGTCCTATAGTAAAAAATGAAATGTCCTTGTAGAAAAACGAGAAAGAGTGTTTCTGAGAAACTGCTTAGAGATGTGTGAATTCAACTCACAGAGTTACATTGTTCTTTTCATTTAGCAGTTTGAAAACAACACTGTTTTCTTGCAATCTGCAATGGTATTTTTTGGAGTGTATTGAAGCCTATTGTTAAAAATTAAATATCCTCAAGCAAAAACTAGAAAGAAACTTTCTGAGAAACTCCTTTGTGGTTTGTAAATTCATGTCATACACGATGCTTTCAATGGATCTGTTTGATAGCACTGTTTTTAGGGGAATCTGAGAAGAGATATTTTGGATCGCATTGAAACCTGTGATGAGAAAGGAAATATCCTCAGATAAAAACTAGAAAGAAGTTTTCTGAGAAAGTTCTTTGTTATGTGTGAATTCATCTCACAGAGTTACACCATTCTTTTCATTTAGCAGTTTACTAACACTGTTTTCGTGGCATCTGCAAAGGGATATTTGAGATCACATTGAGGTCTACGGTGAAAAAGGAAATATTCTCAGATAAAAACTGGAAAGAAGCTTTCTAAGAAACTGCTTTCTGATGGGTGAATTCATCTCACAGAGCTAAAACTTTCTTTTCATTGAGCTGTTTGATAACACTGTTTTCGTGGAGTCTGCAGTAGGACATTTTGGAGTACGTTGAAGCCTATGGTGATGAAAGAATAGAAAACCCAAAAAGAAGCTTTATGAGAAACTACTTTGTGATTTGTGAATTCATCTCACAGAGTTAAATGATATTTTTTATGGATCAGTTTTATTGCTCTATTTCTGGGGAAACTCAGAAGAAATATTGTGGATCACATTGAAGCCTATGGTGACAAAGGAAATATCCTCATACAAAAGCTAGAAAGAAGCTTTCTGAGAAAGTTCTTTGTGATGTGTGAACTCATCTCAGAGAGTTACACCTTTCTTTTCATGGAACAGTTTGCTACCACTGTTTTTGTGGAATGTGAAAAGGTGTATTTGGGAGTGCATTGAGGCCTATCATGAAAAAGGAAATATCCTCAGATAGTAACTTGAAGATAGCTTTCTGAGAAACTGCTATGTGATGTGTGAATTCATCTCACAGAGGTACACTGTTCTTTTCATTTTTCAGTGTGCTAACACTGTTTTCTTGGAATATGCAATGCAATATTTCAGAGCACATTGAAACTTACGGTGACAAAGGAAATATCTTCATATAAAAATTAGTAAGAAGCTTTTTGAGAAGCCACAGTGTGATGTGTTAATTCATCTCACTGACTTACATGACTTCTTTCATGAATCTGTTTGGTAGCACTGTTTTTGGGTAAAATGAGAAGGGATATTTTGGATCGCATTGAAGAATATGATGACTAAGGAAATATCCTCAGATAAACAGTAGAAAGAAGCTTTCTGAAAAACTTCTTTGCAATGTGCTAAATCATCTCACAGAGTTCTACCTTGTGTTTCATGGAGCAGATTTCTAATATTATCTTCATGGAATCTGCAAAGAGATATTTGGGGACACATTGAGGCCTGTCATGAAAAGGAAAATATCCTCCGATAACAACTACAGAAAAGCTTTCCGAGAAACTGCTTTGTTGTGGGTGAATTCATCTCACAGAGGTACACCGTCCTTTTCTTTTAGCTGTTTGATAACACTGTTTTTGTAGAGTCTGCAAAAGGATATTTCTGAGTGCATTGAAGCCTACGGCGACACAGGAAATATCCACATAGAAAAACCAAAAACAAGGTTTCTGAGAAACTGCTTTGTGATGTGTGAATTCAACTCACAGAGTTACCCTGTTCTTTTAATTGAGCAGCTTGCTAAAACTGTTTTCCTGGAATCTGTGATGGGATATTTTGGAGCGCATCGAAGCTTATTGTGAAAAAGTAAATATTCTCACACCAAAACTAGAAGGAATCATTCTGAGAAACTGCTTTTTGATTTGTGAATTCATCACACAGAGTTACACAATTCTTTTCATGGATGAGTTTGTTAGCTCTGTTTTTGAGGCATTTGAGAAGGGATATTTAGGATCACATTGAAGTCTGTGGTGACAAAATATCCTCAGATAAAAACTAGAAAGAAGATTTCTGAGAAAGTTATTTGTGATGTGTGAATTCCTCTCACTGAGTTACACATTTCTTATCATGGAGATGTTTACTAACCCTGTTTTCGTGGAATCTGCAAAGGCATATTTGGGAGCAAATTGAGGCCTAAGGAAACAAAGGAAATATCCTCAGATATAAACTAGAAAGAAGCTTTCTGGAAATTGTTTTCTGATGCGTGAATTCATCTCACAGAGTTACATTGTTCTTTTCATTGAGAGGTTTGCTAACACTGTTTTCTTGTAATCTGCAATGGGATATTTCAGAGCACATTGAAGCTTATGGTGACAAAGAAATATCCTCAGACATAAATCAAAAAGAACCTTTCTGAGAAACTGCTTTGTGATCTGTGACTTCATCTCACAGATTTATACATTTTTTTCATGGAGCCATTTCCTAACACTGTTTTTGTGGAATCTGTGAATGGATATTCACTAGCACCTTGAGGTAAATGGTGAAAAAGGAAATATCGTCAGACAAAAACTAGAAAGAACCTTTCTGAGGAACTGCTTTGTGATTGCTGAGTTCATTTCACAGAGTTACACCTTTCTTTTCATGGAGCTGTTTGGTAGCACTGTTTTGGGGGAATCTGAGAAGGGACATTTTGGATCACATTGAAGAATATGGTAACAAAGGAAATATCCACAGATAAAATCTAGAAAGAAACTTTCAAAAAAACCTCTCTGTGATGTGTGAATTCATCTCACAGAGTTACACCATTCTTTTCATTGAGAAGCTTGCTAACACTATTTTTGTGAAATCTGCAATGGAATATTCGCTACCACATTGAGGCAAATGGTAAAAAAGGAAATGTCCTCAGATAAAAACTAGAAAGAAGCTTTCTGAAAAACAGCTTTATGATGTGTGAATTCAACTCCCTGAATTACACCATTCTATTCATGAAGCTGTTTGGTAGCACCGTTTTTGGGGAGTCCATATTTTCGATTGTATTGAATCCTAGGGTAACAAAGGAAATATCCTCAAAAAAATCCAGAAAGAAGCTTTCTGAGAATATTCTTTGTTATGTAGAAATTTATCTCATCGAGTTACACAATTCTTTAAATGGAGGAATTTGCAAACCCCGTTTTCATGGAATTTGTAAAGGGAGTGCAATTAGGCCAATGGTGAAAAAGGTAGTAGCCGCAGATAAAAACTAGAAAGATGATTTCAGAGAAACTGCTTTGTGATATGTGAATTCAGCTAATGGAGATAAACTGTTCTTTGCATTGAACAGTTTGCTTACACTGTTGTCTTGGAATCTGGAAACTGATACTTTGGAGCACAGCAACGCTTATGATGACAAAGGATATATCCTCATACAAATACTAGAAAGAAGTTTTCTGAGAAATTTCTTTCTATGTATTAATTCATCTCACACAGTTACACGATTCTTTTCATAGAGCAGTTTGTTAGAACTCTTTTTGGTGAATCTGGGAAGGGATATGCTGGACTGCATTGAACCGTAAGTTGACAAAGGAAATACCGTCAGATAAAAAGTAGAAAGTAGCTTTCTGCAAAAGTTCTTTGTGATATGTGAATTTACCTCACAAAGTGACACCTTTCTTTTCATGGAGCATTTTGCTAACACTGTTTTTGTTGAATTTGAAAAGGGATATTTGGGAACGCATTGAGGACTATAGTGAAAAAGAAAATATCCTCACATAAAAATTAGAAAGAATCTTTCTGAGAAACCCCTTTGTGATGTGTAAATTCATATCAGAGAGATACACCATTCTTTTCATTGAGAAGTTTGCTCACACTGTTTTCGTAGAATCTGCAATAGGATATTTGGGAACACATTGAAGCCTATGATGACAAAGGAAATATCCTTAGCTAAAAACCAAAAAGAAGTTTTCTGAGAAACTGTTTTGTGATAAGGGAATCCATCTCACAGAGTTACACTGTTGCTTTCATTGAGCAGCTTGCTAACACACTTTTCTTGGAATCTTCAATGGTATATTTTGCAGTGCATTGAAGCTCTTGGTGACAAAGGAAATACCATCATATAAAAACTAGAAAAAAGCTTTCTAAGAAACCGATTTGTGATGTGTTAATTCAACTAACAGGGTTGTACAATCCTTTCCATGGATGAGTTTGGTAACACTGTTTTTGGGTAATATGAGAAGGAATATTTTGGATCGCATTGAGGCCAATAGTGACAAAAGAAATATCCTCAAGTAAAAACTAGAAAGAAGGTTTCTGAAAAAGCTGTTTATGATGTGTTAATTCGTCTAAAAGAGTTACACTTTTCTTTTCATAGAGTAATTTCCTAACACTGTTTAACTGGGTTCTGCAAAGGGATATTTGGGAATGCATTGAGGTCTAAGGTGAAAAAGGAAATATCCTCAGATACAAACTAGAAAGAAGCTTTCTGAGTAACTGCTTTGTGATGTGTGAATTAATCTCACAGAGTTACACTGTTCTCTTCATTGAGCAGTTTGCGAACACTCTTTTCTTGGAATCTGCAATGGGATACTTTGGAGTGCATTGAAGCTTACAGTGACAAAGGAAATATCCTCATATAAAAACTAGAAAGAAATGTTCTGAGACACTGCTGCATGATGTGCTAATTCATATCAAGATGTTACATGATCCCTTTCAATCAACATTTTGGTAGCAGTGTTTTGGGAGAATATGAGAAGGGATATATTGAACCATATTGAAACCTCTGGTGACAAAGGAAGTAACTTCAGATGAAAACTAGAAAGAAGCTCTCTGAGAAAGTACTTTCTGATGTGTTAATTCATCCCACAGAGTTACACATTTACTTTCATGGTGCAGTTTGCAAACACTGCTTCCCTGGAGTCTGCAAAGGGATATTTGTGAGAGCATTGAGACTTACAGTGAAAAAGTAAATATCCTCAGATAAAAACTAGAAAGAAAGTCTCTGAGAGACTGATTTGTGATGTTTGTGTTCATCTCCCGGAGTTACACCCTTCTATTCACGGAGCAGTTTGGTAGCACTGTTTTTGGGTAGTCTGAGAATGGATATTTTGAATTGCATTGAAGTCTAAGGTGGCAAAGGAAATATCCTCAGATAAAAATTGTAAATAAGCTTTCTGAGAAAGTTCTTTGTGATGTGTGAATTCATCTTACACATTTACAACTTTCTTTTCATGCAATAGTTTGCTAACACTGTTTTCCTGTAATCTGCACAGGGATATTTGGAAGCAAATTGAAGCCTATAGTGGAAAAGGAAATATCCTCAGATAAAAACTAGGAAGAATATTTCTGAAAAATTGTTTTGGAATGTGTGAATTCATCTTACAGTGTTACACCATTCTTTTCATTGAGCAGTTTGCTCACACTGTTTTCAGGGAATCTGAAAAGGGATTTTTGGCAGCGCATTGAGCCTATGTTCACAAATGATATATCCTCAGATAAAAACAAAAAATAAACTTCCTGAGAAACCGCTTTGTGGTGTGTTAATTCAACTCACAGTGTTACATGATTATTCTCATGGATGAGTTGGACAGCACCCTTTTTAGGGAAACTGAGAAGGGATATTTTGGATCACATTGAAGCCTATGGTGCCGAAGGAAATATTAACAGATAAAAACTAGAAAGAAGCATTCTGAGAAAGAGCTTTGTGATGTGTGAATTCATCTCACAGAGATATATTGTTGTTTTCACTGAGCAGTTTGCTAACAATGTTTTTGTGGTATCTGCAATGGGATATTTGGGTTCGCATTGACCTATGGTGACAAAGGAAATATCCTCAGATAAAAAAACAAAAGAAGTTTCCTGAGAAATTGACTTGTGATGTGTGAATTCATCTCACAGAGTTACACTGCTCTTCTCATTGAGCAATTGGCTAACACTGTTTTCTTGGAATGTGCAATGGGATATTTCAGAGTGCATTGAAGCCTACAGTGACAAAGGAAATATCCTCCTATAAAAACCAGAAGGAAAATTTCTGAGAAACTCTTTTGTGATGCTTTAATTCCTCTCACAGAGTTAAACAATCCTCTTTCATAGTTTAGTTTGGTAGCACTGGTTTTGGGAATCTCATAAGGGATATTTTGGATCACTTTGAAGCCTATGGTGACAAAGCAATATCCTCATATAAAAACTAGAAAGAAGCTTTCTTAGAAAGTTCTTTTCGATGTGTGAATTCGTCTTACTGAGTTACACCTTTATTTTTATAGAGCAGCTTGCAAACACTGTTTTCATGGAATCTGCAATGGGATATTCTGGAGACGATTGAGGCCTATAGTAAAAAATTAAATATTCTCAGATAAAAACTATAAAGAAACTTTCTGAGAAACAGTTTTGTGATGATTGAATTCATCTTACAGAATTACATCATTTTTTTCATTGAGTAGTTTGCTAACACTGTTTTTATTTAATCTGCAATAGGATATTTGGGAGTGCTTTGAAGCCTATGGAGACCAAGAAAACTCCTAAGGAAAAAAAAGAGATTTGTGAGACACTGCCCTGTGATGTGTGAATTCATCTCACAGATTTACGCCTTTCTTTCATGGAGCAGTTGGCTAACTCTATTTTCCTGGAATCTGCAAAGGGATGTTCCTGAGCGCTTTGAGGCAAAAGGTGAAAAAGGAAATATCTTCAGAGAAAAACTAGAGAGAAGCTTCCTCAGAAACTGCTTTATGATATGTGAATTCATCTCACAAAGTTACACTGTTCTTTTCATGGAGCAGTTTGGTAGCCCTGTTTTTGAGGTATCTGAGAAGACATATTTTGGGTCGAACTGAAGCCTATGTTGAAAAAGGAAATAATCTCAAATAGAAAATGAAAAGAAACTTTCTGAGAAACTGCTTTGTGATGTGTGAATTCATCTCACAGCGTTATACTGCTCTTGGCATTGAATAGTTTGGTTACACTGTTTTCTTGGAATCTGCAATGTGACATTTCGAATTGCATTGAAACTTATGGAGACAGAGGATATATCCTCATATAAAAACTAGAAAGAAGCTTTCTGAGAAACTACTTTGTGTTTTGTCAGTACATCTCACATAGTTACATGTTTCCTTTCATGGATCAATTTGGTAGCACTGTTTTTTGTGAATCTGAGGAAGGATATTTTCGATCGCATTGAAGCCAATGGTGACAAAGAAAACACCCTTAGATAAAAAATAGAAAGAAGCTTTCTGAGAAAGTTCTTTTTGATATGTGAATTCATCTAACAGAGCTGCACCTTTATTTTCATGGAGCAGTTTGCTGACACTGTTTTCATGGAATCTGCAAAGGGACATTTGGGAGCATAATGAGACATATAGTGAAAAAGGAAACGTCTTCAGATAAAAACTAGAAAGAAGCTTTCGGAGAAACTTCTTTGTGATGTGTGAATTTATCTCACAGAGTTACACATTTCTTTCCATGGAGCAGTTTGCTATCACTGTTTTCCTGGAATCTCCAAAGGGATCTTTAGGAGTGCATTGAGGCTTACAGTGACAAAGGAAACATCCTCAGAAAAAAAATGGAAAGAAGCTATCTAAGAATCTGATTTGTGATGTGTGAATTCGTTTCACAGAGTAACATTGTTGTTTTCATTGATCAGTTTGCTATCACTGTTTTTTTTTTTTAATCTTCAATGGGATATTTCAGAGCACATTGAAGCATATGGTGAAAATGGAAATATCCTCACATAAAAACCAGAAAGAATTTTCTTGAGAAATTGCTTTGTGATTTCTAAGTAATTGTCAGAGAGATACAAGATTCTTTGGATCAGTTTGGTACCACTGATTTTGGGGAGTTCGAGAAGGGAAGTTTTGCATTGCATTGAAGCATATGGTAACAAAGGAAATATACTCAGATAAAAATTATAAAGAAGATTTTTCTGAGAAAGTTCTTTGTAATGTGTTTTTTCATGTCACAGAGTTAAAACTTTCTATTCATGGAGCAGTTCGCTAACACTATTATCATGGAATCTGCAAAGGTACATTCTGGGAGCACATTGAGGCCTATAGTGAGAAGGGAAGTGTCTTCTGATAAAAACCAAAAAGAAGCTTTCTGAGACACTGCTTTGGGATGTGGGAATTCATGTCACAGATTTACGCTGTTCTTTTCATTGAGCAGTTTGCTCATCCTGTATTCTTGGAATCTACAATGGGATATTTTGGAGCACTCTCAAGCTTATGGTGACAAAGGAAATATTCTCATATAAAAACTAGAATAAAGCATTCTGAGAGACAGCGTTGTCATGAGTTAATTCATCTCACAGAGTTACACGACTTTTTCATGTAGCAATATTGTAGCAATATTTTTGGGGAATCTGGGAAGGGATATTTTGGATCGCATTGAAGCCTAAGGTGACAAGGGAAATATCCTGACATAAAAATGAAAAGAAAGCTATCCAATAATCTGCTTTGTGATGTGTGAATTCATCTCACAGGGATACACTGTTATTTTTATTTAGCAGTTTGTTCTCATTGTATTCTTGTAATCTACAATGGGTCATTTTAGAGCATATTGAATCTTTTGGTGATAAAGGAAATATCCTCAGACAAAAGCTACAGAGAAGCCTTCTGAGAAACTGCTTTGTGACTTGTGAATTCATCTCATAGAGTTACACCTTTCTTTTCATGGCCAATGTGGGAGCACTGTTTTTGGGGAATCTGAGAAGGGATATTTTACATGACTTCGAAGCCTATGGTGACAAAGGAAATATCCTCAGATAAAATCTATAAAGAAGCTTTCTGAGGAACTTCTTTGTGATGTGTCAATTCATCTCTCAGTGTTACACCTTTCTTTTCATGGAGAAGTTTGGTTGCACTCTTTCAGGGGAATCTGAGAAGGGATATTTTCAATTATATTCAAGCCTATGGTGACAAAGGAAATATCCTCAGTTAAGGAATAGACAGAAGCTTTCTGAGAAACTGCTTGGTGATGTCTGAATTCATCTCACAGAGTTACATAATTCTTTTCATGGAGCAGTTTGGTAACACTGTTTTGTGGAATCTTCAAAGGGATATATGGGAGCACAGAGAAGCCTATGGTGACAAAGGAAATATCCTGAGATAGAAACCAAAAAGAAGATTTTCGATAAGCTGCTTTGTGATGTACGAATTCATCTCACAGAATTACACTCTTCTTTTCATTGAGCAGGTTTCTCACACTGTATTCTTGGAAACTGCAATGGGATGTATCGGAGGACATTGAAGCTTATGGTGACAAAGGAAATATCCTCAGACAAAAACTCTAAAGAAACTTTCTGAGAAACTGTTTTGTGATTTTTGAATTCATCACACAGAGTTACAGAAATTTTTTCATGGAGGAGATTGGTAGAACTGTTTTTGGGGAATCTGAGGATTGAAATTTTGAATTGCAATGAAGCTTTGGGTGACACAGGATATATCCTCAGATGAAAACTAGAAATAAGCTTTCTGAGAAACTTATTTGTGATGCATGAATTAATCTCAGAGAGTTGCACCTTTCTTTTCATGGAGCAGTTTGCTAACACTGTTTTCGTGGAATCTGCAAAGGGATATTTGGGAGTGCATTGAGGTCAATAGTGAAAAGGGAAATATCCTCAGTTTAAAGCTGGAAAGAATCTCTCTGAGAAACTACCCTGTGGTGTTTGAATTCATCATACAGTTTTACACCATTTGTTTAATTGAGACGTTTGATGAGACCGTTTTGATGAAATCTGCAATAGGATATTTGGGAGTGCTTTGAAGCCTTTGGGGACAAAGGAAATATCCTCAGATAAAAATGAAAAGGAAGCTTTCTGTGAAACTGCTTTGTGATATGTGAGTTCATCTTACAGAGTTACACAGTACTTGTCATTGAGAAGTTTTCTAACACTTTCTTCGTGGAATCTGCAATGGAATATTCCAGAGCACACTGTGGAATATGGTGAAAAAGGAAATATCCTCAGATAAAAACCTGGAAGAACCTCTCTGTGAAACAGCTTTGTGATGTCTGAATTTATGTCACAGAGTTACACCACTCTTCATAGAGCAGTTTGGTAGAACTATTTTTGGGGATTGTGAGAAGGGATATTTTCTACAGCACTGAAACCTATGGTGACAAAGGAAATATCCTCAGATAAAAAGTACCTTTCTGAGAAACTGTTTCATGATGTGTGAATTCATCAAACACATTTTCGTGATTCTTGGGGCAGTTTGATAATACTGTTTTATTGAAAACTACAATAGGATATTTGGGAGCACAGTGAAGCCTATATTGACAAAGGAAATATACTCAGAGACAAACCAAAAAGATATTTCCTGAGAAAGTGCTTTGTGATGTGTGAATTCACCTCACAGATTTACACGTTTCTTTCCATGGAGCACTTTGCTAACACTATTTTCATGGAATCTACAAAGGGATATTCGGGAGTGCATAGAGTCCTGTGGTAAAACAGGAAATATCCTCAGATAAAAGCTAGAAAGAAGCGTTCTGAGAAACTGCCTTGCGATTTGTGAATTCATCTCACAGAGTTACTCGATTCTTTTCATGGAGCAGTTAGGTAGCACTGTTTTTGAGAAATATGAGAAGGGATACTTTGGATCACATTGAAGCCTATGGTGACAAAGGAAATATCCTCAGATAAAAACTAGAAGAAGCTTTCTGTGAAATGGCTTTGTGATGTATGAATTGATCTCACAGAGTTACACCTCTATTTTCTTGCAGCAGTTTGCTAACACTATTTTCGTGGAATCTGCAACAGGATATTTTGGAGTGCATTGAAGCCTGTGGTGACAAGGGAAATATCCTCAGACGAAACCAAAAACAAGATTTCTGAGAAACTGCTTTGTGATGTGTGAATTCATCTCACAGAGTTCCACCTTTCTTCTCATGGAGCAGTTTGCTAATACTGTTTTCTTACAATCTGCATTGGGATATTTTGGAGTGCATTGAAGCTTATGGTGACAAAGGAAATATCCTCAATGAAAAACTAGAAAGCAGTTCTCTGAGAAACCACTTTGAGATGGGTTAATTTATCTTGCAGTGTTACACAATTCTTTCTATAGAGCAGTTTTGTAGCACTGTTTGTGAGGAATCAGAGAAGGGATATTTTTTATCACAATGTAGCCTATGATGAAAAGGAAATATATTCAGGTAAAAAATATAAAGAAGCTCTCTGAGAAACTGCTTTGTGATGTGTGAATTCATCTCACAGAGTCACACTCTTCTTTTCATTGAGCAGTTCGATAACACTACTATCTTGGAAAATGCAATGGAATCGTTCAGAATGCATTGAAGCTTATGGTGAAAAAGGAAATATTCAAGTATAAAAATTAGAAAGAAGCTTTCTGAGAAACCAATTTGTGATGTGTTAATTCATCTCACAGAGTTACATGATCGTTTTCATGGGTCAGTTTGGTAGAACTGTTCTTGGTGAATCTGAGAAGGAATATTTTTGATTGCATTGAAGCCTATCGTCACAAAGGAAATATCCTCAGAAAAACTAGAAAGAAACTTTCTGAAAAGTTCTTTGTGATGTGTGAATTCAACTCTCAGAGCTATACCTTCCTTTTCATGGAGCAGCTTGATAACACTGTTTACATGGAATCTGCAAACGGATATTTTGGAGTGCATTGAGGCCTATAGTGAAAAAAGAAATATCCTGAGATAAATACGGGAAAGAGTCTTTCTGAGAAACTCCTCTATGATGTTTGAATTCATCATACAGAGCAACCCACTTGTTTAATTGACTACTTTGATACACTGTTTTTGTGAAATCTGTAATACGATAATTCAGAGTGCATTAAAGCCGGTGGTAACAAAGGAGGTATCATAAGACAAATATCAAAAAGAAACTTACTGTGAAACTGCTTTGTGATGTGTGAATTCCTTATAACAAGTTACACTGTTCTTTTTATTGAGAAATTTGCTAACACTTCTTTCATGGAATCTGCAATGGGATATTCCGGAGCACATTGAGGAATATGGTGGAAAAGTAAATATCCTCAGATAAAAAACAAAAATAACCTCCTTGAGAAACTGCTTTGTGATGTGTGAATTCATCTCACAAAGTTAAACCATTCTTTTCATTGGGAAGTTTGCTTACCCTTTTCTCTTTTAATCTGCAATGTGATATTCGGACACATATTCAGGAGTATAGTGACAAAGGGAATATCCTCAGATAAAAACTAGAAAGAAGCTTTCTGAGAAACAGCCTTGTGATATGTTTTTGTCTTTGGTTCTGTTTATATGTTGGATTACGTTTATTGATTTGCATATGTTGAACCAGCCTTGCATCCCAGGGATGAAGCCCACTTGATCATGGTGGATAAGCTTTTTGATATTCTGCTGGATC
>NW_012117799.1:951713-963320 GCF_000951035.1 Colobus angolensis palliatus
TTGCCTTCTGCTAGCTTTTGAATGTGTTTGCTCATGCTTCTCTAGTTCTTTTAATTGTGATGTTAGAGTGTCCATTTTAGATCTTTCCAGCTTTCTCCTGCGAGAATTTAACGCTATAAACTTCCTTCTACACACTGATTTAAATGTGTTTCAGAGATTCTGGTATGTTGTATCTTTGTTTTTATTGGTTTCAAAGAACATCTTTATTTCTGCCTTAATTTTGTTATGTTCCCAGTTGTCATTCAGGAGCAGGATGTTCAGTTTCCATGTAGTTGAGCAGTGTTGGTTGAATTTCTTAGTCCTGAGTTCTAGTTTGATTGCACTGTGGTCTGAGAGACAGTTTGCTATAGTTTCTGTTCTTGTACATTTGCTGAGGAGTGCTTTACTCCCAATTATGTGGTCAATTTTGGAATAAATGCGATGTGATGCTGAGAAGAATGTATATTCAGTTGATTTGGGTTGGAAAGTTCTGTGGGTATCTATTAGGTCTGCTTGGTACAGAAATGAGTTCAATTCCTGGATATCCTTGTTAATTTCCTGTCTCATTGATCTGTACAATATTGACAGTGTGGTGTTGAAGTCTCCCATTATTATTGTATGGGAGTCTAAGTCTCTTTGTAAGTCTCTAAGGACTTGCTTTATGAATATGGGTGCTCCTGTATTGGGTGCATATATATTTACGATAGTTAGCTCTTCCTGTTGAGTTGATCCTTTACCATTATGTAATGGCCTTCTTTGTCTCTTTTGATCTTTGATGGTTTAAAGTCTGTTTTATCAGAGACTAGGATTGCACCTGCTCCTTTTTTTTTGTTCTCCATTTGCTTGGTAGATCTTCCTCCATCCCTTTATTTTGAGCCTATGTATGTCTCTGCATGTGAGATGGGTCTCCTGAATACTGCAAACTAACGGGCCTTGACTCTATCCAGTTTGCCAGTTTATGTCTTATAATTGGACCATTTAGTCCATTTACATTTAAGGTTAATATTGTTATGTGTGAACTTGATCCTGTCATTATGATATTAACTGGTTTTTGGCTCGTTAGTTGATGCAGTTTCTTCCTAGCCTCAATGGTCTTTACATTTTGGCATGTTTCTGCAATGGCTGGTACTGGTTGTTCCTTTCCATGTGTAGTGCTTCCCTCAGGGTCTCTTGTAAGGCAGTCCTCATGGTGACAATATCTCTAAGAATTTGCTTATCTGTAAAGGGTTTTATTTCTCCTTCACTGATGAAACTTAGTTTGGCTGGATATGAAATTCTTGGTTGAAAATTCTTTTCTTTAAGATTATTGAATATTGGCACCCACTCTCTTCTGGCTTGTAAAGTTTCTGCCGAGAAATCTTCTGCTAGTCTGATGGGCTTCCCTTTGTGGGTAACCTGACCTTTCTCTCTGGCTGGTCTTAACACTTTTTCCTTCATTTCAACTTTGGTGAATCTGACAATTATGTGTCTTGGAGTTGCTCTTCTCGAGGAGTATCTTTGAGGCATTCTCCGTATTTCCTGAATTTGAATGTTGGCCTGCCCTACTAGGTTGGGGAAGTTCTCCTGGATGATATCCTGAAGAGTGTTTCCCAACTTGGTTCCATTTTCCCCCTCACTTTCAGGCACCACAATCAGACGTAGATTTGGTCTTTTCACATAATCCCATACTTCTTGCAGGCTTTGTTCATTTCTTTTTCCTATTTTTTCTTTAGATTTCTCTTCTTGCTTCATTTCATTCATTTGATCCTCAATCGCTGATACTCTTTCTTCCAGTTGATCGAGTCGGTTACTGAAGCTTGTGCATTTGTCACGTATTTCTTGTGTCATGGTTTTTATCTCTGTCAGTTTATTTATGGCCTACTCTGCATTGATTATTCTAGTCATCCATTCTTCCATTATTTTTTCAAGATTTTTAGTTTCTTTGCACTGGGTATGTAATTCCTCCTTTAGCTCTGAGAAATTTGATGGACTGAAGCCTTCTTCTCTCAACTCGTCAAAGTGATTCTCCATCCAGCTTTGATATGTTGCTGGTGATGAGCTGTGTTTTTTGGAGGAAGAGATGTGCTCTTATTCTTTGAATTTCCAGCTTTTCTGCCCTGCTTTTTCCCCATCTTTGTGGTTTTATCTGCTTTTGGTCTTTGATGATGGTGACATACTGATGGGGTTTCGGTGTGGGTCCTTCCTGTTTGTTAATTTTTCCTTCTAGCAGTCAGGACACTCAGCTGTGGGTCTCTTGAAGATTGCTTGAGGTCCACTCCAGACTCTGTTTGCCTGGGTATCAGCAGCAGAGGCTTCAGAAGATAGCATATTGCTGAACAGTGAGTGTACCTCTCTGATTCTTACTTTAGAAACTTCGTCTCAGGGGTGTACCCCATTGTGTGAGGGGTGGGGTGTCAGTCTGCCCCTAGTGGGGGATGTCTCCCAGTTAGGCTATTCAGGAGTCAGGGACCCACTTGAGTAGGCAGTCTGTCCATTTTCAGATCTCATCCTCCATGTTGGGAGATCCACTGCTCTCTTCAAAGCTGTCAGGGTGGTTTGCATCTGCAGAGGTTTCTGTTGCTTTTTTTGTTTGTTTGTTTAGCTGTGTAGCTGTGCCGTGTCCCCAGAGGTGGAGTTTGCAGAGAGAGGCAAGCTTTCTTGAGCTGCTGTGAGCTCCACCCAGTTCGAGCTTCCCAGCAGCTTTGATTACCTAATTAAGCCTCAGCTATGGTGGGCACCCTTCCCCCAGCCTCACTACTGCCTTGCCATTAGATCACAGACTGCTGTGCTAGCAATGAGGGAGGCACTGCGAGAGTGGGACCTTCCTGGCCAGGTATGGGATATAATCTCCTGGTGTGTCGTTTGCTAAAACCCTTGGTAAAGCACAGTATTGGGGTGGGAGTTACCCGATTTTCCCGGTGTTGTGTGTCTCAGGTCCCCTGCCTGGGAAAAGGGATTCTCTTCCAACTTGCACTTCCCAGGTGAGGCGATGCCTCACTGAGAGCTGAGGTGATGCTGTAGCTCTCGCTGGTTGTGTTGCAGCAGCTGACCAGCACTGATTGTCTGGCACTCCCTAGTGAGATGAACCCAGTACTTCAGTTGAAAATGCAGAAATCACCCATCTTCTGTGTTGCTGGCACTGGGAGCTGGAGACTGAAGCTGTTCCTATTTGTCCATCTTGCTCCACCCTCTGATTCTTTTCATTGATCAGATTGGTAGCACTGTTTTTGAGGAATCTGAGAAGAGATATTTTGGATCACATTGGAGCCTAAGGTGAAAAAAGAAATATCCTCAGATAAAAACTAGAAAGATGATTTCTGAGAAACTTCCTTGTGATGTGTGAGTTCATCTCACAGAGTTGCAATTTTCTTTTTATGGAAAACTTTTCTAACACTGTTTTTGTGAAACCTGAAAAGGGATATTTGGGAGTGCCTTGAGTACAGTAGTGAAAAATGAAATATCCTCAGATTGAAACGAGAAGGAAGCATTCTGAGAAACCATTTTATTACGTGTTAGTTCATCTCAAAGAGCCACATGATTATTTTAAAGGATCATTTGATAGCATTGGTTTTGGGGAATCTGAGAAAGGATATTTTGGATTGCATTGAAGCCTATTGTCACAAAGGAAATATCCTTAGACAAAAACTAGAAAGAAACTTTCTGAGAAAATTCGTTGTGATATGTGAATTCATCTCAGAATGTTACACATTCCTTTTCATGAATCAGTTTTCTAATATTATTTTCATGGAATCTGCAAAGGGATATTTTGGAGTGCTCTGAGGCCTATAGTGAAAAAGGAAATATCATCAGAAAAAAACGAGATAAAAGCTTTTTGAGAAACTGCCTTGTGATGTGTGAATTACTCTCACAGATTTACATGGTTCTTTACATTGAGCAGTTTAATAACACTGTATTTGTGGAATCTGCAATAGGGTATTTGGAGCACATTGAAGCCTCTAGTGACAATGGAAATATCCTCTGATAAAAACCAAAAAGATGCTTTCTGAGAAACTGCTTCGTGAATTCATCTCTCAGATTTACACTGTTCCTTTAATTGAGCAGTATGCTAACACTATTTCCTTGGAATTTGCAATGGGATATTTCAGAGTGCATTGAAGTTTATTGTGAAAAGGAAATATCCTCAGACAAAACTAGAAAGAAGCTTTCTGAGAAGCCCCTTTGTGGTGTGTTAATTCATCTTACAGAGTTACAAGATTCTTTTCATGGAACAGTTTCGTGGCGCTCTTTTCTGGAATCTGCAAATGGATATTTGCGCTGCATTGAGGATTAAAGTGAAAAAGGAAATATGATCACATAAACTCTAGAATGGAACGAAGGAAACTTTCTGAGATATTGCTTTGTTATTTGTGAATCCATCACACAGTGGTACACGATTGTTTTCATGGATCACTTTGATAGCACTGTGATTCGGGAATCTGAGAAGGTATAATTTTATCGCATTGAAGTCTATGGTGACAAAGGATATATCCTCAGATAAAAACAAGAAAGAAGCTCTTTGAGAAAGTTCTTCGTGATGTATGAATTCAACTCTCAGAGTTACAGCTGCATTTTCATTGAGCAGTTTTCTAACACTGTTTTCGTGGAATCTGCAAAGGGATATACTGGAGCTCATTGAGGTATAGGGTGTAAAAGAAATATCCGCAGATGAAAACAAGAAGGAAGCTTTCTGAGCAACTGCTTTTTGACATGTCAATTCATCTCACAGTGTAACACTGTTCTTTTCATTGAGCAGTTTTCTAAAACTGTTTTCTTTAAATCTGCCATAGGATATTTTGGAGCATATAGAAGCTTATGGTGACATAGTAAATATCCTCATAGAATAAGTAGAAAGAAGATTTATGACAAACTGCTTTGTGATGTGTGACTTCATCTCACCATGTTACACTGTTCTTTTCACTGAGAAGTTTGCTAACACTGTTTTCATGGATTCTTCAAAGTGATATTTGCGAGCAAATTGAGGCAGATAGTGTATAAGGAAATATCCTCACATAAAAACTTGAAAGAATCTTTCTGAGACACCGCTTTGTGATGTGTGAATTCATCTCAGAAAGTTACAGCATTCTTTTTATTGAGCAGTCTGATAATGCTGGTTTTGTTTAATCTGCAATAGGTTAGTTGGGCAAGCATTGAAGCCTATGGTGACAAAGGAAAAATGTTCAGATAAAAACCCAAAAGAAGCTTTCTGAGAAACTGCTTTTTGATGTGTGAATTCATCTCAGAGAATTACACCATTCTTTTCACTGAGAAGTTTACTAACACTTTTTTTGTTTAATCTGCAATGGGACATTCAAGAGCACATTGAAGAATATGGTGAAAAAGGAAAGATCCTCAGATGAAAACTAGAAAGAAGGTTTCTGAGAAAGAGAATTGTGTTGTGTTGATTCACCTCACAGGTTTACACCACTGTTCTCACGGATCAGTTTGGTAGCACTGTTTTGGGGTATCTGAGAATGGATATTTTGAATCACATTGAAGCCTATATGACGAAGGAAATACCCTCAGAAAAAAACTAGCAAGAAGCTTAATGAGAAAGTTCTTTGTGATGTTTCAATTCATCTCACAGAGTTACACCTTTCTTTTAATGGAGCAGTTCCCTAACACTGTTTTCATGGAATCCGCAAAGGGATATTTGAAAGCACATTGAGGCCCATTTTGAAAAACTAAATATCCTCAGATAAAAACAAGAAATAAACTTTCTGAGAAACTGATTTGTGATGTGTGAATTCAACTCACCATGTTACACTGTTCTTTTCACTGAACAGTTTGCTAACACTGTTTTTATGGAATCTGCAAAGGGATATTTGGGAGCACATTGAGGCATATAGTGAAAAAGGAAATATCATCGCATAAAAACTATAAAGAAGCTTTCTGAGAAACTGCTTTGTGATATGTGAATTCATCTCACAACTTTACACTGTTCTTTTCATTGAGTAGTTTGCTAACACTGTTTTTGTGGAATCTGAGAAGGGATATTTGGAATAGCATTGAAGCCTAGGGTGAAAAGGAAATATTCTCAGATAAAAACTAGAAGGAAGCTTTCTGAAAAGTTCTCTGCTATATGTGAACTCATCTCACAGAGTTACACCAGTCTTTTCATTGAGCAGTTTGATAACACTGTTTTTGTGGAATCTGAAATGGATATTTGGGAGCACATTAAAGAATATGGTGACAAAGGAAATATCCTCAGATAAAATCTAGAAAGAAGCTTTCTGAGATAGTTTTTTGTGATGTGTGAACTCAACTAAGATTTATAGCATTCCTTTCATTGTGCAGTTTCTTAACACTGTTTTAGTGGAATCTACAGAGGGATATTATGGAGTGCATTGAAGCTTAAAGTGACAAAGGAAATACCCTCATATAAAAACTAGAAAGAAGCTTTCTGAGGAAATTCTTTCTGATGTGTTAATTCACGTCACACAGTTACCTGATTCTTTTCATGGAGCAGTTGTATAACACTGTTTCTGTGGAGTCTGAGAAGGGACATTTGGAATCACATTGAAGCATATAGTGCCAAAAGAAATATCCTCAGAGAAAAACTACAAAGTACTTTTCTGAGAAAATTCTTGGTGACGTTTGAATTCACCTCACAGAGTTAAACCTTTCTTTTCCAGGAGCAGTTATCTGACACTGTTTTCATGGAATCTGCAAAGGAATATTTGGGAGCACATTGAGGCCTATAGTGTAAAAGGGAGTATCCTCAGATAAAAGCTAGGAAAAAGCTTTTTGAAAAACTGCTTTGTGATGTGTGCATTCATCTCACAGAGTTACACTGTTGTTTTCATTGAATGCTGTGTTAATGCTGTTTTCTTGGAATCTGCAATGAGATATTCTGGAGCACAATGAATCTTATGGAGACAAAGGAAATATCCTCAGACAAAAACTAGAAAGAAGCTTTCTGAGAAACTGCTTTGTGATTTGTGAATTAATCTAAAATGTTACATCTTTTTTTTCATGTTGCACTTTGGTAACACTCTGAGGAATATGAGAGGGGATATTTGAGATCACATTGAAACCTATGGTGACAAAGGAAATATCCTCAGATAACAACTAAAAAGAAGGTTTCTGAGAAACTGCTTTGTGAGTTTTGAATTCATCTTACAGAGTTACACGATTCTTTTCAAGGAGCAGTATTGTAGCACTGTTTTGGGGGAATATGAGAAGGGTATTTTCGATCACGTGGAAGCCTATGGTGACAAAGGAAATATCCTCAGATAAAAAGTAGAAATCAATTTTCTGAGAAACTACTTTGTGATATGTGAATTCATCTCATAGAGATACACCTTTCCTTTCATGGAACCGCTTGTTCACATTGTTTTCATGGAATCTGCAAAGGGATATTTGGGAATGCATTGAAGCCTATGGTGAAAGACGAAATATCCTCAGATGAAAACCAAAAGGATGCTTTCTCTGAAACTGCTTTGTTAGGTGTGAAATCATCTCACCGAGTTATCCCGTTCTTTTCATTGAGAAGTTTGCTAAAACTTTATTTGTGGAATCTGCAATGGGATAACCGGAGAGCATTGAGGCATAGAGAGAAAAAGGAAATATCCTGAGAAGAAATCTAGAAAGAAGTGGTCAGAGAAACATCTTTGTGATGTATGAATTTGCCTCACAGACTTACACCATTCTTTTCATGTAGCACTATGGTAGCACAGATTTTGGGGATCTGAGAAGGGATATTTTGGATCGCATTGAAGCCAATGCTTTGTGATGGGTGAATTCATCTCACAGAGTTACACTGCTGTTTACATTGAGCAGTTTGCTTACGCTCTTTTCTTGGAATCTGCAATCTGATATTTCAGAGTGAGTTGAAGGCTATGGTGTCAAAGGAAATATCCTCAGATAAAAACTAGAAAGAAGCTTTCTGAGAAACTTCTTCATGATGTGTGAATTCATCTCTTAGAGTTACCCCTTTCTTTTCATGGAGCAGTTTGGTAACACTGTTTTTGTGGAATCTGCAAAGGCATATTCGGCAGTGTGTCTGAGAAAGGATATTTGGGAGCGCATGAAGTCTTTGATGGAAAAGGAAATAGCCACAGATAAAAACTACAAAGAAGCTTTCTGAGAAGCTACTTTGTAATGTCTGAATTCATCTGACAGAGTTACATTGTTCTTTTCATTCAGCAGTTTGCTAACATTGTTTTCGTGGAATCTGTAATAGGATATTTGGGAGCACATTGAAGTCTCTGTTGACAAGGGAAATATCCTCAGGTAAAAACCAAAAAGAAGCTTACCGTGAAACTGCTTTGTTATGTTTGAAATCATCTCAGGGAGTTACAAAGTTCTTTTCTTTCAGAAATTTGCTAACACTTTTTTTGTTAAACTGCAAATGGATATTCAGGAGTGCATTGAGGAATATGACGAAAATGGAAATATCCTCAGATGAAAACTAGCAAGAAGCTGAGAAACAGCTTTGGGATGTGTAAATTCATCTCACAGTGTTACACCATTCTTTTTATGGAGGTGTTTGGGAGCACTGTTTTTTTGGTATCTGAGAAGGGATATTTTGTACCCATTGAAGACTAGGTGACAAAGGAAAGATATTCAGTAAAAACTTGAAAGAAGCTTTCTGAGAAAATTCTTTGTGATCTGTGAATTCATTTCACAGAGTTACACATTTTTTTTATGGAAGAGTTTGCTAACACTGTTTTCGTGAAATCTGCAAAGGGATATTTGGGAGTGCTTTGAGGCGTATGGTTGAAAAGGAAATAACCTCAGATAAAAACTTGGAAGAAGCTTTCTGAGAAACTACTTTCTGATGTTAGTATTAATCTCACAGAGATAAATCATCCACTTCATTGAACAGTTTTGTAGCACTGTTTTGTGGAATATGCAAAGGGATATTCGGAAGCGGATAGTATCCAATGTTGAAGAAAGAATTATCTTCAGATAAAAACTGGAGAGAAAGTTTCTGATAACTCCTTTGTGATGTGTGCATTCACCACATAGAGGTAAAGTTTTCTATTGAGAAAGCAGTTTGGCATAAAGGTTTTTGTGGAGTCTGAGAAGGGATATTTGGAAGTGCATGGAAGCAAATCGAAAAGGACATATCCTGAGGAAAAAAAATAGAAAGAAATTTTCTGAGGAATTTCTTTGTGATGGGTGAATTCATAATGCAGAGTTACACCTTTATTTTCTTTCAGCAGGTTGGCAGCAGTGTTTTTATGGAATCTGCAAAGGGATATTCGGGAACTCCTAGAGGTCTATGGTGAAAATGGAAATAACTTCAGATAAAAACTAGAGAGAAGATTTTCGAGAAGTGATTTTGTGATGTGAGTATTCATCTCAAAGAATTTAACGTTTTGGTTTTTTCTTGATTTAGCAGTTTGGCATCACTGTTTTCATGGTATCTGAGAGGAATTAATTTTGAGAACACTGAAGCCTATGATGGAAAAGGAAATATCCTCACATTTAATCTAGAAAGAAGCTTTTTGAGAAACTGCTTCATGATGGGTGAATTCATCTCACAGAGTTACACCTTTCTTTACATTGGGCAGTTTTGCAATACTGTTTTTATGGAATCTACCAAGGGATATTCGGGAGTGCATAGAGTCCAAAGGTGAAAAAGGGAATATCTTCAGGCAAAAACAGGAGATAATTTTTCTGAGAAACTCCTTTGTGATGTGTGCATTCATCTCATAGAGCTAAATGCTTCTGTTGAGGGAACAGTTTGGCATCACTGTTTTTGTGCTGTCTGAGAAGAAATATTTGGGAGCACATGAAGCCAATGTTGGGAAATGAAATATTCTCAATTAAAAACCAGAATAAAGCTTTCTGAGGAAATTGTTCATGATGTGTGAATTTGTCTTATGGAATTACACATTACTTTTCATTGAGCAGTTAGCTAATACTGTTTTTGTGGAACCTACAAAGGGATAGTTTGTAGCAAGTTGAGGACGATGGTGATAAAGCAAATATGCTCAGAAAAAAAAATTGAAAGAAGCTTTCTGAGAAACTGCTTTGTGTTGCGTGAATTCATTTCACAGAGTAACATCACTCTTTTCATGGAGCAGTTTGGTAGCACTGTTTTTGGGGAAACAGAGAAGGGATATTTTGACTTGCATAGAAGCATGTGCTTACAAAGAAATAGCCTCAGATAAAAATTAGAAAGAAGCGATATGGGTGGGTGAAGAAAGATGGCCGAATAGGAATAGCTCCAGTCTTCAACTCCCAGCATGAGTGACACAGAAGAACGGTGATTTCTGCATTTTCAACTGAGGTACTGGGGTCATCTCACTAGGGAGTGTCGGACAATCAGTGCTGGTCAACTGCTGCAGAGAGCTGAAGCAAGGCAAGGCATCGCCTCACTTGGGAAGTGCAAGGGGGAAGGGAATCTCTTTTCCTAGCCAGGGGAACTGAGACACACAACACCTGGAAAATAGGGTAACTCCCACCCCAATACTGCGCTTTAAGCAAACGGGCACACCAGGAGAATATATCCCACACCTGGCCGGGAGGGTCCCACACACACGGAGCCTCCCTCATTGCTAACACAGCAGTCTGCGATCTAACCGCAAGGCAGCAGCGAGGCTGGGGGAGGGGCCCCTGCCATTGCTGAGTCTTAAGTAGGTAAACAAAGCCACGGGGAAGCTCGAACTTGGTGGAGCTCACATCAGCTCAAGGAAACATGCCTGTCTCTGTAGACTCCACCTCTGGGGACAGGGCACAACTAAACAACAACAAAAAAGCAGCAGAAACTCTGCCGACGCAAACGACTCTCTTTGACAGCTTTGAAGAGAGCAGTGGATCTCCCAACATGGAGATTGAGATCTGAGAAGGGACAGACGGCCTGCTCAAGTGGGTCCCTGACCCCTGAGTAGCCTAACTGGGAGACATCCCCCACTAGGGGCAATCTGACACCCTACACCTCACAGGGTGGAGTACACCCCTGAGAGGAACCTTCCAAATTAAGAATCAGACAGGTACACTCGCTGTTCAGCAATATTCTATCTTCTGCAACCTCTGCTGCTGATACCCAGGAAAACAGGGTCTGAAGTGGACGTCAAGCAATCTCCAACAGACCTAGAGCTGAGGGTCCGGACTGTCAGAAGGAAAACTATCAAACAGGAAGGACACCTATACCAAAACCCCATCATCAAAGACCAGAGGCAGATAAAACCACAAAGACGGGGAAAAAGCAGGGCAGAAAAGCTGGAAATTCAAAAAATAAGAGCGCATCACCCCTGCAAAGGAGCACAGCCCGTCGCCAGCAACGGATCAAAGCTGGTCAGAGAACGACTTTGACGAGATGAGAGAAGACTTCAGCCCATCAAACTACTCAGAGATAAAGGAGGAATTACCCACCCAGCACAAAGAAACTAAAAATCTTCAAAAAAGAGTGGAAGAATTGATAGCTAGAATAATTGATGCAGAGAATTTCATATACGAAATTACAGAGATGAAAACCATGACACGAGAAATACATGACAAATGCACAAGCTTCAGTAACCGACTCGATCAACTGGAAGAAAGAGTATCAGCGATTGAGGATCAAATGAATGAAATGAAGCCAAAAGACAAGCCAAAAGAAAAAAGAAGAAAAAGTAATGAACAAAGCCTGCAAGAAGTATGGGATTATGTAAAAAGACCAAATCTACGTCTGATTGGGGTGCCTGAAAGTGAGGGGGA
>NW_012117799.1:964430-965510 GCF_000951035.1 Colobus angolensis palliatus
AGAGACTTACAAAGAGACTTAGACTCCCATACAATAATAATGGGAGACTTCAACACTCCACTGTCAACATTAGACAAATCAACGAGACAGAAAGTCAACAAGGATATCCAGGAATTAAACTCATCTCTGCACCAAGCGGACTTTATAGACATCTATAGAACCCTCCACCCCAAATCAACAGAATACACATTCTTCTCAGCACCACATCGCACTTATTTTAAAATTGACCACATAATTGGAAGTAAAGCACTCCTCAGCAAATGTAAAAGAACAGAAATTACAAGAAACTGTCTCTCAGACCACAGTACAATCTAACTAGAACGCAGGACTATGAAACTCAATCAAAACCGCTCAACCACATAGAAACTGAGCAACCTGCTCCTGAATGCCTACTAGGTACATAACGAAATGAAGGCAGAAATAAAGATGTTCTTTGAAACCAATGAGAACAAAGATACAATATACCAGAATCTCTGAAGCAGTGTGTAGAGGGAAATTTATAGCACTAAATGCCCACAAGAGAAAGCTGGAAAGATCTGAAATGGACACTCTCACATCACAATTAAAAGAAGTAGAGTGGCAAGACCAAACACATTCAAAAGCTAGCAGAAGGCAAGAAATAACTAAGATCAGAGCAGAAGTGAAGGAAATAGAGACACAAAAATCCCTTTAAAAAATCAATGAATCCAGGAGTTGGTTTTTTGAAAAGATCAACAAAACTGACAGACCGCTAGCAAGACTATTAAACAAGAAAAGAGAGAGGAATCAAATAGACGCAATAAAAAATGATAAAGGGGATATCACCACCGACCCCACAGAAATACAAACTACCATCAGAGAATACTAAAAACACCTCTACGCAAATCAAGTAGAAAATCTAGAGGAAATGGATAATTTCCTGCACACTACACACTCCCAAGACTAAACCAGGAAGAAGTTGAATCCCTGAATAGACCAATAGCAGGCTCTGAAATTGAGGCAATTGTTAATAGCCTACCAACCAAAAAAAGTCCAGGACCAGATGGATTCACAGCTGAATTCTACCAGAGGTACAAGGAGGAGCTGGTACCATTCCTTCTG
>NW_012117799.1:967835-971840 GCF_000951035.1 Colobus angolensis palliatus
CTATAAAGACACTTGCACACGTATGTGTATTGCTGCACTATTCACAATAGCAAAGACTTGGAATCAACCAAACACCACATGTTCTCACTCAGAGGTGGGAAATGAACAATGACATCACTTGGACTCAGGAAGGGGAACATCACACACTGGGGCCTGTCATGGGGAGGGGGGAGGAGGGAAGGATTGCATTGGGAGTTATACGTGATATAAATGATGAATTGATGGGTACTGATGAGTTGATGGTTACAGCACAACAACATGGCACAAGTATACATATGTAACAAACCTGCACGTTATGCACTTGTACCCTAGAACTTAAAGTACATAAAAAAAAACTAGAAAGAAGCTTTCTGAGATATTTCTTTGTGATGTGTGAATTCATATCACAGAGTTACACCTTTCTTTTCATGGAGCAGTTTGTTAACACTGTTTGCATGGAATCTGCAAAGGGATGTTTGGGAGCGCACGGAGTCCAATACTGAAAAATGAAATATCCTCAGAAGAAAACTGGAAAGAAACATTCTGAGAAACTTCTTTGTGATTTGTGAATTCATCTTACAGAATTATAGCGTCCTTTTCATTGAGCAATCTGCAATAAGATATTTTGGTGTGTATTTAAGCCTATGGTGACAAAGGAAGTATCCTCAGATAAAAACAAAAAGAAGCTTTCTGAGAATATTATTTGTGATGTGTGAATTCATCTCACAGTGTTACACTCTTCCTTTCATTGAGAAGTTTGCTAGCACTTTTTTCCTGGAATCTGCAATGGGATATTCAGGAGTGCATTGAGGCCTATGATGGAAGAGGAAATATCCAAAGAGAAAAATCAGAAGGAAGGTTTCTGAGAAACACCTTTGTGGTGTGTGAATTTATCTCACAGAGTTACACCGTTATTTTCATGGAGCAATTTTGCAGCACTCTTTTTGGGAAATCTGAGATGGGATGATTTTTATCACAATAAAGTCTATGGTAAAAAAGAAAATATCCTGATAAAACCTAGAAAGAAGCTTTGTGAGAAACACCTTTGTGATGTGGGTATTCATCTCACAGAGTTACATGATTCTTTTCTTGGAGTAGGTTGCTAAAACTGTTTTCATGGAATCAGCAAGAGGATATTGGGGATGGCATTGAAGTCTATGGTGACGAAAGAAATACCCTCAGACTAAAACGAGAAAGAAGCTGTCTGAGAAACTGCTTTTGTAATTTGTGAATTCATCTCACAGAGTTGCAGGATTCTTTTCATGGAGGTCAGTTTGGTGGCACTATTGTTGTGGAATCTCAGAAGTGATATTTTACATTGCATTGAGGCAATGGTGACAAAGGAAATATCCTCAGATAAAAACTAGAAAGAAGTTTTCTGAGAAATTTCTTTGTGATGTGTGAATTCATCTCACAGAGGTACACCTTTCATTTCCTCGAGCACTTTGCTGACACTGTTTTTGTGGAGTTTGCAAAGGGATATTTGGGAGAGCATTGAGGCTTATAGTGAAAAAGGAAATATCCCCAGAGAGAAACTAGAAAGAGTCTTTCTGAGAAACTGCTTTGTGATGTGTGAATTCATCTTACAGGGTTACACTGTTCTTTTCATTGAACAGTTTCCTAACACTATTTTCATGGTATCTGCAATTTGATATTTTGGAGCCCTTTGAAGTTTATAGTGACAAGGGAAATATCCTCGTATAAAAACTAGAAAGAAGCTTTCTGAGAAATCGCTTTGTGATGTGTTAATTCAACTCACAGAGTAACACTATTTCTTTCATGGATGAGTTTGGTAGCACTGCTTTCAGGGAATCTGAGAAGGGATATTATTGATCGCATTGAAGCCTATGGTGAAAAAGGAAATGTCCTCAGATAAAAACTAGAATGAAGTTTTCTGAGAAAGTTCTTTTTGATGTGTATAATCATTTCACAGAGTTACACCTTTCTTTTCGTGGAACAGTTTGCTAAAACTCTTTTCATGGAGTCTGCAAAGGGATATTTCGCAGAGCATTGAAGACTATGGTGACAAAGGAAATATCTTCACATAAAAACCAAAAAGAAGCTTCCTGTTAAAGTGCTTTGTGATGTGTGAATTCACCTAACTGAGTAACAATGTCATTTTCATTCAGAAGGTTGCTAACACTTTTTTCGTTTAATCTTCAATGGTATATTCGGGAGCATATTGAGGAATACAGTGAAAAAGTAAATACCTCAGATAAAAATTAGAAAGAAGCTTTCATGGAAACTCTTTTGTGATGTGTGCATTCATCTCATAGAGCTAAACGTTTCTCTTGAGGGAGCACTTTGTCCTCACTATTTTGTGGTATCTGAGAAGGGATAATTCGGAGCCCATTGAAGCCTATGGTGGAAAAGGAAATATCCTCATATAAAAACTAGAAAGAAGCCTTCTGAGAAACCGCTTCATGATGTGTTTATTCATCTCACAGAGTTACATGATACTTTCAATGGAACAGTTGGGTAGCATTGTTTTTTGAATCTGAGAAGGGATATTTTCGATCACATTGAAGCCTATGGTGACAAAGGAAATATCGTCAGATTAAAAACTAGAAAGAAGCTTTCTGAGAAGGATCTTTGTGATGTCTGTATTCATCTCACAGAGTAACACCTTTCTATTCATGGAGAATTTTGCTAACACTGTTTTCTTGGATCTGCAAAGGGCTATTTGTGAGTGCTTTGAGGCCTATACCAAAAGAGGAAATATCCTCAGATAAAAACTAGAAAGAAACTTCCTGAGAAACTGCTTTGAGATGTGTGAATGCATCTCACAGTGTTACACTGTTATTTTCATTGATCAGTTTGACAACATTGCTTCCTTGGACTACGCAATAGGATATTTGGGAGTGCATTGAAGTCTATTGTGACAAAGGAAAAATTCTCAGATCAAAACCAAAAAGAAGCTTTCTCGAAACTGCTTTGTGATGTGTCAATTCAGCTCATAGAGTCACACCACTCCTTTCATTGAGAAGTTTGCTAAAAGTTTTCCTGGAATCTGCAATGGGATATTTCAGATCTCAATGAGGAATATGGTGAAAAAGGAAATATTCTCAGATAAAATCTGGAAAGAAGCTTTCGGAGAAACTGCTTTGTGATGTGTCAATTCATCTCACAGAGTTACACTACACTTTTCATCAAGCAGTTTTTTAACACTGTTTCTGGGGAGTCTGAGAAGGGATATTTTGGATCACATTGAAGCCTAAGGTGACAAAGGAAATATCCTCAGACAAAAACTAGAAAGAAGCTTTCTGAGAAACTGCTTCGTGGTGTGTGTATTCAACTCACAGAGTGACACCATTATTTTCATGGAGCAGTTTGGTAACACTGTTTTTGTGTAACCTACAAAGGGATATTTGGGAGCCAGTTGAGGCTTATGGTGGAAAAGGAAATATGCTCAGAAGAAAGCCAGAAAGAAGCTTTCTGAGAAACTGCTTTGTGATGTGTGAATTCATCTCACAGTGTTACACGACTCTATTCTTGGAGCAGTTTGGTAGCACTGTTTGTAGGGAATCTGAGAAGGGATATTTTGAATTACATCGAAGCCTATGGTTATAAAGTATATATCCTCAGATAAAAACTAGAAAGATTTCTGAGAAAGTTCTTTGTTGTGTGTGAATTCATCTCACAGAGTTACACCTTTCTTTTCATGGAGCCGTTTGCTCACAGTCTTTTCTTGGAATCTGTCAAGGGATATTTGGGAGCACTTTGAGACCTATGGTGAATGAGGAAATATCCTCAGATAAAAATCAAAAAGAAGCTTTCTGTGAAACTGCTTTATGATGTGTGAATTCATCTCACAGAGTTACCCCGTTCATTTCATTGAGAAGTTTTCAACACTTTTTTCATGGAATCTGCAATGGGATATCCTTTTCATGGAGCATTTTGGTAGCACTGCTTTTGGGGAATTTGAGAACGGATATTTTGGATCACGTTGAAGCCTATGATGACAAAGGAAATATATTCTGGAGAAAAACAAGAAAGAACCTTTCTGAAAAATTTCCTTGTGATGTG
>NW_012117799.1:971905-975749 GCF_000951035.1 Colobus angolensis palliatus
AACACTGTTTTCGTGGAATCTGAATAGTGATGTATGGGAGCACATTGAGGCCTATGGTGTGAAAGTAAATATCCTCAGATAAAAACTGGAAAGAAGCTTTCTGAGAAACTAACTTCATATAGGTGAATTTATCTCACAGAGATACACTCTTGTTTTCACTGAGCAGTTTGATAACACTGCTTTTGTGGAATGTGAAATAGGATATTTTGGAGCACACTGAAGCCTATGGTGACAAAGTAAATATCCTCAGAGAAAAACCAAAAAGAAGCTTTCTGAGAAACTGCTTTGTGATGTGTGATTTCATCTCACAGAATTACACCTTTCTTTTCATGTAGGTGTTTGTTAACACTATTTTCCTGGAATCTACAATGGGATATTCATGAGCCCATTGAGGTATATGGTGATAAAGGAAATATCCTCAGACAAAAACTTGGAAGAAGTTTTATGAGAAACTGCTTTGTGATGTGTGAAATTGTCTCACAGAGTTTCATCATTCTTTTCAATGAGCAGTTTGATGACACTGTTTTGATGGAATCTGCAGTAGGTTATTTGGGAGCGCATTGAAGCCTATAGTGACAAAGGAACTATCCTCAGATAACATCCAAAAAGAAGCTTTCTGTGAAACGGCTTTGTGATGTGTGAATTCACCTCATAGAGTTACATCGTTGTATTCATTGAGAAGTTTGCTAACAATTTTTTCGATTATTCTGCAATGAGATATTTGAGAGCGCCTTGAGGAATACAATGAAAATGATAATATCCTCGGATAAAACTAGAAAGAAGGTTTGTGAGAAACAGCATTGTGATATGTGAATTCGTCTCACAGAGTTACACCTTTCTTTTCATGGAGCAGTTTGCTAACACTCTTTTTGTGGAATCTGCAAAGGGATATTTAAAAATGCACTGAAGTCTATAGTGAAAAAGGAAATATCCTCAGATAAAAAGGAGAAAAAATCTTTCTGAGAAACTGCCTTGGCATGTGTGAATTCATCTCACATAGTTCCACTGTTCTTTACATTGAGCAGTTTGTGAACCCTGTTATCATAGCATCTGCAATAGGATATTTGGGAGCGCATTGAAATCTGTGATGACAAGGGAAATATCCTGAGATAAAAACTAGAAAGAAGCTTTCTGAGAAACTGCTTTGTGATTTGTTAATTCATCTCACTGAGTTACAGGTTTATTCTCATGGAGCAGTTTGCTAGCACTATTTTTATGGAATTTGCAATGGGATATTCCGGAGCACCTAAGGGCCTATGGTGAAAAAGGAAATAACTTCAGATAAAAACTGGAGAGAAACTTTTCAGAAACGATTTTGTGACGTGTATATTAATCTGAAAGGTTTTAACTTTTTCTTTGAACAGTCTGGCAATACTTTGTTTGTGGTATCTGAGAGGAGATATTTGGGAGCACATTGAAGCCTATGGTTATAAAGGAAATGTCCTCAGCTTTGAACTAGAAAGAAGCTTTCTGAGAAACTGCTTTGTGATACATGAATTCATCTCACAGAGTTTCAATTTTACTTTCATTAAGCAATTTGGTAACACTGAATTTGTAGAATCTGCAAAGGGATATTCAGGAGTGCATAGAGTCCAATGGCAAAAAAGGAAATATCTTCAGGTAAAAACTGGTGAGAAGCATTCTGAGAAACTCCTTTGTGATGTGTGCATTCACCTCATAGAGCTAAATCTTTCTGTTGAGGGAGCAGTTTGGCACTACAGTTTTGGTGAAGTCTGAGAAGGGATATTTGGGAGCACATTGAAGCCTATGGTGAAAAAGGAAATATCTTCAAAAATTAGAAAGAAGCTTTCTGAGAAAGTTCTTTGTGATGTGTAAATTCATCTCACAGATGTACACCTTTCTTTTCATGGAGCAGTTTGCTAACACTGTTTTTGTGGAATCTGCAAGGGACATTTGGAACAACATTGAAGCCTGAGGTGAAAAAGGAAATATCCTCAGATAAAAACCAGAAAGAAACTTTCTGTGACACTGCTTTGTGATGTGTGAATTCATCTCACAGTGTTACACAGTTCTTTTCATTGAGCATTTTGCTCACACTGTCTTCTGGCAATCTGCAATGGGATATTTTGGAGCACATAGAAGCTTATGGTGACATATTAAATATCCTCATAGAAAAAGTAGAAAGATGCTTTCTGAGAAACATCTTTGTGATGTGTGAATTCATCTCATAGAGTTACATGATTGTTTTCATGGATCAGTTTGATAGCACTGTTTTGAGGAATCTGAGAAGGGATATTTAGGATCACATTGAAGCATATGATGACACAGAAAATATTCTCAGATAAAAACTAGAAACTTTCTGAAAATGTTCTTTGTGATGTGTGAATTCATCTCAGAGAGTTGCACCATTCTTTTCATGGAGCCGATTGCTAAGGCTGTTTTCATGTCATCTGCAAAGGTATATTTGGGAGTGCCTTGAGTCCTATGGTGAAAAACAAAATATCCTCAGATTAAAAGTAGAAAGAAGCTTCCTGAGAAACTGCTTTGTGATGTGTGAACTCATGTCACAGAGTTACACTGTTCTTTTCATTGAGAAGTTGGTTAACACTGTTTTCGTGGAATCTGCAAAGGAATATTTGGGAGCACATTGAGGACTATAGGGAAAAAGGAAATATCCTCAGACAAAAATTAGAAAGAAGCTTTCTGAGAAACTGCTTTGTGATGTGTGAATTCATCTCACAGAGTTACACCATTCTTTTCATTGAGCTGTTTGATAACACTGTTTTTGACGAATCAGCAATAGGATATTTGGGAGGGCATTGAAGCCTACTGTGAAAAAGGAAACATGCTCAGATAAAAACCAAGAAGAAACTTTCTGCGAAACTTCTCTGTGATGTTTGAATTCATCTCAAAGAGTTACACTGTTCTTTTCATTTAACAGTTTGGTAACACTGTTTTCTTGGAATATGCAATGGAATATTTTGGAGCACACAGATGCTTATGGTGACAAATGAAATATCCTCATATATAAAGTAGAAAGAAGCTTTCTGAGAGACTGCTTTGTGATGTGTTAATTTATCTCAAAGAGTTACACAATTCTTTTCACTCAGCAGTTTTATTGCACTGTTTTGGGGAATCTGAGATGGGATATTTGGTATTACATTGAAGCCTATGGCGGCAATGTAAATATCCTCAGACAAAAACTAGAAAGAAGCTTTCTGAGAAAATTTTTTGTGATGTGTGAATTAAGCTAACAGACTTATACCATTGTTTACATTGAGCAGCTTGACAACCCTGTTTTCCTGGAATCTCACCATGATCTTTTGAAGCACATTGAAGTCTATGGTGACAAAGTAAATATCCTCAGATAATAAACCAAAAAGAAGCTTCCTGAGAGATTGCTTTGGGATGTGTGAATTCATCTCACAGAGTTACACTGTTCTTTTCATTGAGCAGTTTGCTCACGCTGTTTTCTTGGAATCTGCAATGGGATATTTAGGAGTGCATTGAAGCTTATGGTGATAAAGAAAATATCCTCATCCAAAAACTAGATAGAAGCAATCTGAGAAACTGCTTTGTGATGTGTTAATTCATCTCATGGAGTTGCACGAACCTTTTTTCATATATCATTTTGGTAGCTCTGTTTTTGTGGAATCTGAGAAGGGATGTTTTGTATGACATTGGAGCCATTGGTGACTAAGGAAATATACTCAGATAAAAACTAGAAAGAAGCATACTGAGAAAGTTCTTTGTGATGCGTGAGTTCATCTTCCTGAGTTACACCTTTCTTTTCTTTTTTTTTTTTTTGAGACGGAGTCTTGCTCTGTCGCCTGGGCTGGAGTGCAGTGGCTGGATCTCAGCTCGCTGCAAGCTCCGCCTCCCG
>NW_012117799.1:975799-983396 GCF_000951035.1 Colobus angolensis palliatus
GCCACCTCGCCTGGCTAGTTTTTTTGTATTTTTTAGTAGAGACGGGGTTTCACTGTGTTAGCCAGGATGGTCTCAATCTCCTGAACTCATGATTCACCCGTATCAGGCTCCCAAAGTGCTGGAATTACAGGCTTGAGCCAGCGTGCCTGGCCACACCTTTCTTTCCATGGAGCAGTTTGCTAAAGCTGCTTTCATGCAATTTGCAAAGGTATATTTGGGAGCACCTTGAGGCCTATGGTGAAGAAAGAAATTTCCTCTGATAAAACTAGAAAGAAGCTATATGAGGAATTGCTATGTGATGGCTGAATTCATCTCACAAGTTACACCTTTCCTTTCATTGAGCAGTTTGGCAGCACATTTTTTGGGAAATCTGCAAAGGGGCATTTGGGAGCTCATAGAGGCTGATGGTAAAAAGGAAATATCTTCAAAAAAACTGGAGAGAAGGTTTTCGAGAAACTGTTTTGTGATGTGTGAATTCACCTCATAGAGATAAACCATATTTTTGATTGGCCAGTTTGGCATCACTCTTTTTGTGGTTTCTGAGAAAAGATATTTGAGAATGCTTTGAGGGTGATGGTGGAAGAGTAAATATGCTGCACAGATGAAAGGTGTAAAGTAGCCTTCTTAGAAATTTCTTTGTGATAGATGAATGCATCTCCTAGAGGTAAACCATTCTTTTCATTGAGCAGTTTGTTAACCCTGTTTTTGTGAAATCTCCAAAGGGATAAAAGAAGCACAGAGAAACCTATGGTGAAAAAGCAAATCATCTCAGATAAAAACTAGAAAGAAGCTTTCTGAGAGACTGTTTAGCGATGGGTGAATTCATCTCACAGGTTAAATCTTTCTTTTTATTGAGCAGTTTGGTAACACTGCTTTTGTGGAATCTGTAATGGGATATTTGGGACCACATAGAGTCCTGTGGTGAAAGATGAAAATTCTCAAGGTAAAAACTGGAGAGAATCTTTCAGAGAAAGTCCTTTGTGATTTGTGCATTCATCTCATACAGCTAAACGTTTCTGTTGATTGAGCACTTTGGTATCACTGTTTTTGTGGTGTCTGAGAAGTGATACTTGGGAGCACATTGAAACCTATGGTTTAAAAGGAAATATCTGTATATAAAAACTAGAAAGAAGCTTTCTGAGAAACTCTTTTGTGATGTGTGAATTCACCTCACTGCATTACACTGTTCTTTTCATTAAGCAGTTTGCTAACACTGTTTTATTGGAATCTGGAACAGGATATTTCAGAGAGCATTGCTACTTACAGTGACAAAATAAATAATATCATATAAAAACTAGAAAGAAGCTTTCTGAGACCACTTTTTGATGTGTTAATTTATCCCACAGAGTTACATGACTCTTTTAATGGAGCAGTTTACCAGCAGTGTTTCTGGGGAATCTGAGAAGGGATATTTTGGATCGCTTTGAATCCAATGGTGACAAAGGAAATATCCTCACGTAAAAACTGTAAAGAATCTCTATGGGAAACGGCTTTGTGATGTGTTAGTTCATCTCACAGAGTTATACCCCTTTCTTTTCTTGGAGTACTTTGCCATCACTCTTTTTGTGGAATCTGCAAAGGGATATTTGGGGGCACACAGAAGCCTGTAGGGAATAAAGAAATATCCTCAGATAAAAACTAGAAAGAAGCATCCTGAGAAACTGCTTTGTGATGTGTGAATTCATCTCACAGAGTTTTCATGGAGCAGTTTGGTATCACTGTTTTTGAGGAATCTGGGAAGGGATATTTTTGATTTCATTGAAGTCTTTGGTGACAAAGGAATTATCCTCAGATAAAAACCATAAAGAAGGTATCTGAGAAACTTCTTTGTGATGCGTGAATTCACCTCACAAGACTACAGCTTTCTCTTCAAGGAACAATTGGCTAACACTATTTTCATGGAGTATGCACTGGGATATTTGGGAGTGTATTGAAGGTTATGGTGAAAAAGGAAATATACTCAGATAAAAACTGGAAAGAATATTTCTGAGAAACTGCTTTGTGATGGGCGAATTCATCTCACAGAGCTACATCATGCTTTTCTTTGAGCCATTTGATAACATTTTCTTCATGGAATCTGCAATAGGATATTTCGGAGTGCACTGAACCTTATGGTGACAAAGGAAATATCCTCAGAAAAAAATTAGAAAGAAGCTTTCTGAGAATCTGCTTTTTGATGTGTGAATTCTTCTCACAACATTACACTGTTCTGTCCATTGATCAGTTTGCTAACACTGTTTTCTTGCAATCTGCAATGGGATATTTCGGAGGGTACTGAAGTTAATGGTGACAAAGGAAATATCCTGAGACAAAAACTAGAAGGAAGCTTTCTGAGAAACTGGTTTCTGATGTGTGAATTCACCTCTCAGTGATACATCTTTCTTTTCCTGGAGCAATTCCCCAGTACTGTTTTTGGGAAATTTGAGAATGGATATTTTGAATTGTATTGCAGCCTATAGTGGAAAAGTAAATATCCTCAGATAAAAACTAGGAAAGCTTTCGGAGAAACTGCTTTGTGATAGGTCAATTTATCTCACAGAGTTTCATCATTCTTTTCATGGGGAGCTTTCTTAGCACTGTTTTGCAGACTCTACAGAGGGATAATTGGGATCTCATAGAGGCAACGTGAAAAAAGAAAATTCTTAAGATCACAACTGGAGAGAATATTTCGGTGAAATTACTTTGTGATGTGGGCATTCATCTCATAGAGCTGAACGTTTTGGCATCACTGTTTTTGTGGTGTCTGGGAAAGGATATTTGGGAGCGCATTGAAGCCTATGGTGGAAAAGGAAATATCCTCATATAAAAACTAGAAAGAAGCTTTCTTTGAAAGTGCTTTGTAATGTGTTAATTCACCTCACAGAGTTACATGATACTTTTCATTGATCAGTTTGGTAGCACTGTTTTTGGGGAATTGGAGAAGAGATATTTTGGATGACATTGAAGACTATGGTCACAAAGGCAATATCCTCATATAAAAATTAGAAAGAAGCTTTCTGAGAAAGTTCTTTGTGATGTGTGAATTCATCTCACAGAACCACACCTTTCTTTTCCTGGAGCAGTTTGCTAACACTGTTTTTGTGGAATCTGCTAAGGGATATTTGGGAGTGCATTGAGGCCTATAGTGAAAATGAAAAAATCCTCAGATAAAAACTAGAAAGAAGCCTTCTGAGAAACAGCTTGTGTGATATGTGAATTCATCTCACAGAGTCACACCTTCTTTTCATTTAGCAGCTTGCTAACAATATTTTCATGGAATCTTCAACAGAATAGCTTGGAGTGCATTGAGGCCTATGGTGACAAAGGAAATATCCTCAGATAAAAACAAAAAAGAAGCTTTCTGACAAACTGCTTTGTGATGTGTGAATTCATCTCAAAGAGTTACATTGTTCATTTCATTGATCAGTTTGCTAACACTGTTTTCTTGAAATTTGCAATTTGATATTTTGGAGTGCATTGAAATTTATGGTGACTAAGAAAATATCCTCATGCAAAAACTAGAAAGAAGCTTTCTGACAAACTGCTTTGTGATTTGTGAATTCATCTCACCGAGTTACAAGATTCTTTTCAGGGAGCAGTTTGGTAGTACTGATTTTATGGCATCTTCAAAGGGATATTCAGAAACTCCTAGAGGCCTATGGTGAAAAAGGAAATAACCTCCAAAAGAAACTGGATAGAATCTTTTCGAGAAACGGTTTTCTGATTGGTGTGCCTTCATAGCATAGAGTTTAACCTTTTGGTTGATTAAGCAGTTTGATATCACTGTTTTTGTGATATCTGAGGGGAGATGTTTGGGAGCACACTGAAGCCTATGGTGAAGAAGGAAATATAGTCAGATTTAAACTAGAAAGAAGCTTTCTGAGAACTGCTTGATGATGGAGGAATTCATCTCACAGGGTTTCAATTTTGTTTCCATTGAGCATTTTGGTAACACTATTTTTGTGGAATCTGCAAAGGGATATTTGGGAATACATAGAGTCCAATGGCAAAAAAGGAAATATCTTCAGGTAAAAACTGGAGAGAAGCTTTCTGAGAAACTCCTTTGTGATGTGTGCATTCATCATAGAGCTAAACTTTTCTGTTGAGGGAGCACATTGGCATCACTGTTTGTGTGGTGTCTGAGAAGGGATATTTGGGAGCACATTGAAGCCTATGGTGGAAAAGGAAACATCCTCAGATAAAAACTAGAAAGAAGCTTCCTGAGAAAATGCTTTGTGATGGGTCAATTCATCTCACAGAGTTACATCATCCTTTTGGTGGTGCAGTTTGTTAGCACTGTTTTTGTGGAATCTGCAGAGGCATATATGGGAGTGCATAGAGGCCTAAGGTGAAAAAAGAAAATTCTTCAGGTAACAACTGGAGTGAAGCTTTCAGAGAAACTCCTTTGTGATCTTTGCATTTATCTAATAGAGGTAAATGTTTCTGTTGAGGGACCACTTTGGCATCAATGTTTCTGTGGTGCCTGAGAAAGGATATTTGGGGGCGCTTTGAAACCAATGATGGAAAAGGAAAAATCCTCGTGTAAAAACTACAAAGAAGCATTCTTTGAAACCGGTTTGTGATGTGTTAATTCATGTTTCAGAGTTATATGATACTTTACATGGAGCAATTTAGTAACATTGTATTCATGGAATCTGTAAAGGGATATTTGGGAACGCATTGCTAACTATAGTGAAAACGAAAATATCCTCAGATAAAAAATAGAAAGAAGCTTTCTCAGAAACTGCTTTGTGATATGTGAATTTATCTCACAGAGTTACAACGTTCTTTTCATTGAGCATTTTTCTTGGAATCTGCAATAGGATATTTTCGAACACAGTGAAGCCTAGAGTGACAAAGGAAATATCCTCAGATAAAAACCAAAAATAAGCTTTCTGAGAAACTGCTTTGTGATGTGTGAATTCATCTAACAGAGTCACACCATACTTTTCAATGAGCGGTTTGCTAACAGTGTTTTCTTGGAATCTGCAATGGGATACATCAGAGAACATTGAAACTTATGGTGACAAAGGAAATATTCTCATATAAAAACTAGAAAAAAGAGCTTTCTGAGACACTATTTTGTGATGTGTTAATTCATCTCAAAGTGTTACACGATTCTTTTCATTCACCATTTTGGCAGCAGTGTTTTTGGGTAATATGAGAAGGGATATTTTGTATCATACTGAAGACTATGGTGACAAAGGAAATATCCTCAGATAAAAGCTAGAAAGAAACTTTCTGAGAAACTACTTTCTGATGTTTTAATTCATTCTACAGAGTTACACCTTTGTTTTCATGGAGCAGTTTGCAAACACTGATTCCCTGGAATCTGCAAAGGGATATTTGTAAGTGCATTGGGGCTTGTGATGGAAAAGGAACCATCATCAGATAAAATTTACAAAGAAGCTTTCTGAGAACCAGCTTTGTGATGTGTGCATTCATCTCACAGAATTACACCACTCTTTTATTTGAGCGGTTTGCTAACACTGTTTTCTTGGAATCTGCAATGGGATATTTCAGAGCACATTGAAGGGTATGGTGACAAAGGAAATATCCTCATAAATAACTGGAAAGAAGCTTTCTGAGAAAAAACTTCATGATGTGTTAGTTCATCTCAAAGAGTTACACAATTCTTTTCATGGATCAGTTTGGTGGCTCTGTGTTTGGGGAATCTGAGAAGGGATATTTTGGATTGCATTGAAGCCTATGGTGACAAAGGAATTATCCTCAGTTAAAAACTAGAAAGAAGCTTTCTCAGAAAGTTCTTCATGATGTGTGAATTCACCTCACAGATCTACACCTTTCCTTTCATGGAGCAGTATGCTAACACTGTTTCTGTGGAATCTAAAAAGAGATATTTGGCAGTGCTTTGAGATGTATGGTGAAAAAGGAAATATCCTCAGATTAAAACTGAAAAGAATCTTTCTGAGAAACTACTTTGTGATGCATGAGTTCATCTCACAGAGATACCCTGTTCTTTTCATTGATCAGTTTGCTATCACTGTTTTCTTGGAATCTTCAATGGTATATTTCAGAGCTCATAGATGCTTATGCTGACAATGGAAATATCCTTAGAGAAAACTAGAAGGAAGCTTTCTGAGAAATTGATTGGTGATTTGTGAATTCAACTCACAGAGTTACACTATTCCTTTCATGGAGCAGTTTGGTAGCACTGTTTCTGGGGACTCTGAGAAGGGATATTTTGGACTGCATTGAAGCCTATGACACAGGGAATATGCTTAAGTAAAAACTAGACAGAAGCTTTCTGAGAAAGTTCTTTATGATGTGTGAATTCATCTCATAGAGTTACATCATTCTTTTCATTCAGCAGTTTGATAACACTGTTTTCCTGGAATCTTCAAAGGGATATTTGGGAGCGTATGGAGGCATATGTTGAAATAGGAAATAATCTCAGATAAAAACTAGAAAGGTTTCTGAGAAACTGCTTTGTTATGTGTGAATTAATCTCAAAGAGATACAGGGATATTTGCCTTGTGCATTTTGCTTACACTGTTTAATTGGAATCCGCAATCTGATATTTTGGAGTGCATTGAAGATTATGGTAACAAAGGAAACATCCTCATATAAAAAGTAGAAGGAATGTTTCTGAGAAACTGCTTTCTGATGTGTGAATTCATCTCACAGAGTTACACTGTTCTTTTCATTTACCAGTTTGCCTGTTATCTTAGAATCTGCATAGGGATATATCAGAGTGCATTGAAGCTTATGGTGACAAAGGAAATATCGTCATATAAAATCTAGAAAGAATGTTACTGAGAAACCATTTTGTGATTTGTTATACATCCTACAGAGTTACATGATTCCTTTCATGCATGAGTTTGGGAGCACTGTTTTTGGCGAATCTGAGGAAGAATATATTGGATCACACTGAAGCTAAAGATGACAAAGGAAACATCCTTAGATAAAAACTAGAAAGTAGCTTTCTGAGAAAGGTCCTTGTGATGTGTGAATTCATATCACAGAGTTTTACCTTTCTTTTCATGGAGCAGTTTGCTAACAATATTTTCGTGAAACCTGCAAAGGCACATTTGGGAGTGCAATTAGGCTTATAGTGAAAAAGGAAATATCCTCAGATAAAAACTAGAAAGAAGCTTTCTGAGAAACTGCTTTGTGATGTGTGAATCCGTCTCACACAGTTACATGTCCTTGTCACTGGGCAGTTTGCTAACGCTGTTTTCTTGGAATCTTCAATGGGATATTTTGGAGCATATTCAAGTTTAGGGTGACAAAGAAAAATATCCTCAGACAAATACTAGCAGTAAACGTTCTGAAAACCCCCTTTGTGATTTGTGAATTCATCTCACAGAGTGACACAATTCTTTATATGAGGCAGTATTGTAGCACTGCTTTCATGGAATCCACAAAGGGATAATAGGGAGCACATGGAGGCCTAGAGTGCCAAAGGTGATATAGTAAGAAAAAAAGTAGAAAGAATCTTTCTGAGAAAGTTCTTTGTGATGTGTGAATTCATCACACAGAATTACAGATTTATTTTCTTGGAGTAGTTTCCTTACACTGTTTTCTTGGAATCTGCAAAGGGATATTTGTGGTCGCCTTGAGGCCTATCGTGAAAAAGGAAATGTCCTCAGATAAA
>NW_012117799.1:984382-987019 GCF_000951035.1 Colobus angolensis palliatus
TTTAATAAATGGTGCTGGGAAAATTGGCTAGCCATAAGTAGAAAGCTGAAACTGGATCCTTTCCTTACTCCTTATACAAAAATTAATTCAAGATGGACAAAGGACATTCTCACAGAAAAAATCTAGTAAGAATCTTTCTGAGAAACTCCTTTGTGATTTGAGAATTCATCTCACAGAGTTACACGATTCTTTTCATGGAGAAGTTTGGTAGTACTGTTTTTGGAGAATCTGAGAAGGGATATTTTGGATCTCATTGAAGCCTATTGAGACAAAGGAAATATCCTCAGATAAAAACTAGAAAGAAGCTTTATGGGAAACTACTTTGTGATGCGTGAATTTGTTTCACGGATTTACACGTTTCTTTATGTGGAGCAGTTTGCTAACACTATTTTCATGGAAACTGCAAAGAGATATTTGCGAGTGTATTGAAGCCTATGGCGAAAAAGGAAATATCCTCATACAAAAACTAAAAGGAAATTTTCTGAAAAACTACTTTGTGATTTGAGAGTTCATCACTCAGAGTAACATGGTTCATTTCATAGAGCAGTTTGTTAGCACTGTTTTTGGGGAGTCTGAGAAGGGATATTTTGGATTGCATTGAAGCCTATATTGACAAAGGAAATAACCTCAGATAAAAAAATAGAAAGAAGCTTTCTGAGAATGTTCCTTGTGATGTCTGAATTCATCTCACAGAATTACATCTTTCTTTCATGTAGTAGTTTGATAACACTGTTTTCGTGGAATCTGCAATAAGATATTTTGGAGTGCATTGAAGCCTCTAGTGAAAAAGGAAATATCCTCAGATAAAAACAAAAAGAAGCTTTCTGAGAAACTGCTTTGTGATGTGTGAATTCATCCTACAGGGTTGTACTGTTCTATTCATTGAGCTATTTGCTAACACTGTTTTCTTGAAATCTGCAATGGGATATTTCAGGACACACTGAAGCTTATGGTGACAAAGGAAATATCCTCCGATGAAAACTAGAGAGAAGTTTTCTGAGAAACTGTTTTGCAATTTGGGAATTCATTTGATGGAGTTACACCTTTGTTTTCTTGGAGCGCTTTACTAACAGCAATTCCGTGGAATATGCATAGGGATAGTTGGGAGCACCTTGATGTCTATGGTGAAATAGGAAATATTGCAAGATAAATACTAGAAAGAAGCTTTCTGAGAAACTGCTTTGTGATGTGTGAATTCAACTCACAGAGTTACACAGTATTTTTCATTGGGCAGTTTGCTAACACTGTTTTTGAGGTATCTGCAAAGGAATATATGGGAGTGCATTGAGGCCTATGTTGAAAAAGGATATATCCTCAGATAAAAACTAAAAGGAATTTATCTGAGAAACCACTTTGTGATGTGATAATTCATTTCCCAGAGTTATATGATTGTTTTTATGGAGCAGTTTGGAAGCACTGTTTTTGAGAATCTGAGAAGGGATATTTTGAATCGCATTGAAGCCTATGGTGACAAAGAAAATATCCTCAGAAAAAAGGTAGAAAGAAGGACCCTGAGAATGTACTTTGTTTTGTGTGAATTCATCTCACATTGTACAGCTCAATTTTCATAGAGCAGTTTGCTAACACTGTTTTAGTGGAATCTGAAAAGGGATATATAGGAATGCATTGAGGACTACAGTAAGAAAGGAAATATACTCACACAAAAAGTAGAAGGAAGCATTCTGAGAAACTCTTTTGTGATGCATGAATACATCTCACAGAGTTACATTGTTCTTTTCATGGAGCAGTGTGCTAACACAGTTTTCTTGGAATCTGTAATGGGATATTTCTGAGCATATTGAAGTTTATGATGACAAAGGAAATATTCTCAGATGAAAAATAGAAAGAAATCTCATTTAAGCCTATGGTGAAAAAGGCAATATCCTCAGATACAAACTAGAGAGTAGCTTTCTGAGAAAGGCCTTTGTGATGTGTGAATTCATCTCACAGTGTTACACCTTTCATTTCATGAAGCAATTTGTGAAATCTGTTTTCTTGGAATCTGCAATGGGATATTTGGAAGCACACTGAGCCCTATAGTGAAAAAGGATATATCCTCAGATAAAAACTAGAAAGAAGCTTTCAGAGAAACTGCTTTGTGATGTGTGAATTCATCTCAGAATGAATTACATGGTTACACGATTCTTTTCTTTGAGCAGTTAGATACCACTGTTTTTGTTTAATCTGCAATAGGATATTTGGGAGTGCAATGAAGCCTATGATGACAAAGGAAATATTCTTAGATAAAAACTAGAAAGAAATTATCTGGAAAACTTCTTTGTGATGTGTGAATTCATCTCACAGAGTTAGACATTTCCATTCATGAAGCAATTTTCTAACACTGTTTTCGTGAAATCTGCAAAGGTATATTTGGGAGCGCATTGAGGTCTATGGTGAAGAAGAAATATCCCGGGTTAAAAACTAAAAACAAGCTTTCTGAGAAACTCCTTTTTGATGCGTGCATTCATCGCACAAATTTACCCTGTTCTTTTCATTGAGCCGTTTGCTAACACTATTTTCTTCGAATCTGCAATCTGATATTTCAGAGTTCATTGAAGCTTATGGTGACAAAGGAAATATCTTCACATAAAAACTAGACAGGGCCGGGTGCGGTGGCTCAAGCCTGTAATCCCAGCA
>NW_012117799.1:987230-995228 GCF_000951035.1 Colobus angolensis palliatus
CCGGCCACTGCACTCCAGCCTGGGTGACAGAGCGAGACTCCGTCTCAAAAAAAAAAAAAAACTAGAAAGAAGCTTTCTGAGAAACCCTTTTGTGATGTGATAATTCATCTCACAGAGTTACACGATTCTTTTCATGGATCAGTTTAGTAGCACTGTTTTTAGGTAATCTGATGAGGGATATTTTAGATCTCATTGAAACCTATGGTGACAAAGAAAATATCCTCAGATAATAACTAGAAAGAAGCATTCTGAGAAAGTTCTTTTTGATATGTGAAGTCATTTCACAGAGTTACACCTCTATTTTCATGGAGAAACTTGCTAACACTATTTTTGTACAGTCTCCAAAGTGGTATTTTTGAGTGCATTGAAGCCTATTTTGAGAAAGGAGTCATCCTCAGATAAAAACTAGGAGGAATCTTTCTGAGAAACTGCTTTGTGATGTCTGAATTCACCTCTCAGAGTTCCACTGTTCTTTGATTGAGCAATTTTTTTACATTGTTTTCTTGGAATGTGCACTGTGATATGTCTTATCACATTAAAGCATATGGTGACAAAGGAAATATCCTCATAGATAAACTGACAAGATGCTTTCAGAGAAACTGGTTTGCGATGTGTGAAGTCATCTCACAGAGTTACACCATTCTTTTCATTGAGTAGTTTGATAACACTGTTTTTGTGGAATCTGCAATATGATATTTGGGAGTGCATTGAAGCCTCTGGTGACAAAGGAAATATCCTCATAGATAAACCAAAAAGAAACTGTCTGAGAAACAGCTTTGTGATGTGTGAATTCATCTCACAATGTTACACTGTTCTTTTCATTGAGCAGTTTGCTAACACTGTTTTCGTGGAATCTGCAGAAGTATATTTGGGATCTCATTGAACCTTATGGTGACAAAAGGAAATACCCTCATGTAAGAACTACAAAGAAGCTTTCTGAGAAACCGCTTTGAGTTATGTGAATTCATCTCACATGGTTACACTGTTCTTTACTTTGAGCAGTTTACTAACCCTGAATTCTTGGAATCTGCAATGGGATGTTTTAGAGTGCATTGAAGGTTCTGATGACAAAGAAATATCCACAGACAAAAATTAGACAGAAGCTTTCTGAGAAACTTCATGGTGATTTGTGAATTCATCTCACAAAGTTACATGATTCTTTTCATGGAACAGTTTGGTATCTCTGTTTTTGGGGAATCTGAGAAGGAGTATTTTGAATAGCATTGAAACCTATGGTGACAAAGGAATTATACTCAGATAAAAAATAGAAAGAAATTTTATGAGAAACTACTTTGTGGTGTGTCAATTAATCTCACAGAGTACATCATTCTTTTCATTGAGCAGTTGGTAACACTGTTTTCGTGCAAACTGCAAAGAGATATTTCAGAGCACATAGAGGTCTATGGTGAAAATGGAAATATCCTCAGATAAAAACTAGAAAGAATCACTCTGAGAAACTACTTTGTGATGTGTGAATTCACATCACAGCATTGCACCGTTCTTTTCATTGAGCATTTTGCTAACACCCTTTTTGTGGAATCTGCAAAGGGATTCTTCAGAGGGCATTGAAGCTTAGGTGACAAACGAAATATCCTCATATGAAAACTAAAAAGAAGCCTTTCGAAAAACCACTTTATGATGTGGTAATTCATCTCACAGAGTTATATGATTCTTTTCATGGATCAGTTTGGTAGCACTGTTTTGGGGAATCTAAGAAGGGATATTTTGGATCACTTTGAAGCCTATGGTCACAAAGTAAATATCCTCAGATAAAAACTAGAAGGAATCTTTCCGAGAAAGTTCTTTGTGATATGTGAATTCATCTCACAGAGTTACATCTTATTTTCCATGGAAGAGTTTCCTATCACTGTTTTCATGGAATTGGCAAAGGGATATTTGGGAGCGCATGGAGGCCTATAGTGTAAAATTAAATACATTCTGATAAAAACGAGAAAGAAGCTTTCTGAGAAACTGCTTTGTGATGTGATAATTCATCTCACAGTGTTACATGAGTCTTTCCTGTATCAGTTTGGTAGCATGGTTTTTGGGGAATCTGTGAAAGGATATTTTGGATTGGATTGAAGCCTACAGTGACAAAGGAAATACTCTCTGATAAAAACAAGAAAAAAACTTTCTGAGAAAGTTCTTTTTGATGTGTGAATTCATCTCCCAGAGTTATACTTTTCATTTCATGGAGCAGTTTACTAACACTGCTTTCCTGGAATCTGCAAAGTGATATATGGGAGCACATGGAAGTTTCTGGGGACAAAGGAAATACGGTCATATAAAAACTAGAAAGAAGCTTTCTGAGAAACTGCTTTGTGGGATGTGAATTCATCTCATAGAGCAACACTGTTCTTTGCATTGAGCTGTTTGCTAATACTGTTTTTGTGGAATCTGCAATGGGATATTTCAGAGTGCATTGAAGCTTATGGTGACATAGGAAATATCCTCAGACAAAAACTCGAAAGAAGCTTTATGAGAAATGGCTTTGAGGAGTGTAAATTCATCTCACAGAGCAACACTATTCTTTGCATTGAGCTGTTAGCTAACACTGTTTTTGTGGAATCTGCAATGGGATATTTCAAAGTGCATTGAAGCTTATGGTGACATAGGAAATATCCTCACACAAAAACGACAAAGAAGCTTTCTGAGAAACTGCTTTGTGATTTGTGAATTCATCTCACAGAGTTACACCTTTGTTTTCTTAGAGCACTTTACTAATACTGATTTTGTGGAATCTGTAAAGGGATATTTGGGAGCACCTTGAGACCTATGGTGAAATAGGAAATATCCTCAGATTAAAATCTAAAAGGAAGCTTTCTGAGAAACTGCTTTGTGGTGTATGAATTCATCTCACAGACTTACAGGATTCTTTGCCTGGACAAGTTCGGTAGAACTGTTTCTGGGGATTCTGAGATGGATTATTTTGGATTGCATTGAAGCCTATGGTGACAAAGGAAATAACCTCAGATAAAAACAAGAATGAAAATTTATGAGAAACTACTTTGTGATGTGTTAATTAATCTCACAGAGTACACCATTCTTTTCATGGAGCAGTTTGAAAACAGTGTTTTCGTCCAATTTGCAAAGGGATTTTTGGGAATGCATTTAGGCATACAGTGAAAAAGGAAATTTTCTCAGATAAAAATTAGAAAGAAGCTTTCTAAGAAACTGCTTTGTAAGGTGTGAATTCATCTCACAGGGTTTCACTGTTCTATTTATTGAGCAGTTTGCTAACAATGCATTTATGGAATCTGAATAGGGATACTTTGAAGGGCATTGAAGCTTAAGTTGACCAAGGAAATACCCTCATATAAAAACTAGAAAGAAGCTTTCTGAGAGACAGCTTTATGATGTGCTAATTCATCTCAGTGAGTTAAATGATTGTTTTCATGGATCAGACTGGTAGCTCGTTTTGGGGAATCTGAGAAGGGATATTTTGGATTGCTTTGAAGCCTATGGTGACAAAGGAAATATCATCAGATAAAATCTAGAAAGAAGCTTTCTGAGAAAGTTCTTTGTGCTGTGTGAATTCATCTCACAAGGTTCCACCATTCTTTTCATGGAGCAGTTTGACAACTCTGTTTTCATGAAGTTTGCAATAGGATATTTGAGAACATATTGAGAAAGGCCTTGGTGATGTCTGAATTTATCTCACAGAGTTAAACCTTTCTTTTCATGGAGCAGTTGCCTAGCATTGTTTTCGTGGAATCTGCAAAGGTTTATTTGGGAGTGCATTGAGGCCTATGGTGAAAAACTAAGTATCCTCAAATAAAAACGAGAAGGAAGCTTTCTGAGAAACTGCTTTGTGATGTGTGAATTCATCTCACAGAGTTACATGATTCTTTTCGTAGATCAGTTTGGTGGCACTGTTTTTTGGGAGCCTGAGAAGGGAAATTGCGAATGTCATTGAAGCATATGGTGACAAAAGAAATATCCTCAGATTAAAACTAGAAAGAAACTTTCTGAGGAAGTATTTTCTGATGTGCGAATACATCTCACAGGGTTCCACCATTCTTTTCATTGTGCAGTTTGATAATACTGTTTTCATGCATTCTGCAATAGGATATTTGAGAGCATATTGAGGCCTATGGTGAGAAAGCAAATATCCTCAGAGAAAAACCAATAAGAAGCTTTCTGAGAAACTTCTTTGTGACGTGTGAATTCATCTCATGGAGTTACAAGGTCCTTTTCATTGAGCAGTTTGACAACACAGTTTTTTTTAAATATGCAATAGGATATTTGGTAGCACATTGAGGCCAGTAATGAAAAAAGAAATACATTCAGTTAAAAACTAGGAACAAGCATTCTGAGAAACTCCTTTTTGATGTATGAATTCATTTTAGAGTTTTACAGTGTACTTTTCATTGAGCAGTTTGTTAACACTGTTTTCCTGGAGTCTTCAATAGGATATTTTGGAGCTCATTGAAGCGTATGTTGACAAAGGAAATATCCTCATATAAAAACAAGAAAGAAATTTTCTGAGAAACCGCTTTGTGATGTGTTAATTCATCTCACAGTGTTACACCATTCTTTTCATTGAGCAGTCTCCTAACCCTGTTTTCCTGGAACCTGTTTTAGGATATTTGGGAGCCCATTGAAGCCTATGGGGACAAAGGAAATATCCTCAGATAAAAATCGGAAAGAAGCTTTCTAAGAAACCGCTTTGAATGTGTGAATTCATCCAGAAAATTACACGATTTTTTTCATTGATCACTTTGTTAGCATTGTTTTTGGGGAATCTGAGAAGAGATATTTTGGATTGCATTGAAGCCTAAGGTGACAAAGAAATGTACTCATATAAAAACGGGAAAGAAGCTTCTGAGAAACTTCTTTGTGATGTGTGAACTCATCTCACAATGTTTCACCTTTCTCTTCATGAAGCAGTTTGCTAACACTGTTTTCGTGGAATTTGCAAAGTGATATTTTGGAGCTCTTTGAGGCCTACGATGAAAAAGGAAATGTCCTCAGATAAAAACTAGAAAGAAGCTTTCTGAGAAACTGCATTGTGAGGTGTGAATTCATCTCACAAAGTTACACTGTCTTTTTCATCGATCAGGTTGCTAACACTCTTTTTTTGGAATCTGCAATGGGATATTTCTTAGTGCAGTGATGCTTATGGTGACAAAGGAAATATCCTCAGACAATAACTAGAAAGAAGGTTTCTGAGAAACTGCTTTCTGATGTGTGAATTCATCTCACAGAGTTACACTGTCCTTTCATGGAGTAGTTTGTTAGCACTGTTTTTGCAGAAATTAAGAAGGTATATTTTGGATTGCATGGTATCCTACACTGAAAAATGAAATATCCTCAGATAAAAAATGGAAAGAAGCTTTCTGAGAAAGGCCTTTGTGATGTGTGAATTCATCTTACAGAGTTACCCCTTTCTTTTCATGCAGCAGTTTGCTAACACTGTTTTCATGGAATCATCCAAGGGATATTTGGCAGCACTTTGAGGCCTATAGTGAAAACGGAAATATCCTGAGATAAAAACTAGAAAGCAGCTTTCTGAGAAACTGCTTTGTGATGTGTGAACACATCTCAGAGAGTTACAGAGTTACAGTGTTCTTTTCATTGAGCAGTCTGCTAACACTGTTTTCATGGAATATGCAAGGAGATATTTCCGAGCATATTGAAACTAATGGTGACAAAGGAAATAAACTCAGATAAATAGTGAAAAGAAGCTTTCTTAGAAACTGCTTTGGATGTGTGAATTCATCTCACAGAGTACATGATTCTTTTCTTGGATCACTTTGCTAGCACTGCTTTTGGGAAATCTGAGAAGGGACATTTTGGATCACATTGAAGCCTATACTGACAAAGGAAATATCCTCACATAAAAACCAAAAAGAAACCTTATGAGAAACTGCTTTGTGATGTGTGAATACATCTCATAGAGTTACAGTGTTCTTTTTATTCAGCAGTCTGCTAATACTGTTTTCTTGGAATCCCTACAGGGATATTTCAGTGTGCATTGAAGCTTATTATGACAAAGGAAATATTCTCAGAGACAAGCTAGAAAGAAGGTTTCTGAGAAACTTCTTCATGATGTGTGAATTCATCTCACAGAGTTACACATTCCTTTCATGTAGCAGTTTCTTACCAATTTTTTTGGAATATCAGAGAAGGGATATTTTGGATTGCATTGAAGCCTACACAGACAAAGGAAATATTCTCAAATAACAACTAGAAAGAAGCTTTCTGAGAAACCTGTTTGTGATGTGTGAATTCATCTCACAGAGTTACTTGATTCTTTCATTGATCACTTTGTTAGCAATGTTTTTGGGGAATCTTTGAAGTGATATTTTGAAGTGCTTTGAGGCCTATGGTGAAAAAGGAAATACCCTCAGATAAACACTAGACAGAAATTTTCTGGGAAACTGCATTGTGACGTGTGAATGCATCTCACAGAGTTACACTGTTCTTTTCATTGAGCAGTTTGCTAACACTGTTTTCTTTGCATCTGCAATGGGATATTTCTTAGCGCAGTGAAGACTATGGTGACAAAGGAAATATCCTCAGTTAAAATCCACAAGGAAGCCTTCTGAGAAACTGTTTTGTGATGTGTGAATACATCTCACAGATGGTTCTGTTCATGGATCAGATTGTTAAAACTGTGTTCTTGGAATCTGCAATGCAATATTTCTTAAAGCACTGAAGCTTATGGTGACAAAGGAAATATCCTCAGATAACACATACGAAATAGCTTTCTGAGAAATTGCTTTGTGATGGGTTAATTCATCTCACAGACTTATACCATCCTTTTCACTAAGCAGTCTGGTAACCGTGTTTTCATGAAATCTGTATTAGGATACTTGGGATGTGTTGAAGCCTATGGGGACAAAGGAAATATGCTCAGATAAAAAACAAAAAGAAGCTTTCTGAGAATCTTCTTTGGACGTGTAATTCATCTCACAGAATTACATGCTTTCTTTCATGGATCAATTTGGTAGCACTGTTTTTGAGGAATCTGAGAAGGGATATTTTGGATCGCATTGAGGCCTATGGTGACAAGGTATCTCAGGAGTGATATCTTGGATAGCATAGAATTCTATGGTGAGAAATGAAATATCCTCAGATTAAAACTGGAGAGAAGCCTTCTCAGAAACTGCTTTGCAGTGTGTGAATTCGTCTCAGAGAGTTACACCATTGCTTTCATAGAGAAGTTTGCTATCACTGTTTTCACAGAATCTGCAATGAGATATACGTGAGTGCATTGAGGCTCGTGTTAAAAAAGGAAATATCCTCAGAAGAAGCTTCTGAGAAATGGTTTTGTGATCTGTGAATTCATTAGACAGAGTTACACTATTCTTTCAAGGAACAGTTTGCTAGAACTGTATCTGTTCAATCTGAGAAGGGACAGTTTGGATCGCTTTGAAGCCTATGGTAACAAAGGAAATATCCTCAGTCAAAACTAAAAGAAATTTCATGAGAAACTGCTTTGTGACGAATATATTCATCTCACAGATATACACTTTTTGTTACATTGAGCAGTTTGCTAACACTGTTTTCATGGAATCTGCCATTGTATATTCTGAGGGCACTGAGTCCTATGGCAAAAAAATAATATACTTAGATAAAAACTGGAGAGAAGTCTCCTGAGAAACTGCTTTGTGATTTGTGAATTCATCTCACAGAACTACATCATACTTTTATTGAGAAGCTTCCTAACAATATTTTCACAGAATCGGCAATGAGATACATGGGAGCACATGGAAGCCTGAAATGTCCTCAGAGAAAAACAAGAAAGAAGCTTTTTGAGAAACTACTTTGTGATGTGTGAATTCATCTCACAGAGGTACACTAGTCTTTCATGGATCTGTTTGCTAGCACTGTTTTTGTGGAATCTGAGAAGGGATTTTTTTTTTATTATACTTTAAGTTCTAGGGTACATGTGCACCACGTGCAGGTTTGTTACATATGTATACTTGTTCAATGTTGGTGTGCTGCACCCATCAACTCGTCAGCACCCATCAATTCATCATTTATATCAGG
>NW_012117799.1:995908-1008257 GCF_000951035.1 Colobus angolensis palliatus
TGCTTTGAAGCCTATGGTGAGAAAGGAAATAAAATCAGATACAAACCAGAAAGAAACTTTCTGAGAAACAGCTTTGTGATTTGTGAATTCATCTCACAATGTTACACCAGTCTTTCATATTGCCATTGGCTACCACTGTTTTTGTGGAATCTGCGAAGGGATATTTTTGATCACTTTGAAGTCTAAGTTGATAATGGAAATATCCTCTGATAAAAACTAGAAAGAAGCTTTTCCAGAAACTGCTTTGTTATATATGAATTCATCTCACAGAGTTACACTACTGTTTCATGGAACCGATTGTTAGTACTGTTTTTGTGCAATCTGAGAAATGATATTTTTGAACACATTGAAACCTAGAGTGAGAGAGGAAACATCCTCAGACAAAAACCAAGAAGAATCTTTCTGAGAAACTGCTTTGTGATGTGTCAATTCATCTCACAATGTTACACAACACTTTCATGGAGCAGTTTCTTAGCACTGTTTTTATGGAATCTGAGAAGGGATATTTTTGATCACTTTGAAGCCTAAGGTGACAAAGGAAATATCCTCAGATAAAATCTAGAAAGAAGCTTTCTGGGAAACTGCATTGTGATGTGTGAATTCATCTCACAGAGTTACAGCACTCCTTCATGGAGGAGTTTGCTAGCATTGTTTTTATGGAATCAGAGAAGTGATATTTTGGACAGCTTAGAATCCTATGGTGAGAAATGAAATACCCTCAGATAAAAACTGGACCGAAGCCTTCTTAGAAACTGTTTTGTGATGCGTGAATTCATCTCACAAAATTACACCATTGCTTTCATTGAGAAGTTTGCTGACACTCTTTTCGCGGAAACTGCAATGAGATATACGCAAGAGCATTGAGGCACGTGGTAAAAAAGAAAATACCTTCGGATAAAAAGAAAAAGAAAGCTTCTTGAGAAACTATTTTGTGATGTGAGAATTCATCACACAGAGTTACACTACTCTTTCATGGAGCCATATGCGAGCACTGTTTTTGTGGAATCTGAGAAGTGAAATTTTCGATCGCTTTGAAGCCTATATTGACAAAGGAAGTATCCTCAGATAAAAACTAGAAAGAAGCTTTCTGAGAAACTGTTTTGTGATGTGTGAATTCATCTCACAGAGTTACACTACAGTTTCATGGAGCCGTTTGCTAGCACTGTTTTTGTGGAATCTGAGAAGAGATATTTTTGATCGCTTTGAAGCCTATGGTGACAAAGGAAATATCCTCAGATAAAAACCAGAAAGAAGGTTTCTGAGAAACTGCTTTGTGATGTGTAAATTCATCTCACAGTGCTACACAACTGTTTCATGGAGCCATTTGCCAGCACTGTTTTTATGGAATCTGAAAAGGGATAATTTGGATTGCTTTGAAGCCTATGGTGACAGACGAAACATCCTGTGACAAAAACCAGAATGAAGCTTTCTGAGAATCTGCTTCATGATGTGTGAATTCATCTCACTATGTTACACAACACTTTCATGGAGCAGTTCGCTAGCATTGTTTTTATGGAATCTGAGAAGGGATACTTTTGAATACTTTGAAGCCTAAGGTGACAAAAGAAATATCCTCAGATAAAAACTAGAAAGAACCTTTCTGAGAAACTGCTTTCTGTTGTGTGAATTCATCTCACAGTGTTACATTACCCTTTCATGGAGAAGATTGCTTGCACTGTGTTTGTGAAATCACAGAAGTGATATTTTGGATAGCATAGAATTCTAATGTGAGAAATGAAATATCCTCAGATAAAAACTGGACAGAACCCTTCTCAGAAACTGCTTTGTTGTGTGTGAATTCATCTCAGAGAATTACACCATTACTTTCATTGAGAAGTTTGCTATTACTCTTGTTGCAGAATCTTCAATGAGTTATATTGGAGCACATTGACGTCCGTGTATAAAAAGGAAATACCTTCGGACAAAAAGAAGTAAGAAATTTTCTGAGAAAGTGATTTGTGATGTGTGAATTCGTCTCACACAGTTACACTACTCTTTCATGGAGCCATTTGCTAGCACTGTTTTTGTGGAATCTGAGAATGGATATTTTTGATTGTTTTGAAGATTATGGTGTCAAATGGAATATCCACAGATAAAAATCAGAAAGAAGCTTTCTGAGATACTGTTTTGTAATGTGTGAATTCATCACACAGTGTTACGCAAAACTTTCATAGAACCATTTGTGAGCACTGTTTTGTGGAATCTGAGAAGGGATATTTTGGATCACTTTTAGGCCTATGGTGAGAAAGGAAATATCCTCAGATAAAAAGTAGAAAGAAACTTTGTGAGAAACTGCCTCTTAATGTGTAAATTCATCTCACAGTGTTACACCACTGTTTCATGGAATTTTTTAGCATTGCTTGTGTGGAATCACAGAAGTGATATTTTGAATACCATAGAATCCTATCGTGAGAAATGAAATATCCTCAGATCAAAGCTGTAGAGAAGCCTTCTCAGAAACTACTTTGTGGTGTGTGAATTCATCTCACAGATTTACACCATTTCTTTCATTGAGAAGTTTGCTAACACTGTTTTCGCAGAATCTGCAATGAGATACACAGGAGCACTTTGATGCCTGTGTTAAAAAGGAAATATCTTTGGATAAAAAGAATGAAGTTTTCAGAGAAACTGTTTTGTGATGTGAGAATTCATCACACTGAGTCACACTACTGTTTCTTGGAGCACCTTGCTAGGATTGTATTTGTGCAATCTGAGAAGGGAAATACCCTCATATAAAAACTAGAAAAAATACCTCATATACAAACTGAGGAAAGGTATTCTGATGAATGAATTCATTTCACAGAGTTACACTGATCTTTTCATTGAACAGTTTCATAGCACTCTTTTTGGGGAATCAGCAATGGGCAATTTCGGAGTGCATTGAAGTCTTTGGTGTCAAAGGAAATATCCTCATATAGAAGCTAGTGAAATATCCTCAAAAACAAAAAGGAAATATCCTCATATAAAAAGGTTTGTGATGGGTTGATTCATCTCACAGAGTTACATGAGTCTTTTTGTAGTACAGTTTTGTAGCACTGATTTTGAGGAATCTGAGAAGGGATATTTTTGATCGCATTGAAGCCTATGATAACAAAGGAAACATCCTCAGGTAGAAACCAGAAAGAAGCTTTCTGAGAGACTGCTTTGTGACGTGTGAATTTATCTCACAGTTACACTCTTCTTTTCATTGAGCAGTTTCCTAACACTATTTTCTTGGAATATGTAATTGGATAGTTCAGATTGCTTTAAAGCTTATGGTGACAAATGAAATATCCCCATATAAAAATTAGAAAGAAACTTTCTGAGAAACTGCTTTGTGATGTATTCATTCATCTCACAGAGTTACACAATACTTTTCATGGATCAGTTTGGTAGAACTGTTTTATGGGAATATGAGTAGGGACATTCTGGATCACATTGAAGCCTATGGTGACAAAGGAAATATCCTCAGATAAAAACTAGAAAGATGCTTTCTGCGAAACTGTTCCATGATGTGTGAATTCATCATACAGAGGTACACAATTCATTTAATGGAGCAGTTTGATACCACTGTTTTTGTGGAATCTGCAATAGGGTTATTTGGAATGTATTGAAACCTAGAGTGACAAAGGAAATATCCTCAGATGAAAACCAAAAAGAACCTTTCTCTGAAACTGATTTGTGTAGTGTGAAATCATCTTACAGGGTTACACCATTGTTTTCTTTGAAAAGTTTGCTAACACGTATTCCAAGGAATCTGCAATGGGATATTCCAGAACACATTAAGGAATATGGTGAAAGAGAAGTATCGTCTGTTAAAAACTAGAAAGAAGCCATCTGAGAAACAGCCTTGGATGTGTTAATTAATCTCATAATTACACCACTCTTTTCATAGAGCAGTTTTTTAGCACTCATTTTGGGGAATCTGAGAAGTGATACTTTGAATAGCATTGAAGCCTAAGGTGACAAAGGAAATATCTTCAGTTAAAAACTAGAAAGAAGCTTTCTGAGAAACTGCTTTGTGATGTGTGAATTCAAATCACAGATTTACCTGACTCTTTTCTTGGAGCAGTTTGCTAACACTGTTTTTGTGGAATCTACAATAAGATATTTGGAATGCATTGAAGACTGTGTTGACAAAGGAAATATCCTCAGACAAAAACCAAAAAGAAGCTTTCTGAGAAACAGCTTTGTGATGTGTGAATTCACCTTAAGGATCTACACCTTTCTTTTCATGAAGCACTTTTCTAACACTATTTTTGTGGAATCTACAAAGGGATATTTGGGAGCGCATTGAGGCCTATGGTGAAAAAGGTAATATTCTCAGATGAAAATAAGAAAAAAAATCTTTCTGAGAAATTGCTTCATGATGGTTGAATTCATCTCACAGAGTTACTCGATTCCTTTCATGGAGCAGTTTGGTAGCACTGTTTTTGGGAAATCTGAGAAAGGATATTTGGGATCACATTGAAGCCCATGGTGACAAAGGAAATATCCTCAGATAAAAACGGGAAAGAAGGCGACTGAGAAACTGCTTTGTGATGTGTATATTCATCTCACAGAGTTACACCTTTATTTTCTTGCAGCAATTTGCTAACACCGATTTCATGGAATCTGCAATAGGATATCTGGGAGCACATTGAAGCCTAAATTGACAAAGTAAACCTCCTCAGACAAAAACTAAACACAAGCTTTCTGAGAAACTGCTTTGTGATGTGTGAATTCATCTCACAGATTTACACCTTTCTTTTCATGGAGCAGTTTGCCAACATTGTTTTCATAGAATCTGCAAAGGTATATTCGCAAGCGCATTGAAACCTATGGTGACATAGGAAATGTCCTCAGTTAAAAACCAAAAAGAAGCTTTCTGTGAAATTGCTTTGTGACTTGTGCATTTGCTTCACAGCATTACACTGTCCCTTTCATAGAAAAGTTTGCTAACAATTTTTTCTTGGAATCCACAAAAGATATTCAAAAGCAAATTGAGAAATATGATGAAAAAGGAACTATCCTCAGACCAAAAATAGAAAGAATCATTCTGAGAAAGTTCTTTGTGATGTGTGAATTCATTTCACAGAGTTACACATTTCTTTTCATGGAGCAATTTACTAACACTCTTTTCGTGGAATCTGCAAAGGAATATTTGCGAGCGCATTAAGGCCTATGGTGAAAAAGGAAATAACCTCATATAAAAACTAGAAAGAAGTTTCTAAGAAAATGCTTCCTGATTTCTGAAATCGTACCTCAGAGATAGACTGTTCTTTTCATTGAGTAGTTTGTGAACACTGTTTCTTGGAATCTGCAACTGAATATTTTGGAGCTCATTGAAGCTTATGGTGACAAAGGAAATACCCTCAAACAAAAAGTAGAAACCTTTCTGGGAAACCGTTTTGTGATGTGTTAATTCATCCCACAGAGTTACACGATGCTTTTCATGGATGAGTTTGATACCATTGTTTTTGGGGAATCTGAGAGGGGATATTTTGGATTGCATTGAATCCTAGGGTCAAAAAGGAAATGTCCTCAAAAAGAAGAAATAATCTTTCTGAGAAAGTTCTTTGTGTTGTGTGAATGCATCTCACAGTGTTACAGTGATCTTTTAATTGAGCAGTCTGCTAACACTGTTTATGAGGAATCTGCAAAGGGATATTTGGGAGCACATTGAGGACTGTAGTGAAAAAGGAAATACCCTCAGATAAAAACTAGAAAGAAACTTTCTGAGAAACTGCTTTATGATGCATGAATTCATCTCACAGTGTTACAGCATTCACTTAATTGAGCAGTTAGATATCACTGTTTTCATGGAATTGGCAATAGGATATTTGGGAGCACTTTGATGCCTATGGTGACAAAGGTTATATCCTCTGATAAAATCAAAAAGAAGCTTTCTGAGAAACTGATTTTTGATGTGTGAATTCATCTCACAGAGATACACTATTCTTTTCTTTGAGTGGTTCACTAACCCTGTATTCTAGGAATCTGCAATGGGATATTTTGGATCACATGCAGCTTATGGTGACAAAGGAAATATCCTCAGACAAAAAGTAGAAAGAAGCTTTCTGAGAACATGCTTTGAGATTTCTGAATTCATTTCTCAGAGTCACACTTTTCTTTTCTTGCAGCAGTTTGCTAGCAATGTTTTGGGGGAATCTGAGAATGGATATTTGGGAGAGCATTGAAGTCTATGATGATGAAGGAAATATCTTTAGATAAAAACTATAAAGAAGCCTTCTGAGAACGTGCTTTGTGATGGGTGAATACATCTCATAGAGTTACACTGTTCTTTACATTGAGAAGTTTGCTAACACTGTTTTCTTGGAATTTGTAATGGGATATTTGAAAACGCATTGTAGCTTATGTAGACAAAGGAAATATCCTCAGACAAAAACTAGAAAGAATATTTCTGAGAGGCTGCTTTGTGATTTGTGAATTCACCTCACAGAGTTACACCTTTCTTTTCATGGAGCCATTTGCTAACAATGTTTTCGTGGAATCTGCAAAGGTATATATGGGAGCACATTTAGGTCTATGGTGAAAAACAAATATCCTTAGATAAAAATTGGAAAGAAGCTTTCTGAGAAACTGCTTTTTCATGTGTGAATTCATCTCACAGAGTTTTGCTGTTCTTTTCATTGGGCAGTTTGCCAACACTGTTTTCTTGGAATCTGCAGTGGGATATTTTGCAGTGCATTGAAGATTGTGGTGACAAATGAAATATCCTCAGACAAAAACTAGCAAGAAGCTTCCTGAGAAACTGCTTTGTGATTTTTGAATTCATCGTACACAGTTACACAATTCTTTTCATGGAGCATTTTGGTAGCACTGTTTTTGGGGAATCTGAGAAGGTATATTTGGGATCGCACTGAAGCCTACAGTGACAAAGGAAATATTCTCAGATGAAAACCAGAAAGAAGCTTTCTGAGGAAGTACTTTATGATGTGTGAAATCATCTCACAAAGTTACAACATTGTCTTCATGGAACCATTTGCTAACACACCTTTTGAGAAATCTGCAAAGGGATGTTTGGGAGTGCATTGAGGCCTACCATGAAAAAAGAAATATCCTCAGATAAAAACTAGAAAGAAGCTTCCTGAGAAACTACTTTGTGATGTGTGAATTCATCTCTCAAAGTTACACTGTTCTTTTCATTGAGCAATTTGTTAACACTGTTGTCATGGAATCTGAAAAGGAGTATTTTGGAGTGCTTTGAGACCTATAGTGAAAAAGTAAATATTCTCAGGCAAAAACTAGAGAGAAACTTTATGAGAACCTGCTTTGTGATGTTTGAATTCATCTCACAGAGTAACACTGCTGTTTTCATTGAGCAGTTTGATAACACTGTTTTCATGGAATCTGCAAGGGATATAGGCTTATGGTGTAAAACTAAATATCCTCAGATAAAAACTAGAAAGAAGCTTTCTGAAAAACTGCTTTGTGATGTTTGAATTAATGTCACAGAGTTACACTGCTGTTTTCATTGAGCAGTTTTCTAACACGGTTCTCTTGGAATCTGCAATGGGATATTTTGGAGTGCATTGAAGCTTATCTTGACAAAGGAAATATCCTGTGACAAAAACTAGAAAGTAGCTTTCTGAGAAAATGCTTTGTGATGTATGCATTCATCTCACAGAATGACACCTTTTTTTCATGGATCAGCTTGCTAACACTATTTTCTTGGAATCTACAAAGGTATATTTGGGAGCGTGTTGAGGCCTATGGTGAAAAAGGAAATATCCTTTGAAGAAAACTTGAAAGAAGCTGTCTGAGAAACTACTTCGTGATGTGGGAATTCATCTCACTGAGTTACACCACGCTTTTCATGAAGCAGTTTTGTAGCACAGTTTTTGGTGAATCTGAGAAGGGACACTTTGAATTGCATTGAAAACGGTGACAAAGGGAAAATTCTCAGATAAAAAGTAGAAATAAGCTTTCTGAGAAATTCCTTTGTGATGTGTGAATTCATATCCCAGGATTACACCATTCTTTTCATGGAAGAGTGGCTAACACAGTTTTTGGGGAAACTTCAAAGGGATATTTGGGAGTGCTTTGAGGCATACAGTGAGAAAGGAAATATCCTTCAATAAAATCAATAAGAAACATTCTGTGAAACTGCTTTGTGATGAGTGAATTCATCTCACAGAGTTACACCTTTCTTTTCATGGAGCAGTTTGGTAGCACTGATTTTGAGGAATCAGAAAAAGGATATTTTGGATTTCATTGAAGCATATGGTGACAGAGGAAATATTCTCAGAGAAAAACTAGAAGAAAGCTTTCTGGCATATTTCTTTGTGGTGTTTCTATTCATCTCACAGATTAACACCTTTCATTTCTTGGAGCCGTTTGCAAACACAGTTTTTGTGGAATCTAGAAAGGGATATTTGGGAGTGATTGAGGCCTGTGTGGAAAGGAAATATCTTCATATAATAGGTAGATAGAATCTTTGTGAGAATCTGCTTTATGATGTGAGAATTCAACTCACAAAGTTACACTGTTCTTTTCATTGAGCAGTTTGCTAACACTCTTTCCTTGGAATCTGCAAGGGGATATTTTCAAGTGCATTGAAGATTATTTTTACAAAGGAAATATCCTCACATAAAAACTAGAAAGACACTTTCAGAGAAACGGCTTTTGATATGTTACTTCATCTCACAGAGTTACATGATTCTTTTCATAAATCATTTTTGTAGAACTGCTCTTGGGGAATCTGCAAAGGGATATTCATGAGTACAATGAGGAATATTGTGAAAAAGGAAATCTCTTCGTAGAAAAACAAGAAAGATGATTTCTGTGAAACTGCTTTGTGATGTGTGAATTCATCTCACAGAGTTGCACCATTGTTTTCTTTGAGAAGTTTGCTAACAATTTTTTCATGGAATTTTCAATGGGATATTCCAGAGAGCATTGAGGAATATGGAGATAAAGGAAACATCCTGTGATAAAAACTAGAAAGAAGCTTTCTGAGAAACTAGTTTCCGATGTGTGTATTCCCCTAACAAAGTTACACATTTCTTTACATGGAGCAGTTTGCTAACAAAGTTTTCATGGAATCTGCAAAGGGATATTTGAGAGTGCCTTCAGGCCTACAGTGAAAAAGGAAATAACTTCAGATAAAAACTAGAAAGAAGCTTTCTGAGAAACTGATTTGTGATGTGTGAATTCATCTCACAGAGTTACACTGTTCTTTTCAATGGGCAGTTTGCTAACACTGTTTTCTTGGATTCTGCAATGAGATGTTTTTGGGGAGTCTGAGAAGGGATATTTTGGAGTGCATTGAAGTATATGGTGATAAAGGCAATATCCACAGGCAAAAACCAAAAAGAACTTTCTGTGAAACTTCTTTGTGATGTGGGAAGTCATCTCACAGAGTTACACCTTACTTTGCATGGTGCAGTTTTGTAGCACTGTTTTTGGGGAATCTGAGAAGGGATATATTGGATCACATTGAAGCCTATGGTGATAAAGGAAATATCCTTAGATAAAAAGTAGAAAGATGCTTTCTGAGAAACTATTTTGTGAGGTGTACATTCCCTTCATAGAGTATCACCTTTCTTTTCATGGAGTAGTTTCCTAACACTGTTTTCATGGAATCTACAAAGGGATATTTGGGAGCGAGTAGAGACCTATGGTGAAAAAGAAAATATCCTCAGATAAAAACTAGAAAGAAGCTTTATAAGAAACTAGTTTGGTATTTGTGAATTCGTCTCACAGAGATACAGGATTCTTTTCATGGAGCAGTTTTGTAGCACTGTTATTGGGGAATCTGAGAAGGGATATTTTTGATTGCATTGAAGCCAATGGTGACAAGAAATATCTTCAGATAAAAGCTAGAAAGAAGTTTTCTGAGAAATTTCTTTGTGACATGTGAATTCATCTCCTAAGTTAAACTTTTTTTCATGGAGCAGATGCTACCATGATTTCCATGGAATCTGCAATAGGATATATGGGAGCACATTGAGGTCTATGGTGACAATGGAGATATTTTGAGACAAAACCAAAAAAGAAGCTTTCTGAGAACCTACTTTGTGTTGTATGAATTCATCTCACAGGTTTACAACTTTCTTTTCATGGGGGAGTTTATGAACAGTATTTTTGTGGAATCCGCAAAGGGATATTCCCGTGCCCCTTGAGGAATATGGTGAAAAAGTAAATATCCTCAGATAAAACCAAAAATCATCTTTCTGAGAAACTGCTTTGTGATGTGTGAATTCACCTCCCAGAGTTACACTGTTCTTTTCATTGAGCAGGTTGGTAACACTGTTTTCTTGAAATCTTCAATGGGATATTTTGGAGTGCATGGAAGCTTTAAGGTGACAAAGGAAATTTCATCAGACAAAAACTAGAAAGAAGCTTTCTGCAAAACTGCTTTGTTATTTGTTAATTCATCTCACAGAGTTACACCTTTCTTTTCATGCAGCGGTTTGGTAGCACTCTTTTTGTGGAATCAGAGAAGAGATAGTTTGGATTGCATCGAATCCTATGGTAACAAAGGAAATATCCTCAGGGAAAACAAGAAAGAAGCTTTCTGAGAAACTTCTTGGTAATGTTTGAATTCATCACACAGAGTTACACCTTTCTTTCTATGGAGCAGTGTGCTAACACTGTTTTCCTGTAATCTGCAGTTGAATATTTGGGAGTGCATTGAGTCCTATGGTGAAAAACAAAGTATTCTCACATAAAAACTGGAAAGTACCCTCCTGAGAAACTGCTTTGGGATGTGTAAATTCATCTCACAGAGTCATACCGTTCTTTTCATTGAGCAGTTCGCTAACACTGTTTTCACAGAATCTGCAATAGGATATATGGGAGCATATTCAGGCCTATGGAGAAAAAGGAAATATCCTGAGATAAAAACTAGAAAGTAGCTTTCTGAAAAACTACTTTGTGATGTTTGACTTCATTTCACAAAGTTGCACCATTGTTTGCATTGAGTAGGTTGATAACACTATTTTTGTGGAATCTGCAATATATTTGGTAGCGCCTTGAAGCTTATGGTGACAAAGGAAATATCCCCACATACAAACCAAAAAGAAGCCTTCAGTGAAACTGCTTTGTGATGCGTGACTTCATCTCACAAATTTACACCTTTCTTTTCATTGAGAAATTTGCTAACACTTTTTTTGTGAAATCTGTGATGGTATATTCAGGAGTGCAGTTAGGAATATGGTGAAAAAGGAAATATCCTCAGATAATAACTAGAAAGAAGCTTTCTGATAAACTGTTTTATGACGTGTGATTCATCTCAGAGAGTTACATTGCTGTTTCCATTGAGCAGTTTGACAACACTGTTTTCTTGGAATCTGCAATTGGATACTTCAGAGCTCATTGAAATTTATGGTGACAAAGAAAATATCCTCATATACAAACTACACAGAAGTTTTCTGAGAAACTCCTTTATGATTTGTGAGTTCATCTCACAGAGTTACACCATTCTCTTCATGGAGCAGTTTAATGGCACTGTTTTTGGGGAATTTGAGAAGGGATATTTGGAATTGCAGTGACAAAGGAAATATTCTCAGATAAAAACCAGAAAGAAGCATTCTGAGAAACTGCTTTGTGATGTGTGAATTCATCCCAGAGAGTTACAATGTTGTTTTCCTTGAGTAGTTTGTGAACACTGTTTTCTTTTAATCTGCAATTGGATAGGATACTTTGGAGTGTATTGAAGCTTATGGAGACAAAGGACATATCATCATATAAAAACGAGAATGAAGTTTTATGAGAAACCACTTTGTGATGTCTTAATTCATCTCACAGTGTTACACGATTCTTATCATGAATCACTTTGGTAGCTCTGTTTTTGAGGAATTTGCAATAGGATACTTGGGAGCTCATTGAAGCCTATGATGACAAAGGCAATATCCTCAGACAAAAACCAGAAAGAAACTTTCTGAGAAACTGCTGACTGACATGTGAATTCATCTCAGAGATTTACACCTTTCAGCTCATGGAGCAGTTTGCTAACACTATTTTCGTGGAATCTGCAAAGGGGTATTCATGAGTCCATTGAGGCCTATTGTGAAAAAGGAAATATCCTCGGACCAAAACTAGAAAGAGGCTTTCTGAGAACCTGCTTTGTGATTTGTGAATTCATCTCACAGTGTTACATAATTGTTTTCTTGGAGCAGTTTGATAACACTGTTTCCTTGGAATCCGCAATGGGATATTTCTGAGTGCATTGAAGCTTACGGTGACTGCTCAGTGAAATAAAAGAGGACACAAACAAATGGAAGAACATACCATGCTCATGGATAGGAAGAATCAATGTTGTGAAAATGGCCATACTGCCCAAAGTCATTTATAGATTCAATGCCATCCCCATCAAGCTACCAATGACTTTCTTCACAGAATTGGAAAAAACCGCTTTAAAGTT
>NW_012117799.1:1008887-1022948 GCF_000951035.1 Colobus angolensis palliatus
AATATGGCCAAAAGACACATGAAAAAATGCTCATTATCACTGGCCATCAGAGAAATGCAAATCAAAACCACAATGAGATACCATCTCACACCAGTAAGAATGGCAATCATTAAAAAGTCAGGAAAAAACAGGTGCTGGAGAGGATATAGAAAAATAGGAAGACTTTTACACTGTTTGGGGGACTGTAAACTAGTTTAACCATTGTGGAAAACAGTATGGCGATTGCGCAAGGATCTAGAACTACAAATAGCATGTGACCCAGCCATCCCATTACTGGGGATATACCCAAAGGATTATAAATCATGCAGCTGTAAAAACACATGCACTCGTATGTTTATTGTGGCACAATTCACAATAGCAAAAACTTGGAATCAACCCAAATGTCCATCAGTGACAGACTGGATTAAGGAAATGTGGCACATATACACCATGGAATACTATGCAGCCATAAAGAAGGATGAGTTTGTGTCATTTGTAGGGACATGGATGCAGCTGGAAACCATCATTCTCAGCAAACTATCACAAGAACAGAAAGCCAAACACCACATGCTCTCACTTATAGGTGGGAATTGAACATTGAGATCACTTGGACATTGGAAGGGGGACATCACACACTGGGGCCTATTATGGGGAGGGGGGAGGGGGAGGGATGACATTGGGAGTTAAACCTGATGGAAAAGACAAGTTGAAGGGTGCTGACGAGTTGATGGGTGCAGCACAGCAACATGGCACATGTATACATATGTAACAAACCTTCACGTGGTGCACATGTACCCTAGAACTTAAAGTATAATAAAAAATAAAAATAATTAATAAGTAAAATAGTACTTGTAGCACTGGACGAGGTGCTGGTATACAGTACTGAACGAAGCAAAAGAAAAAAAGGAAATATCCTAATATAAAAACTAGAAAGAAGCTTTCTGAGAAATTTGTTTTTGATGTGTTAATTCATCTCAGGAACTAACCCATTTTTTTCCATGGAGCAGATTTATAGTATTGTTTTTGTGTAATAATAGCAGGGATGATTTGAATCACATTGAAGCCCATTGTGACAAAGGAAATGTTCTCAGATAAAAGCTAGAAAGAAGCATTCTGAGAAACTTCTATGTGATGTGTGAATTCATCTCACAGAGTTACATTATCCTTTTCAGTGAAAAGTCTGCTTAAACTGTTTTCGTGGAATCTGCAATAGGATACTTGGGAGCACATTGAAGCCTATGGTGACAAAGGAAACATCCTCAGATAAAAACGGAATAGAAGCTTTCTGAGAAACTGCTTTGTGATGTGTCAATTTGTCCTACAGAGTTACACTGTTCTTTTCATTGAGTAGCTTGCTAACACTGTTTTCCTGGAATCTGCAATGGGATATTTCGGAGTGCATTGAAGCTTATGTTGACAAAGGAAATATCCTCAGACAAAAACTAGAATGAAGTTTCTGACAAACTGCTTTCCAATTTGTGAATTAATCTCAGAGACTTACAATTTCCTTTCATGGAACAGTTTGTTAGCACTGTTTTTGGGGAATCTGAGAAGGGATATTTTGGATCACATTGAAGCCTATGGTGACAAAGGTAATATTCTCAGATAAAAACCAGATGGAAGCTTTCTGAGAAACTGCTTTATGATGTGTGTATTCGTCTCACAGTGTAACATGATTCTTATCTTGGAGCAGGTTGCTGAAACTGTTTTCAGGAAATCTGCAAAGGAATACTTGGGAGTGCATTGAGGAATATATGAAAAAGGAAACATCCTCAGGTAAAATCTAGAAAGAAGCTTTCTGAGAAACAGTTTTGTAATGTGAGAATTCATCTCACAGAGTTACACGACACTTTTCATGAAGCAGTTTGGTAACACTGTTTTGGGGGAATTTGAGAAGTGATATTTTGAATTGCATTGAAGCCTATGGTGACAAAGGAAATATCAGCAGATAAAAACTAGAAAGAACCTTTCTGAAAAATTGCTTGGTGATGTGTTAATTCATCTCACAGAGTTACACAATTCTTTACATGGATCGGTTTGCTAGCACTGTTTTTGGGGAATCTGCAATAGGATATTTTGGAGAACATTGGAGCCCATGATGACAAAGGAAATATCCTCAGACAAAAACCAAAAAGAAACTTTCTGAGAAACTGCCTTGTGATGTGTGAATTCATCTGAGAGTTTTACACTTTTCTTTACATGGAACAGTTTGCTAACACTATTTTCGTGGAATCTGCAAGGGGATATTCACAAGTGCATTTAGGCCTTTCTTGAAAAAGGAATTATCCTCAGATGAGAACTAGAAAGAAGATTTCTGAGAAACGCCTTTGTGATTTGTGAATTCATCTCATGCTGTTACCCGATACTCTTCAGGGAGCAGTTTGTAATCACTGTTTTCTTGGAATCTGCAAGGGGATATTTTGGATCGCATTGAAATTTACGGTGAAAAAGGAAATATCCTAACATAAAAACTAGAAAGAAACTTTCTGAGAAAGTCCTTTGTGATATGTTAAGTCATTTCACAGAATTACCCATTTTTTTCCATGGAGCAGTTTGTTAGTACTGTTTTTGGGGAATATGAGAAGGGATATTTTGAATCGCATTGAAGCCCATGGTGACAAATCAAATATCCTTAGACAAAAACTAGAAAGAAGCATTCTGAGAAACTTCTTTGGGATGTGTGAATTCATCTCACAGTTACACTGTTCTTTTCTTTGAGCAGTTTGCTAACACTGCTGTCATAGATTCTGCAATATGATATTTGACAGCACATTGAATCCTATGGTGACAAAATTAACATCCTGAGATAATAACGGAAAGGAAACTTTCTGAGAATCTGCTTTGTGATGTGTCAATTTGTCTCACAGAGTTACACTGTTCTTTTCATTGAGCAGTTTGTTAAAACTGGTTTCATAGAATCTGCTCTAGGATGTTTGGGAGTGCATTGAAGCCTATGGTGAAAAATTAAATATCCCCAGATTAAAACTGAGAAGAATCTTTCTGTGAAACCACTTTGTGACGTGTCAATTTATTTCACAGAGTTACACTGTTCTTTTCACTGAGAAGTATGCTAACACTGTATTCTGGAATCTGTAATGGGATAATTTGGAGTGCATTGAAGGTTATGGTGACAAAGGAAATATCCCCAGACAAAACCTAGGGAGAAGCTTTGTGAGAAACCACTTTGTGAAGTGTTATTTCTGCTCACAGAGTTACATGTTATTTTCATGGATCAGTTTGGTGGCACCATTTTTGTAGAATCTGAGAAGCGATATTTTGGATCATATTGAGGCCTATGGTGACAAGGAAATATCCTCAGATAAAAAACAAAAAGAAGCTTTCTGAGAAACTGCTTTGTGATGCATGAATTCATCTCACAGAGTTACACTGTTCTTTTCATTGAGCAGCTTGCTAAAACTGGTTTCTTGGAATCTGCAATAGGATATTTAAGAGTACATTGAAGCTTTTGGTGACAAAGGAAATATCCTCACATAAAAACTGGAAAGAATCTATCTAAGAAATGACTGTCATGTGTTAGTTCATTTCACAGAGTTATGAGATTCTTTCAATGGATCAGTTTGGGAGCACTCTTGTTGTTGAATCTGAGAAGGGATATTTGGGATCACATTGAAGCCTTTGGTGACAAAGGAAATATCCTCAGATAAAAACAAAAAAGGGTCTTTCTGAGAAAGTTCTTTGTGATGTGTGAATTCATTTCACAATGTTGCACATTTATTTTCATGGAGTAGTTTGCTAACACTGTTTTTGTGGAATCTGCAAAGGGATATTTGGGAGTGCATGGAGGATTATGGTGATAAAGGAAACAAACTCTGTTAAAAATCAAAAAGAAGATATCTGTGAAACTGCTTTGTGATGTGTGAATTCATCTCGCAGAGTTACACTCTTCTTTTAATTGAGGTGTTTGAATACACTCCTTTTGTGAAATCTACAAATAGATATTTGGGAGACATTGAGGCCTATGGTGACAAAGGAAATATCCTCAAGTAAAAACTAGGAAGAAGCTTTCTGAGAAACTGCTTTGTGATGTGTGAATTCATGTCACAGATTTACATGATTCTTTTCTTGCAGCAGTTTGCTAACACTGTTTTTGAGGAATCTGGAATGGTATACTTGGGAGCTCATTGAAGCCTACAGTGACAAAGAAAATATCCTCAGACAGAAACCAAAAAGAAGCTTTCTGAGAAACTGCTTTGTGATATGTGAATTCATCTCACAGATTTTCACCATTCTTTTCATGGAGCAGTTTGCCCACACCATTTTCCTGGAATCTGCAAAAGTATATTCCTGAGAGAATTGAGGACTATAGTGAAAAAGGAAATATCCTCAGACAAAAGCTAGAAAGAAGCTTTCTGAGAAACTGCTTTGTGCTTTGTGAATTCATCATACAGAGTTACATGATTCTTTTCATGGACAAGTTTAGTATCACTCTTTTTGGGGAACCTGAGAAGGAATATTTTGGATCACAATGAAGTTTATGGTGATAAAGGAAATATCCAATGATAAAAATTCAAAAGGTTTCTGAGAAACTGCTTTTTGATGGGTGAATTCATCTCGTTTCTCCATTGTTTTCCTACAGCTCTTTGCTAACACTGTTTTGGTGGAATGTGCACTAGGATAAATGAGAGTACATTGAAGCCTAAGGTGACAAAGGAAATATCCTCAGGTAAAAAATATAAAGAAGCTTTCTGAGAAACCACTCTGTGATTTGGAATTCTTCTCACAGAGTTACATGATTCTTTTCATGGATCAGTTTCATAGCACTGTTTTGGGAATCTGAGTAGTGATATTTTGGATCACATTGAAGCCTATGTTGACAAAGGAAATATCCTCATATAAAAACTAGAAAGGAGCTTTCTGAGAAAGTTTTCTGTGATTTGTGAATTCTTCTTACAGAGTTACACCTTTCTTTCTATTGAGTAGTTTGCTAACACTGTTGTTGTGGAATCTGCGAAGGGTATTTGGGAGCCTATTGAGGTCTGTGACAAAAATGGAATTATCCTCTGATAAAAAGTAGAAAGAAGCTTTCTGACAAACTGCTTTTTGATGTGTCAGCTCATCTTACGGTGTTACACTGTTATTTTCATGGATCAGTTTGCTAACACTGTTTTCTTGGAAACTGCAATGGGATAATTCAGAGCTCAATGAAGCTTATTGTGACAAAGGAAATGCCCTCAGATAAAAAGTAGGAGAGGCTTTCTGAGAGATCTCTTTGTGATCTGTGAATTCATCTCAAAGAGTTGCACGATTCTTTTCATGAATCAGTTTGGTAACACTGTTTTGGGATATCAGAGAAGGGATATTTTGGATGACATTGAATCCCATTGTGCCAAAGAAATATGCTCTGATAAAAACTAGAGAGAAGGCTTCTGGGAAACTGCTTTGTGATGTGTGAATTCATCTCAAAATGTTACACCTTTATTTTCATGGAGCACTTTACTGACACTGTTTTCATGGAATATCCAACAGGATGTTTGGGAGCACATTGAAGCCTATGGTGACAAAGAAAATATCCACAGATAAATACTACAAAGAAAATTTCTGAGAAACTGTTTTCTGATGTGTGAATTCATCTCAGAGTGTTTCACTGTTCTTTTTATTGAGCACTTTGTAACACTGTTTTTTATGAATCTGCAATGGGATTTCTCATAGCACATTGAAGCTCATGGTGTCATAGGAAATATGGTCACAGAAAAAGTAGAAAGAAGCTTTCTGAGAAATCGCTTTGTGATGTGTTAATTCATCTCACAGAGTTACATGATTCTTTTCATGGATCATTTTGGTAGCTCCGTTTCTGGGGAATGTGAGAAGGGATATTTTGGATCACTTGAAGCCTATGTTGACAAAGTAAATGTCCTCAGATAAAAACTAGAAAAGTTTCTGAGAAAGTTCACTGTGATGTGTGAATTCATCTCACAGGGTTGCACCTTCCTTTACATGGAGCCACTTACTAACACTGTTTTCGTGGAATCTGCAAAGGGATATTTTGGAGCGCATTGTGGCCTATGTTGAAAAACTAAATATTGTCACATAAAAACTAGAAAGAAGCTTTCTGGGAAACTGCATTATGATGTGTGAATTCATCTCACTCAGTTACACTGTTCTTTTCACTGAGAAGTTTGTGAACACTGTTTCCTGCAGTCTGCAAAGGGATATTTGGGAGTGCATAGAGGAATATAGTGAAAAAGGAAATATCCTCAGAGAAAAACGAGAAGAAAACTTTCTGAGAAACTGCTTTTTGAGTTGTGAACTCATTTCACAGAGTTGCACTTTACTTTTGATTGAACTGTTTAATCACAGTATTTTCATGGAATCTGCAATAGGATATTTGGGAGTGAATTGTAATTTATCATTAAAAAGCAAACATCCTCAGATAAGAAACCAAAAGAAACTTTCTGAGAAACTGCTTTGTGATGTTTAAATTCATCTCACAAAGTTACACTGTTGTTTTCATTGATCAGTTTGCTAGCACTGTTTTCTTGGAGTCTGCAACGGGATATTTCAGAGAGCATTGAAGCTTATGGTGACAAAGGAAATATCCTCAAACTAAAACTAGATAGAAGCTTTCTGAGAAACTGCCTTCTGATTTGTGAATTCATCTCACAGAGTTACACCTTTCTTTTCCTCGAGTAGATTTTTAGTACTGATTTTGGGGAACTTTAGAGGGTATATTTTGGATGGCATTGAAGCCTATGGTGACAAAGGAAACACCTCAGATTAAAAAACTAGACAGAAGCTTTCAGAGAAACTGCCTTGTGATGTGTGAATTCATCTCACAGAGGTACACAATTCTTTTCCTGGATAACTTTGGTAGCACTGTTTTTGGATAATCTGAGAAGGGATATTTGGGAGCGCATTGAGACCTATAGTGAATAAAGAAATATCCTCAGATAAAAACTAGAAGTAAACTTTCTGAGAAAATTCTTTGTGATGTGTGAACCCATCTCACAGAGTTACACTATTGTTTTCATTGAGCAGCTTGTGAAAACTCCTTTTGTGGTATCTGCAAAGGGATATTTGGGAGCACATTGAGGCCTATGGTGAAAAAGGAAATATCCTCAGATAACACTGGAAAGAAGTTTTCTGAGAATATTCTTTGTAATGTATGAGTTCCACTCACAGACCTGCTTTGTGCTTTTCATTGAGCAGTTTGATAACACTGTTTTCTTGGAATTTGCAACAGGATATTTCAGAGCACATTGAAGATCATGGTGACAAAAGAAATATCCTTATATATAAACTAGAAGGAAGCTTTCTGAGAAACCGTTTTGTGATGTGTGAATTTATCTCACAGAGTTACACTCTTCTATTCCTTAAGCAATTTGTTAACACTGTTTTCGTGGAATCTGCAATATGATATTTCAGAGAGCATTGAAGCCTATGATGATAAAGGAAATATCCACAGAAAAAAGCTAGAAAGACGCTTTTTTACACACTTCCTTGTGACTTGTGAATTCATCTCACAGTCTCACAGCTTTCATTTCATTGAGTAGCTTGCTACCACTGTTTTTCGTGGAATCTGCAAAGGGATATTTGGGAGAGCTTTGCAGCCGATGTTACAAAAGGAAGTATTCTCAGATAAAAATCGAAAATAAGCTTTCTGAGAAACTGCTTTGTGATGTGTGAATTCATCTCACAACGTTAAATCGTTCTTTTCATTGAGCAGTTTGATAACACTGTTTTTGTGGAATCGGCAATACCATATTTGGGAGCACATTAAAGCCTATGGTGACACAGGAAATACCCTCATATAAAAACTAGAAAGACGTTTTATGAGAAACTGCTTTGTGATGTGTGAATTCATCTCACAGGGCTACAGTGTTCTTTTCATTGAGCAGTTTGATAACAGTAACACTGTTTTCATTGAATCTGCAATGTGATATTTCAGAGGTCATTGAAGCTTATGGTGATAAAGGAAATATCCTCAGACAATAACGAAAGAGAAACTTTCTCAGAAATTGCTTTGTGATTTGTGAATTCATCACACAGAGTTACAAGATTCTACTCATGGAGGAATTTGGTAGCACTGTTTTTGGGGAATCTGAGAAGGCATAATTGGGATCACCTTGAAGTCTATGGTGACAAAGGAAATATCCTCAGATACAAACTAGAAACAAGCTTTCTGTGAAACTTCTTTGTGATGTGTGAATTAATCTCATAGGATTACAACTTTCTTTCAATAGAGCAGTTTGCTAAAAGTGTATTTTTGTGAAATCAGTAAAGGGATATTCTCAATCACGTTGAGGTCTATGGTGATACATGGAATATCCTCAAAGCAAAGGTACAAAGAATCTTTCTGAAAAACTGCTTTTTGATTTGTGAATTCATCTCACTGTGTTACACTGTTCTTTTCATTGAGCAGTTTGCTAACACAGTGTCATGGAATCTGCAATAGGATATTAGGGAGTGCATTGAAGCCTATGGTTACAAAGGAAACTTCCTCAGATAAAAAAAAAACAAAAGAAACTTTCTGAGAAACTGCTTCATGATGTTTGAATTCATATCACAAAGTTACACTGTTCTTTCTGTTGATCAGTTTGCTAACATTGTTTTCTTGGAATCTACAAGGGGATATTTTGGAGAGCATTGAAGCTTAGGCTGACTAAGGGATTATCTTCATATAAAAACTAGAAAAAAGCTTCCTGACAAGCCACTTTGAGATATATCAATTCATCTCACAGAGTTACATGATTCTTTCACTGGATAAGTTTGGTAGCACTGTTTTAGGGGAAACTGAGAAGGTATATTTTGGATCACATTGAAGACTATGGTGACAAAAGAAATATACTCAGATAAAAACTAGGAAGGGGCTTTCTGATATAGCATTCTGTGATTTGTGAATTCATCTCACAGATTTACACCATTCTTTTTAGTGAGCAGTTTCCTTACACTGTTTCCTTGGAATCTACAATGGGATATTTCGGAGTGCATAGAAGTTTAGGGTGACAAGCAACATATCATCACATAAAAACTAGAGAGAAGCATTCTGAGAAACTGCTTTGTGATGTTCTAATTCATCTCCCAGATTTACATGACTATTTTCATGGATTAGTTTGGTAGAACTGTTTTTGGGGAATCTTAGAAAGGATATTTTGGATCACATTGAAGCCTATGGTGACAAAGAAAATATCCTCAGATAAAACTAGAAAAAACTTTCCGATAAAGTTATTTGTGATGTGTGAATTCATATCACAGAGTTATACCTTCTTTCAAATGGAACAGTTTGCTAACTCTGTTTTTGTGGAGTCTGCAAAGGGATATTTGAGAGCACATTGAGGTCTACAGTGAAAAAGGAAATATAATCAGAACTGGAAAGTTTTCTGAGAAATGACTTTCTGGTTTATAAATTCATCCCACAGTGTTACACGATTCTTTTCATGGAGCAGTTTGGTTGCACTGTTTATGCTGAATCTGAGAAGGGATGTTTTAGATGGCATTGAAGGGTAGGGTGACAAAGGAAATATCCTCAGATAAAATCTAGAAAGAAACTCTCTGATAAACTGCTTTGTAATTAGTGAATTCATCTCACAGAGCTAAGCCATGGTTTTCTTTGAGCCTTCTGATAACACTGTTTTCCTGGAGTCTGCAATAGGATATTTCACAGTGCAATGAAGAATATGGTGGCAAAGTAAATATCCTCATAGAAAAAAACAAAAAGAAGCTTTCTGAGAAACCACTTTGTGATGTGTGAATTCATCTCACAGTGTTACACTGTTCTGTTCACTGATCAGTTTGCTAACAGTGTTTTCTTGGAGTCTGCAATGGGATATTTCTGAGTGAATTGAAGTTTATGATGGCAAAGGAAATATCCTGAGACAGAAACAAGAAAGATGCTTTCTGTGGAACTGCTTTGTGATTTCTGAAATCATCTCACAGAGTTACACCTTTCTTTTCATGGAACAGTTTGGTAGCCCTGTTTTGGGGGAATATGAGAAGGAGTATTTGGGATCATATTGCAGCCAGCGTGCCAAAGGAAATATCCTCAGATTAAAACTAGAAAGAAGCTTTCAGAGAAACTTCGTTGTGATGTGTGCATTAACCTCACAGAGTTACAGTGTTGTTTTCATTGAGCAGTTTGCTAAAACTGTTTTCTAGGAATCTGCAATGGGATATTTTAGAGCACATTGAAACTTATGGTGACAAAGGAACAAACGTATGTTCATATAAAAACTAGAAAGAAGCTTTCTGAGAAACAGCATTGTGATGTGTTAATTCATCTCACGGAGTTACACAATTCTTTTCATGGATCAATTTTTTAGCACTGTTTTTGGGGTATATGAGTAGGGATATTTTGGATAACATTGAAGCCTATGATGACAATAAATTATCCTCAGATAAAAACTAGAAAGAATCTTTCTGAGAAAGGTTTTCATGATGTCTGAATTCATCTCACAGAGTTACACCTTTGTTTTTATGGAGCAGCTTGCTAACACTGTTTTCGTGGAATCTGCAAAGGGTTATTTTGGATGCATTGAGGCCTATAGTGAGAAAAGAATTATTCTCAGTTAAAAACTAGAAAGAAACTTTATGAGGAACTGCTTTGCTATGTGTGAATTCATCTAACAGAGATACAGTGTTTATGTCATGGAGCAGTTTGGTATCAGTGTTTTTGGGGAATATGAGAAGGGATATTTTGAATCGCATTGATGCCTATAGCGACAAAGGATATATCCTCTAATAAAAAGGTAGAAAGATGTTTTCTGAGAAATTTCCTTGTGTTGTGTGAATTCATGTAACTGATTTAACCCTTTCTTTTTATTTAATAGTTTCCTAACACTATTTTCCTGGAATCTGCAAAGAGATATTTGGGAACTCATTGAGGCATATGGTGAAGAAGGAAGTAACCTCAGATAAAATCAAGAAAGAACCTTTCTGAGAAACAGCTTTGTGATGTGTAATTTCATCTCACAGAGTTACATCATTCCTTTCACTGAGCAGTTTGATGACACTGTTTTTGTGGAAACTGCAATAGCATATTTGGGAGTGCATTGACCAATGGTGACAGGAAATATCCTCAGATAAAAACCAAAAAGAAACTTTCTGAGAAACTGCTTTGTGATTTGTAAATTCATCTCTCTGTGTTACACTGTTTTCTTAATTGAGAAGTTTGCTAACACTGATTTCTTGGAATCTGCTATGGGATATTTCAGAGTACATTAAATCTTATGGTGACAAAGGAAATATCCTCAGAGAAAAACTAGAAGGAAACTTTCTGAGAAGCTGCTTTGTGGTTTGTGAATCCATTACACAAAGTTACAAAATTCTTTTCATGATTCAGTTTGTAAGCACATTTTTTGGTCAGTGAATTAATGTATATTTGGATATCTTTGAAGTCTATGGTGACAAAGGAAATATCCTCAGACAAAAACTGGAAAGCAACTTTCTGAGAAACTGCTTTGTGATTTGTGAATTCACCTCACGGTGTTACACCTTTCTTTCCATGGACCAGTTTGCTAACAATGTTTCCTGGAATCTGCAAAGGAATATTTGGAAATGCATTAAGGCCTATAGTGAAGATGGAATTATCCTCAGATAAAACTAGAAGGAATCTTTCTGAGAAACTGCTTTATGATGTGTGATTTCATCTCACAGAGTTACACCACGCTTTTCATTGAGCAGTTGGATAACACTTTTTTTGTGGCATCTGTAGTAGGGTATTTGAAAGTGCATGGAAGCCTATGGTGATAAAGGAAATATCCTCAGATAAAAACCAAAAAGAAGCTTTCTGAGAAACTACTTTGTGATATGTGAATTCATCTCACAGAGTTACACCTTACTTTTCATGGAGCAGTGTGCTAACACTGTTTTTATGGAATCTGCCAATGGATTTTGGGAGTGCTCTAAGGCCTATGTTGATAAAGGAAATGTCCTCAGATAAAAACTAGAAAGAAGCTTTCTGAGAAACCCCTTTGTGATGTGCTAATACATCTCACAGAATTACACAATTCTTTCATGGATCAGTATGGTAGCACTTTTTTTGGTAAAATTGTGAAGGGATATTTTGGATCATATTGAAGTCTACGGTGAAAAAGGAAATATCCTCAGAGAGGAAATAGAAAGAAGGTTCCTGAGAAAGGCCCCTGTGATGTTTGAATTCATCTCAGAGTTACACTCTTATTTTCAATGAGCAGTTTGCTAACACAGATTACTTGGAATCTGCAATGGAATATTTGGGAGTGCATTGAAGCTTTTGGTGACAAGAAAATCCTCATATAAAAACTAGAGGGAAGTTTTCTCAGAAAGCACTTTGTGATGTGACAATACATCTCACAGACTTACACAATACTTTTCATGGAGCAGTGTGGCAGCACTGATTTTGGGGAATCTGAGAACAGATTTTTTGGATTGCATTGAAGCTTCTGGTGACAAAGAAAATATCCTCAGTTAAAAATTAGAAAGAAGCTTTCTGAGAAAGGTCTTTGTGATGTCCTAGTTCATCTCACAGAGTTAAACCATTCTTTTCATGGAGCAGTGTGCCAAAACTGTTTTCGTGGAATATGCAATGGGACATTTGGGAGCACATTAAGGCCTGTGGTGACAAAGGAAATATCCTCAGATAAAACTAGAAAGAAGCTTTCTGAGAAACTACTTTGTGATGTGTGAATCCATCTCACAGAATTACACCATTCCTTTCAATGAGCAGTTTGATAACACTGTTTTTGTGGAATCTGCTATATGATATTTGGGAGGACATCGAAGCCTGGGGTGACAGAGGACATATTATCAGATGAAAACCAAAAGGATGCTTTCTGAGAAACTGCTTTGTGATTTGTGAATTCATTTCACAGAGTTACATCAGTCTTTTCATGGAGCAGTTTGGTAGCACTGTTTTTGGGGAATCTGAGAAGGGATATTTTGGATCACCTTGAAGCCTACGGTGACAAAGGAAATATAGTCAGATATTCACTAGAAAGAAACTTCCTGAGAAACTGCTTTATGATGTGTGAATTCATCTCACAGAGTTACACTGCTCTTTTTTTTTTTAGCAGTTTGCTAACATAGTTTTCTTTGAATCTGCAATGGGATACTTCAGAGTTCTTTGAGACATATGGTGACAAATGAAATATCCTCATATAAAAACATGAAAGAAGCTTTCTGAGAACCACTTTCTGATGTGTTGATTCATCTCACAGAGTTTCACGATTCTCATCATTGAACAGTTTCTTAACAGTGTTTCTGGGAAATCTGATAAGGTATATTTTGGATCGCATTGAAGCCTATATTGACAAATTAAATATCCTCAGATAAAAACTAGAAAGAAGCTTTCTGGGAAAGTTATTTGTGATGTGTGAATTCATCTCATGGAGTAACACCTTTCTTTTAATGGAGCAGTGTGCTAACATATTTTTCAATGAATGTGCAATGGGATATTCCAGAGCCCTTTTATGCATATAGTGAAAAATGAACTTTCCACAGATAAAAAGTAAAAGAAGCCTTCTGAAAAACAGCTTTGTGATGTGTGAATTCATCTTACAGAGTTTCACCATTATTTTCATTGAGCAGTTTGATAACACAGTTTTCGTGAAATCTGCAATAGGTTATTTGGGAGTGCATTGAAGCCTATGGTGACAAAGGAAACATCCACAGATAAATGTCCAAAAAGAAGCTTTCTGTGAAACTCCTTTGTGATGTGTGAACTCATCTCACAGAGTTACACCATTCTTTTCATTGAAAAGTTTGCTAACAGTTTTTTCGATTACTCTGGTATGGGATATTGGAAGTGCTTTGATTAATACAGTGAAAAAGGAAATGTACTGAGATAAAAACTAGAAAGAAGTTTTCAGAGAAACATCTTTGTGATATGTGAATTCATCTCACTGAGTGACATCACTCTTTTCATATAACAGTTTGGTAGCACTGTTTTTGGGAAATCTGAGATGGAATATTTTGGGCCACATTGAAGCCTATGTTGACGAAGCAAATATCCTCAATTGAAAACTAGAAGGTAGATTTCTGAAAAACAACTTCGTGATGTGTGAAGATATCTCAGAGAGTTACATGTTGTTTTCATTGAGCAGTTTTATAACACTGTTTTCATGGAATCTGCAATAGGATATTTGGGTG
>NW_012117799.1:1022998-1037725 GCF_000951035.1 Colobus angolensis palliatus
TCCAGAGCCCTTTTATGCATATAGTGAAAAATGAACTTTCCACAGATAAAAAGTAAAAGAAGCCTTCTGAAAAACAGCTTTGTGAAGTGAATTCATCTTACAGAGTTTCACCATTATTTTCATTGAGCAGTTTGATAACACAGTTTTCGTGCAATCTGCAATAGGATATTTGGGAGTGCATTGAACCCTATGGTGACAAAGGAAACATCCACAGATAAATGTCCAAAAAGATGCTTTCTGTGAAACTCCTTTGTGATGTGTGAACTCATCTCACAGAGTTACACGATTCTTTTCATTGAAAAGTTTGCTAACAGTTTTTTCGATTAATCTGCTATGGGATGTTGGAAGTGCTTTGATTAATACAGTGAAAAAGGAAATGTACAGAGATAAAAACTAGAAAGAAGTTTTCAGAGAAACATCTTTGTGATATGTGAATTCATCTCACTGAGTGACATAATTCTTTTTATATAACAGTTTGGTAGCACTGTTTTTGGGAAATCTGAGATGGGATATTTTGGGCCACATTGAAGCCTATGTTGACAAAGGAAATATCCTCAATTGAAAACTGGAAGGAAGATTTCTGAAAAACAACTTCATGATGTGTGAAGATATCTCAGAGAGTTACATGTTGTTTTCATTGAGCAGTTTTATAACACTGTTTTCATGGAATCTGCAATAGGATATTTGGGTGAGCACTGAAGCCTACGGTGACAAAGGAAATATCATCCGACAAAAACAAAATAGAAGCTTTCTGAGAAACTGAGTGGTGATGTGTGAATTCAACTCACAGATTTACATTTTTCTTTTTATGAAGCAGTGTGCTAACACTATTTTCCTGGAATTCTCCAAAGAATTATTAGTGAGCGCATTTAGGCAAATAGTGAAAAACGAAATATCCTCAGATAAAAACTAGAAAGAAGTTTTCTGTGAAAGTTCTTTGGGATGTGTGAATTCAATTCACAGAGTTGCACCTTTCTTTTCATGAAGCAGTTTCCTAACACTTTTTTTTGGAATCAGCAAAGGGATATCTGTGAGAGCTTTGAAACCTATGGTGAAAAAGGAAATATCCTCACATAAAAACTAGAAAGAAGCTTTCTCAGAAAGTGCTGTTGATATGTAAATTCATCTCACAGAGTTACACTGTTCCTTTCATAGATCAGTTTGTTAACACTCTTTTCTTGGAATTTACAATGGAATATTTAGGAGCACATTGAGGCTTACGGAGATAAAGGAAATATCCTCATATATAAAATTGAAAGAAGCTCTCTGAGAATCCGCTTTGTGATGTGTTAATTCATCTCACAGAGTTACACTGTTCCTTTCATAGATCAGTTTGTTAACACTCTTTTCTTGGAATTTACAATGGAATATTTAGGAGCACATTGAGGCTTACGGAGATAAAGGAAATATCCTCATATATAAAATTGAAAGAAGCTCTCTGAGAATCCGCTTTGTGATGTGTTAATTCATCTCACAGATTTACACGATCCTTTCCGTGGATCAGTTTGCTAAAACTGCTTTCCTGGATTTACAAAGGGATATTTTGGAGGCCTGTGGTGAAAAAAGAAACATCCTCAGATAAAAACTAGAAAGAAGCATTATGAGAAACTGCTTTGTGAAGGGTGAATTCATCTCACAGAGTTACACCTTTCTTTTCATTGAGCAGTTTGATAGCATTGTTTCTGGGGAATCTGCAAAGGGATATTCTGGAGCTCATAGAGGCTAATGGTGCAAAAGGAAATATCTTCAAATAAAAACTGGAGGAAAGATTTTTGAGAAACTGTTCTGTGATGTGTGCATTAATAACATAGAGATAAACAATTTTTTTGATTGACCAGTTTGGTATCACTGTTTTTGTGGTGTCTGAAAGGGATATTTGGGAATGGATTGAGGCTAATGGTGGAAAAGTAAACATGCTGCACAGATGAAAGGTAGAAAGGAGCCTTCTGAGAAATTTCTTTGTGATGGGTGAATTCACATCCCAGAGGTAAAGCATTTTTTTCATTGAGCAGTTTGTTAACCCTATTTTTGTGGAATCTACAAATGTATATTAAAAGCACACAGAAGCCTATGGTGAAAAAGGATATATCCTCAGATAAAAACTAGAAAGAAGCTTTCTGAGAGACTGTTTTGGATGGGTGAATTCATCTTACAGGGTTAAATCTTTCTTTTCATTGAGCAGTTTGTTAACATTGTTTTTGTGGAATCTGTAATGGGATATTTGGGAACACATAGAGTCCTGAGGTGAAAGAAGAAAATTCTCCAGGTTAAAACTGGAGAGAAGCTTTCAGAGAAAGTTCTTTCTGATTTGTTCATTCACCTGATAGAGCTAAACGTTTCTCTAGATGGAGCACTTTGGCATCATTGTTTTTGTGGTGCCTGTGAAGGGATATTTGGAGCACATTGATGCATATGGTTTAAAAAGAAATATTCGTATTTGAAAACTAGAAAGAAGCTTTCTTAGAAACTCCATTGTGATGTGTTAATTCATCTCACTGAGTTACACTGTTCTTTTCATTGTGCAGTTTGCTAACTCTGTTTTCTTGGAATCTGCAATGGGATATTTCAGAGCACATTCAAGCTTATGGTGACAAATTAAATAATATCATATAAAAACCAGAAAGAAGCTTTCTGAGAAACCACTTTGTGTTGTGCTAACTCATCCCATAGAGTTACACCACTGTTTTCATGGAACAGTTTACTAGCAATGTTCCTGGGGAATCTGAGAGGGGATATTTTGGATCACATTGAATCTGATGGTGACAAAGGGAATATCCTCATATGAAAAGTGTGTTAGTTCACTTCACAGAGTTACACCTTTCTTTTCTGGAGCACTATGCTGTCACTGTTTTTGTGGAATCTGAAAAGGGATATTTTGGAGCCCATTGAGGCCTATAGTGAAAAAGGAGGTATCCTCAGATAAAAACTAGAAAGAAGCTTTCTGAGAAACTTCTTTGTGATGTGTGAATTCATCTCACAGAGTTACACCACTCTCTTCATGGAGCAGTTTGGTAGGACTCTTTTCTTGGAATCTACAATGGGATATTTCGGAGTCCACTGTAGCTTATGGTGACAAAGGAGATATCCTCAGATAAAAACCGAAAAAAAGATTTCTGAGAATCTCCTTTGTGATGTGTGAATTCATCTCACAGAGTTACATGGTTCTTTACAATGAGTAGTTTGTTAAGACTGTTTTTGTGGAATCTGCAACAGGATATTTTGGAATGCTTTAAAGCCTATGGTGACAAAGGAAATACCCTCAAACTAAAACCAAAAAGACACTTTCTGAGAAACCGTTTTGTGACGTGTGAATTCATCTCACAGAGTTTCACTGTTCCTTTAATAGAACAGTATGCTAACACTGTTTCTTTGGAATCCGCAAAGGAATATTTCAGAGCCCATTGAAGCTTATTGTGACAACGGAAATATCCTCAGAGAAAAACTGGAAAGAAATTTTCTGAGAAACCGCTTTGTGGTGTGTTAATTCACCACACAGAGTTAACCAATTCTTTTCATGGAGCAATTTGGTAGCACTATTTTTGGGGAATCTGAGAAGGGACATTTTGGATCGTTTTGAAGCCTATGTTGAAAGGAAATATCCTCAGAAAAATCTAGAAAGAAGCTTTCTGAGAAAGTTGTTTGTGATGTGAGAATTCATCTCACAGAGTTACAACTTTCTATCCATGGAGCAGTTTGTTGAAACTGTTTTCGTGTAACCTTCAAGGGCGTATTTCAGAGCGCATTGAGGCCTATGATGAAAAACTAAATATCCTCAGAAAAAAACCAAAAATAAGCATGCTGAGAAACTGCTTTGTGATGGGTGAATTCATCTCATAATGTTACACTGTTTTTTTCATTGAGCAGCTTGCTAACACTGTTTTCTTGGAATCTGCAGTGGTATGTTTCAGAGCGTATTGAAGCCTATGTTGAAAAACTAAATATTCTCAGGTTAAAAACTGGAAAGAAGCTTTCTGAGAAACTGCTTTATGATGTGTGAATTCATCTCACAGAGTTACACCCTTTTATTCTTTGAGCAGTTTGAAAACACTGTTTTCGTGGAATCTGGAAAGGGATATTTGGGAGTGCTTTGTGGCCTATGGTGAAAAAGAAAATATGCTCACATAAAAACTAGAAAGAATCTTTCTGAGAAACTGCTTTTCATTGTGTGAATTTATCTCACAGGATTACAATTTTCGTTCATTGAGCTCTTTGCTAACACTATTTACAGGGCATCTGCAATGGGATATTTCAGAGGGCATTGAAGTTTGTGGTGACAAAGGAAATATCCTTAGGCAAAACTAGAAAGAAGCTTTCTGAGAAAGTCCTTTGTGATGTCTGAATTCATCTCACAGAGTTACGCAATCCTTTTCATGGAGAAGATTGGTAGCACTCTTTTTGGGGAATCTGAGAAGGGATATTTTGGATTGCATCAATGCCCATGTTGACATAGGAAATACCATCAGACAAAAGAAAGAATTTTATGATGTGTGTTTTCATCTCACAGAGTTACAACTTATTTTTCATAGAGCAGTTTGCTAAAATTGTTTTCATGTAATTTTCAAGGGCATATTTTGGAGTGCATTGAGGCTTATGGTGAAAAACTAAATATCCTCAGATAAAAATTAGAAAGAAGCCTTCTGAGAAACTGCTTTTTGATGTGTAAATTCATCTTACAGTGTTACACTGTTCTTTTCCTTGAGCAGTTTGCTAAAATTGTTTTTGTGGAATCTCCAAAGGGATATTTGGGAGCAAATTGAGGCCTAGAGTGAAAAAGGAAATATCCTCACATAAAAACTAGAAAGAAGCTTTCTGTGAAACTGCTTTGTGATGTGTGAATTCATCTCTCAAAGTTACGCCATTCTTTTCATTGAGCAGTTTGCTAAACGTATTTTCTTGAAATCTGCAATGGGATATGTCGAAGTGCATAGGAGTTTATGGTGAGAAAGAAAATATCCACAGACAAAAACCAGAAGAAAGCTTCCTAAGAAATCGCTTAGTGATGCGTTAATTCATCTCACAGAGTTACATGATTCTTTTCATGCATCAGTTTGGGAGACTGTCTTTGGGGCATCTGAGGACGGATATTTTGGATCGCATTTTAGTCTCTGGTGACAAATGAAATGTCCTCAGATAAAAACGACAAAGAAACATTTTGAGAAAGTTCCTTGTGATGTGTGAATTCTTCTCACAGAGTTACACCTTTATTTTCCTGGAGCAGCTTGCTAACACTCTTTTCATGGAATCTGCAAAGATATTTGAGAGTGCATTTAGGCATATAGTGAAAAGTTAAATATCTAGAGATAAGAAATAGAAATAAGCTTTCTGAGAAACTGCTTTGTGATGTGTGAATATATCTCACAATACTTCCATTGAGCAGGTTGCTAACACTGTTTTCTTGGAATCTGCAATGCGTTATTTCAGAGCATATTGAATCTTATGGTGACAAAGAAAACATCCTCATATGAAAAACAGAAAGAAGCATTCTGAGAAACAGCTTTTTGATGTGTTAACTCATCTCACAGAGTTCATGATTCTTTTCATTGAGCAGTTTGATAGCACTGTTTTTGGGGAATTGTGAAGGGATATTTAGGATCGCATTGAAATCTATGGTGACTAAGAAAATATTCTCAGATAAAAACTAGAAAGAAACTTTCAGAGAAACTTCTTTGTGATGTGTGAATTCATCTCACAGAGTTACACCATAGTATTCATTGAGAAGTTCGCTAACACTTTTTTCCTTGAATCTGAGATGGGATATTTTGGAGTGCATTGAGGCCTAGGGTGAAAAATAAAATATCCTCAGATAAAAACTAGAAAGAAGCTTTCTGAGAAACTGCTTTGTGGTGTGTGAGTACATCTCCCAACGTTACACCATTAATTTCATTAAGCAGTTTAATAACACTGTTTTCATGCCATCTGCAATAGGATATTTTGGATTGCATTGTAGCCTATGGTAACATAGGAAATATCCTCATATATAGACTAGAAAGAAGATTTCTGAGAAAGTTCTTTGTCATGTGTGATTTCATCTCACACAGTTACACCATTTTTTTCAAGAATCAGTTTACAAAACTGTTTTTGTGGAATCTGCAATGGGTTATTTTGGAGCGCATTGATTCATTTAGTGAAAAAGGAAATATCCTCAGATAATAAGTAGAAAGCAGCTTTCTGAGAAACTGATTTGTGATGTGTGAATTAATCTCACAGAGTTACACTGTTCTTTCTTGGGGTAGTCTGATAACACTGGTTTCATGGAAACTGAAATAGGATAATTGGGAGTGCATTCAAGCCTAAGGTGAAAAAGGAAATATCCTCAGATAAAAACGAAAAGGGATCTTTCTCAGAAACTGCTTTGTGATGTGTGAATCATGTCACAGAGTTACACCATTCCTTTCATTGAGAAATTTGCTAACACCTTTTTCGTTTAATCTGCGATGGGATATTTGCTGACGCTTTGAGGACTCTGGTGAGAAAGGAACTATCTTCAGATAAAAACTAGAAAGAATCTCTCTCAGAAACTGCTTTGTAATGTGTGAATTCATCTCACAGAGGTGCAATATTCTTTTCCTTGAGCAGTTTGATAACACTGTTATTGTGGAATCTGCAAAGGGATATTTGGGAGGGCATTCTGGCCTATGATGATAAAGGAAACACCTCACATATCACAAAGAACTGTCTCACCATAGTCTTCAAAGTGATCCAAAATATACCTTCTCAGATTCCCCAAAAACAGTGCTACCAAACTGATACATGAAAAGAATCATGTAACTCTGTGAGAAGAACTAATACATCATAAAGCCATTTCTCAGAAAGCTTCTTTTTGGTTTTTATCTGAGGATATTTCCTTGGCCCGCTAGGCTTCAATGCACTCCCAAATATCCTAACACAGATTCCACGAAAACAGTGTTAGCAGACTGCTCAGTGAAAGGAATGGTGTAACTCTATGAGATGAGTTAACCCATCACAAAGCAGTTTCTCAGAAGGCTTCTTTTTGGTTTTAATCTGAGGATATTTCCTTTGCCACCACATGATTCAATGCCCTTCCAAACATCCTATTGCATTTTCCACAAAAACAGTGTTAGTGAACTGCTGTTGAGACGAACAGATGAATTCAAACATCCAAAGCAGTTTCTCTGAAAGTTGATTTTCGGTTATTATCTGACAATATTTCCTTTGTCACCATAGGCTCCCAAATATCCTAACGCAGATTCCACAAAAACAGTGTTAGTAGACTGCTCAGTGAAAAGAACAGTGCAATTCTGTGGGATGAATTAACCTATCACAAACCAGTTTTGCGGTATGCTTCTTTCTCGTTTATCTCTGAGGATATTTCCTTTGTCACAGTAAGCTTCAATGTGCTCCGAAATATCACTTTGCGGATTCCAAGGAAACAGTGTTAGTAGACTGCTCAATAAAAAGAACACTGTAATTCTCTGAGATGTATTCACACATCACAAAGCCGTTTCTCAGAAGGCTTCTTTTGTGATTTTTCTCTGAGGATATTTACTTTGTCACCCTAGGCTTCAATGCGTTCCAATATATCCTAACCCAGATTCCACACAAAGAGTGTTAGCGACTGCTCAATGAAAAGAACGGTGTAACACTGTGAGTTGAATTAACCCATCACAATGAAGTTTCTCAGAAAGCTTCTTTCCAGTTTTTTTCTGAGGATATTTCCTTTTTCAACATAGGCCTCAATGTGCTAACAAATATCCCTTTGCAGATTGCACGAAAACAGTGTTAGGAAATGGCTTCATGAAGAGAAGAGTGTAACTCTGTGAGATGAATTCACACATCACAAAGAAGTTTCTCAGAAAGATTCTTTCTAGTTTGTATGTGAGGATATTTCCTTTGTCACCATAAGCTTCATTGCGCTAAGAAACATTCCATTGCAGATTCCAAGAAAACGGTGTAGCAAACTCATCAATGAAAAGAACAATGTAACTTTCACACATCACAATGCAGTTTCTCAGAAAGCTTCTTTCTATTTTTTATCTGAGGATATTTCCTTTTTCACTATAATCCTCAATGCACTCCAAAATATCACTTTGAAGATTCCACTTAAACAGTGTCAGCCAACTGCTCCATGAAGAGAAAGGTGAAACAGTGTGTTATGAATTCACACATCAAAAAGAAGTTTCTCAGAAAGCTTCTTTCAAAGTTTTTTCGCAGTATATTTCCTTGTCACCATAGGCTTCAATGCAATCCAAAATATTCCTTCTCAGATTCCTCAAAAACAGTGCTAACAAAGTGATCAATGAAAAGAACCTTGTAACTCTGTGAGACGAATTTACACATTCAAAGCAGTTTCTCAGAAAACTTTTTTCTAGTTTTTATCTGAGAATATTTTCATTGTCACTGTAGGCTTCAATGCACTCCAAAGTATCCTAATGCAAATTCCAGGAAAACAGTGTGAACAGACTGCTCAATGAAAAGAATGGTGCAACTCTGTGAGATGAATTAACCCATCACACAGTAGTTTCTCAGAAAGCTTCTTTCTAGCTATTATCTGAGGTTATTTCCTTTTTCACCATAGGCCTCAATGCGCTCTCAAATGTCACTTTGCAGATTCCACGAAAACAATGTTAGCAAACTGCTTCATGAAGAAACATGTAACTCTGTGAGATGAACTCACACATCACTAAGAAGTTCTTCAGAAACCTTCTTTCCAGTTGTTCGAGGATATTTCCATTGTCAGCATAAGCTTCACTGCAATCCAAAATATCCCTTCTCAGTTTCCCCAAAAACAGTGGTAACAAACTGCTCCATGAAAGGAATGTGTAACTCTGTGAGATGAATTCACAAATCAGAAAGCAGTTTCTCAGAAACCTTCTTTCTAGTTTGTCTCTGACGATGTCTCCTTTGTCTCCGTATGCTTCAATGCACTCTGAATTATCCCTTTGAAGATTCCAAGAAATCAGTGTTAGCAGATGGCTCAATAAAAAGAACTCTGTAACTCTGTGAGATGTATTCACACATCACAAAGTAGTTTCTCAGAAGGTTTCTTCTTGGTTTTTTTCTGAGGATATTTCCTTTGTCACCATAGGCTTCAATGTGATCTAAAATATCCCTTCTCAGTTTCCACAAAAACAGTGCTAGCAAAGTGATCCAAGAAAAGAATCATGTAACACTGTGAGATGAATTCACACATCCAAAGCAGTTTCTCTGAAATCTTCTTTTTGCTATTTATCTGAGGATATTTCCCTTGTCACCATAGGCTTCAATGCACTCCCAAATATCCTAATGCAGTATCCAAGAAAGCAGTGTTAGCAGATTGCTCAATGAAGAGAACTGTGTAACTCTGTGAGATGAATTAAACCATCACACCAAGTTTCTCAGAAAGCATCTTTCTAGTTTTTTTCTGAGGATATTTCCTTTGTCACCATTAGGTTCATTGTACTCCAAAATATCTATTTGTGGATTCCAAGAAAACAGTATTAGCAGACTGCTCAATGAAAAGAACACTGTAACTCTGTGAGATGTATTCACACATCACACAGCAGTTTCTCAGAAGGATTTTTTTTGTTTTTTATTTGAGGATATTTTATTCGTCCCTATAGTCTTCAATGTGCTCCCAAACATCCTATTGCAGTGTCCACGAAAACAGTGTTAGCAGACTGATGTATGGAAAGAACAGTGTAAGTCTGTGAGAGGAACTCTCACATCACAAAGCAGTTTCTCAGAAAGATTCTTTCTAGTTTTCATCTGATGATAATTCCTTTTTCACTATAGGACTCAAAGTGCTGCCAAATATCCCTTGGCAGATTCCACGAAAACAGTGTTAGCAGATTGCTCCATGAAAGGAAAGGTGTTACTCTTTGAGATGAATTCACACATCACAAAGATCTTTCTCAGAAAGCTTCTATTCAGCTTTTATCTGAGGATATTTAGTTTGACAATATAGGCTTCAATGTGAGCAAAAAATATCTTCTCAGATTCCCTAAAAACAGTGCTAACAAAGTGATCCATGGAAAGAATTGTGTAACTCTGAGAGATGAATTCACATATCCAAATTAGTTTCTCAGAAAGTTTCTTTTTGATTTTTATCTGAGGATATTTTCTTTGTCACCATAGGGTTCAATGCGCTCCCAAATATCCTAATGGAAATTCCACGAAAACAGTGTTAGCAAACTGCTCCATGAAAGGAAAGTTGTAATTCTATAAGATGAAATCACACATTACGAAGAATTTTCTCAGAAGCTTCTTTATAGTTTTTATCTGAGGATATTTCCTTGTCACCATAGGCTTCAAAGCAATACAAAATATCCCTTCTCAGATTCCCCAAAAACAGTGCTAACAAAGTGATCCATGAAAAGAATCATGTAACTCGGTGAGAGGAATTCACACATCCAAAGCAGTTTCCCAGAAAGCTTCTTTTTGCTATTTATCTGAGGATATTTCTCTTATACCCATAGGCTTCAATGCACTCCTAAATATTCTAATGCAGATTCCATGAAAACAGTATTTGCAGACTGCTCAATGAAAAGAACAGTGTAACTCTGTGAGCTGAATTAGCCCATCACAAGCAGTTTCTCAGAAAGCTTCTTTTTTTTAATCTGAGGATATTTCCACTGTCACCATAAGTTTCATTGTGCTAAGAAATATCCCATTGCAGAGTCCAAGAAAACCGTTTTAGACAAAAACTAGAAAGAAGCTTTCAGTAAAACTGCTCTGTGATTTGTGAATTCGTCTCAGAGTTACATAATAATTTTCATGGGGCAGTTTGGTAGCACTGTTTTAGGAGAATCTGAGAAGGCATATTTTGGATTGCAATGAAGCTCATGATGACAAAGGAAATATGGACATATAAAAAATATAAAGAAGCTTTCTGAGAAACTTCTTTGACTGTTCCATGAAAAGAAAGGTGTAACTCACACATCACAGGGCAGTTTCTCGGAAGGCTTCTTTTTGGTTTTTATCTGAGGATATATCCTTTGTCACCATTGGCTTCAGTGTGATCATAAATATCCTATTGCAGATTCCACGAAAACAGTGTTATCAAACTGATCAATTAAAACTACAGTCTAATGCTGTGACATGAATTTACACATCACAAAGCAGTGTCTCAGAAAGCTTTTTTCTAGTTTTTATCTGAGGATATTTTTCTTTTCACTGTAGCCCAGAAGGCAATCGCATATATCCCTCTGCAGTTTCCATGAAAACAGTGTTAGCAAACTGCTCCATGAAAAGAAATGTGTAACTCTGTGAGAAGAATTCACAAATCACAAAGAACTTTCCCAGAAAGCTGCTTTCTAGTTTTTATCTGAGTATATATCCTTTGTCACCAAAGGCTTCATGTGATCAAAAATATCAATTCTGAGATTCCCCAAATACAGTGCCAGCAAACTGCTCCATGTAAAGTATCATGTAGCTCTGTGAGATGAATTAACATATCACAAAGCAGTTTCTCAGAAAGCTTCTTTCCAGATTTTTATATGAGGGTATTTACTTTTTCATCATAAGCTGCAATGCACTCCGAAATATTCCATTGAAGATTCCAAGAAAAGAGTGTTAACAAACTGCTCAATGAAAATAACAGTGTAACTCTGTGAGATGACTTCAAAAATCACAGAGCAGTTTTTCAGAAAGTTCTTTTTGGCTTTTATTCGAGGATAATTTGCGTGTCACCACAGGCTTCAATGTGACCAAAAATATCCATTCTCAGATCCCCAAAAACAGTGCTACCAAACGGATCCCTGAAAAGAATCATGTAACTCTGTGAAATGAATTCATAAATCTCAAAATGGTTCCTCAGAAAGCTTCTTTTAGCTTTTATAGGAGGGTATTTCCTTTGTCACCATAAGCTAGAAATGCACTTCAAAATATCCCATTGCAGATTCCAAGAAAACAGTGTTAGCAAACTGTTCAATGAAAAAGACTGTGTATTTCTGCAAGATGAATTCACAAATCACAAATCAGGTTTTCAGAAACTTTCTTTTTGGCTAATCTGAGGATATTTTCTTTGTCACCATAGGTTTCAATGTGCTCCCAAATATCCTATTGAAGATTCCTCAAAAATAGTGTTATTGAACTGCTCAATGCAAAGAATTGTGTAACTCTATGAGATGAATTCACACTCCACCACAAGTCTGTTTCTCAGACAGCTTTTTGGTCGTTTTCATTCAAGCTTCCTTCAAGTTTCTGTCTGAGGATATTTCCTTTTTCACTATAGGCCTTAATGCACTCCAAAATGTCCCTTTGCAAATTCCACAAAAACAGTGTTAGCAAGCTGCTCCATAAAAAGAAAGTTGTAACTCTCTGAGATGAATTCACTCTTCTCAAAGAACTTTCTCAGAAAGCTTGTTTCTAGTGTTTATCTGAGTACCTATCCTTGGTCACCTTAGGCTTCAATTTGATATTAAATATTCCTTCACAGATTCCCCAAAAACTGTAGTACCAAACTGCTCCACAAAAGGAAAGGTGTAGCTCTGTGAGAAGAATTCACAAATCACAAAACAGTTTCTCAGAAATCTTCTTTCTAGTTTTTCTCTGAGGACATTTCCTTTCTCACCATAGGCCTCAAAGAGCTCATGAATATCAATCTGCAGATGCCATGAAAATAGTATTAGCAAACTTCTCAATGAAAACAACAGTGTAACTCTGTCATATGAATTCACACATTAGACAGCAGTTTCACAGAAAGTTTCTTTTTGGTTTTTATGTGAGGATATTTCCTATCTCACCAAATTCTTCAATGCACTCCCAAATTTCCTATTGCAGATTCCATGAAAACAGTATTAGCAAACTGCTGCAAGAAGGAATTGTGTAACTCTGTGAGATGAATTTACACGTCACAAAGCAGTTTCTCAGTAAACTTCCTTCTAATTTTTATCTGAAAATTTTTCCTTTTCACCATAGGTTTCAATACTTTCCAAAATGTCCTTTCTCAGATTGCAAAAAGCAGTGCTACCAAACTGATTAATGAGAAGAATCGTGTAACTCTGTGAGGTGAATTATCACATCACAAAGTGGTTTGTCACAAGGCTTTCTTCTAGTTTTTATTTGAAGATATTTCCTTTGTCACCATAAGCTTCAATGCACACCAAAATATTCCATTGCAGATTCCAAGAAAACAGTGGTGGCATGCTGCTCAATGAAAAGCACAGTGTATCTCTGTGAGTTGAATTCACACATCACACAGCAGTTTCTTAGAAAGATTCTTTCTAGTTTTTATCTGAGGATAATTCCTTTTTCTCCATATGCCTAAATGTGCTCCGAAATGTCCCTTTTTATATTCCACGAAAACAGTGTTAGCAAACTGCTCCATGAAAAGAAAGATGTAACTCTAGGACATGTATAGACACATCACAAAGAACTTTCTCAGAAAGCTTTTTTCTAGTTTTTATCTGAGGGTATTTCCCTTTATACCCTTGACCCCAACATGCTCCCAAATATCTCTTTGCAGATTCCACTAAAACAGTGTTAACTAACTGCTCTGAGGATATTTCCTTTTTCACCATAGGCCTCAACGTGCTCTGGAATATCCCCTTGAAGATTCCATGAAAATAGTGTTAACAAACTGCTCCATGAAAAAAAGGTGTAAATCTGAGAGATGCATTCACACATCACAAAGTAGTTTCTCAGAAAGATTCTTTCTAGTTTTTATCTGTGGGTATTTCCTTTCTCACCATAGGCCTCATATTGCTCCCAAATATCCTTTGATGTTTCCACAAAAACAGTGTTAACGGACTGCTCCATGAAAAGAAAGGTGTTACTATGTGAGATGAATACACACATCACAAAGAAGTTTCTCAGAAATCTTCTTTCTACTTTTTGTCTGAGGGTATTCCCATTGTCACTATAGGCTTCAATGTGATCCAAAATATCCCTTTTCAGATTCCCCAAAAACAGTGCTACCAAACTGCTCCACGAAAAAAATGGTGTAAGTCTGTAGGATGAATTCACACCACAAATCAGTTTCTCAGAAAGTTTCTTTCTAGTTTTTATCTGAGGATAATTGCTTTTACACCAAAAGGTTCAATATAATCTGAAATATCCCATTGCAGATTCCAAGAAAGCAGTGTTAGAAAACTGCTCAATGAAAGTAAGACTGTAAATCTGTGAGATGAATTCACACATCACAAAGGAGTTTCTCAGAAGCTTCTTTCTAATTTTTATCTGAAGATATTTCCTTTTTCACCATATTCCTCAAGGTGCTCCCAAATACCCCTTTGCAGATCCAGCAAAAACACTTTTAGCAAATGTCTCCATGGAAAGAAAGGTGTAACTCTGTGAGATGAATTCACACATCACAAACAAGTATCTCAGAAAGCTTCTTTTAATTTTTTATCTTAGGATATTTCCTTTTTCACTATAGGACTCATTGCGTTCCCAAATTTCCCTTTCCAGATTCCATGAAAACTGTTAGCAAACTGCTCCATGCAAAGAAATGTGTATCTCTGTGAGATAAATTCACACATCACAAAGAAGTTTCTCAGAAAGCTTCTTTCTAGTTTTTATCTAAGGATGTTTCCTTTGTCACCACTGGCTTCAATGCAATCCAAAATATCCCTTCTCAGATTACCCCAAAACAGTGCTAGCAAACTGTCCCATGAAAAGTATCGTGTAACTCTGTGGGATAAATTCACAAATCACAAAGCAGTTTCTCTGAAAGCTTCTTTCTAGTTTTTGTCTGAAGATATTTCCTTTGTCACTATAAGCTTCAATGTGCTCCAAAATATCCCACTGCAGATTCCAAGAAAACAATGTTAGAAAACTGCTCAATGA
>NW_012117799.1:1040520-1043028 GCF_000951035.1 Colobus angolensis palliatus
CAGGAGATCAAGACCATCCTGGCTAACATGGTGAAACCCCGTCTCTACTAAAAAATACTAAAAAAACTAGCTGGGCAAGGTGGCAGGCACCTGTAGTCCCAGCTACTCAAGTGGCTGATGCTGGAGAATGGTGTGAACCTGGAAGGTGGAGCTTGGAATGAGCTGGGATCCGGCCACTGCACTCCAGCCTGGGTGACAGAGCAAGATTCCATTTCAAAAAAAAAAAATGAAAAGAAAAGTGTCATTCTGTGTCATGAATTCACACATCACAAACACTTCCTCAGAATGCTTCTTTCTAATTTTTATCTGAGGATATTTCTCTTTTCACTATAGGCCTCAATGCACTACCAAATATCCCTTTGCAAATTCCACAGAAACAGTGTTATCAAACTGCTCCATGAAAAGAAATGTGTAACCTTGTGAGATGAAAAGACACATCACAACGAACTTTCTCAGAAAGCTTCTTTCTAGTTTTAATCTGAGTATATTTCCTTTGTTGCCATAGGCTTCATAGTGATCCAAAATATCCTTTCTCAGATTCCCCCGGAATAGTGCTACCAAATTCCTCCATGAAAAGAATCGTGTAACACTGTCAGATGAATTCAAAAATCACAAAGCAGTTTCTCAGGAAGCTTCTCTAGTGTTTGTCTGAGGATATTTGCTTTCTCAACATTTGCCTCAATGCACTCACAAATATCTCTTTGCTGATTCCATAAAAATAGTGTTAGCAAACTGCTCCATGAAAAGAAAGGTGTAAATCTGTGAGTCAAATTCACACATCACAAAGCAGATTCTCAGAAATGTTCTTTTTGGTTTTTGCCTGAGGATATTACCTTTGTCACCACAGGCTTCAATGTGACCCAAAACATCCGTACTCAGGTTGCCCAAAAACAATGCTATGAAACTGTTTCATGAAAAGAATGGTGTAAGTCTGTGAGATGAATTCGCATATCACAATGATGTTTCTCATATAGCATCTTTCTAGTTTTATCTGAGGATATTCACTTTTTCACCATATTCCTCAATGTACTCCCGAATATCCCATTGCAGATTAACAGAAAAAAAGTGCTAGCAAACTTCTCAGTGAAAGGAACAGTGTAACTCTGTGAGATGAATTCACACATCACAAAGCAGATACTCAGAAAGCTTCCTCTTGGATTTTACCTAAGGATATTTCCTTTGTTACCAAAGGCTTCAATGCCCTGTCAATTATCATACTACAGATCCCATGAAGCCAGTGTTATCAGACTCTTCAAGGAAAGAAAGGTGTAACTCTGTGAGATGAATTCACACATCACAAAGAAGTTTCTCAGAAGGCTTCTTTCTAGATTTTCTCAGAGGATATTTGCTTTATCAGTGTAGGCCTCAATGTACTCCCAAGTATCACTTTGCAGATTCCATGAAAACAGTGTTAGCAAACTGCTCCATGAAAAGAATGTATAACTGCATGAGATGAAATCACATATCACAAAGAAGTTTCTCAGAGGCTTCTTTCTCGTTTTTATCTGAGAGTGTTTCCTTTATCACCTTAGGCTTGAATGAGCTCCCAAATATCCCTTTGAAGATTCCACGTAAACAATGTTATCAAACTGCTAAATGAAAAGAACAGCGCAACTGCGTATGATGAATTCACAAATCACAAAGCTGTTTCTGAAAGAGGTTTTTTCTAGTTTTTATCTGAGGATATTTCATTTTTCACCATAGTTCTCAATGCACTGCCAAATATCCCATTGCAGACTAAACGAAAAAAGCGCTAGCAAACTTCTCAATGAAAAGATCGGTGTAACTCCGTGACATGAATTCACACATCATAAAGCGGTTTCCGAGAAAACCTCCTTTTTGTTTTTATCTGAGGATATTTCCTATGTCATCTTAGGCTTCAATGTGCTCCCATTTATCCTATTACAGATTCCATAAAGCCAGTGTTATCAGACTGCTCAAGGATAGAATGGTGTAACACTGTGAGATGAATTCACACATCACAAAGCAGTTCCTCAGAAAGCTTCTTTCTATACATTATCTGAGAATATTTCCTTTTTCACTATATGAATAAATGTGCTCCCAGGTTTCCCTTTACAGATTCCACGAAAACAGTGTTAGCAAACTGCTCCTTGAAAAAAATGGTGTAAATGTGTGAGATGAAATCACGCATCACAAAGAACTTTCTCAGAAATCTTCTTTCTAATTTTCAACTGAGAGTATTTCCTATGTCACCACAAGCTTCAAAATATCCTATTGCAGATTCCAGAAAAAAAGTGTTATCAAACTGCTCAATGAAAAGAACGGTGTATCTTTGTGAGATGAATTCACACATCACAAAGCAGTTTTTCAGAGCTTCTTTCTAGTTTTTGCTGAGGATATTTCCATTTTCTTTCTTTTTTATTTATTTATTTATTTTTTATTATTATACTTTAAGTTTTAGGGTACATGTGCATAACGTGCAGGTTTGTTACATATGTATACTTGTGCCATGTTGGTGTGCTGCACCCATCAACTCGTCAGCACCCA
>NW_012117799.1:1045028-1055961 GCF_000951035.1 Colobus angolensis palliatus
CCAACTTACAAGGGATGTAAAGGACCTCTTCAAGGAGAACTACAAACCACTGCTCAGTGAAATAAAAGAGGACACAAACAAATGGAAGAACATACCATGTTCATGGATAGGAAGAATCAATATCGTGAAAATGGCCATACCGCCCAAAGTTATTTATAGATTTAATGCCATCCCCATCAAGCTACCAATGAGTTTCTTCACAGAATTGGAAAAAACGGCTTTAAAGTTCATATGGAACCGAAAAAGAGCCTGCATTGCCAAGACAATCCTAAGTCAAAAGAACAAAGCTGGAGGAATCATGTTACCTGACTTCAAACTATACTACAAGGCTACAGTAACAAAAACAGCATGGATATTTCCATTTTCACAATAGGCCTCAATGCAGTTCAAAGTATCCCTTCTCAGAATCCCCACAAGAGGTGCTACAAAACTGCTCCATGAAAGGAAAGGTTTATCGCTGTGAGAAGATTTCACACATCACAAAGCAGATTCTCAGAAATGTGAGTTTTTTCTGAGAATATTTCCTTAGTCACCATAGACTTCAATGTGATAAAAAATATCCCTTCACAATTCCACAAAATCAGTGCTAACAAACTGCTAAATGAAAAGTATCATGAACTCTGTGAGATGAATGAAAACATCAAAAAGGTATTTTTCAGAATGCATCTTTCTAGTTTTTATATGAGGATATTTCCTTTCCTACCATAAGCTTCAATGCACTCCGAAATATCCCATTGCAGATTCCAAGAAGACAGAGTAAGCGAACTGCTGAATGAAAAGTACAGTGTAACTCGGTGAGATGAATTCTCACATCACAAAACAGATTCTCAGAAAGCTTCTTTCTAGTTTTTATCTGAGGATATTTCCCTTTTCACTAGATGCCTCAACGCACTCCTAAATATCCCCTTGCAGATTCCATGAATACAGTGTTAGCAAACTGTTCCATGAAAAGTAAGGTGTAAATCTGTGAGTTGAATTCACACATCACAAAGCAATTTCACAGAAAGCTTCTCTTTTCTTTTTGTAGGAGGATATTTCATTTTCACCATATTGCTCATTGCACTAGCGAATATCCCTTCACAGTTTCCCCAAAAACAAATTTATGATAAGTTTCATATAACTCTGTGAGACGAAGTAACTGATCAAAAAGACGTTTCTCAGAAAGCTTCTTTCTAATTTTATATGAGGATATTTCCTTTGTAAAAATAAGCTTCAATGCACTGTGAAATATCCCCTTGCATATTCCAAGAAAATAGTGTTACAAACTGCTCAATGAAAAGAACAGTGTAACTCTGTGAGATGAATTCACACATCATAAAGCAGTTTCCCAGAAAGGTTATATCTACCATTTATATGATGATATTTCCTTTTCCATTATGGGCTACAATTCACTCCCAAATATCCCTTTCTAGATTCCACGAAAACAGTGTTTGCAAACTGCTCCATGAAAAGAAAGGTATTACTCTGTGAGATGAATAAGTAGAACACAAAGAAGTTTGTCAGAAAGCTTCCCTGTAGTTTTTTCTCTGAGGATATTTCCTTTGTGAGCATATGCTTCAATGAAATCCAAAATATCCCTTTTCAAATTCCCCAAAAACACTGCAAACAATCTGCTCCATGAAAAGTAAGGTATAACTCTGTGAGACAAATTCACACATCACAATGCAGTTTCACAGAAATCTTGTTTTTGGTTTTTTGTTCAGAGGATAAATTGTCTCTCAGGCTTCATTGCCCTGCCAAATATCCTATTGCAGATTCCACGAAAACAGTGTTAGCAAACCTGGTATAAGAAAAGAAAGGTGTAACTCTGTGAGATGAATTCACTGATCACAAAGCAGTTTCATAAAATGTTCTTACTGGTTTTATTGAAGGATATTTCCTTTTTCACTGTAGGTCTCATTGTGCTACAAAATATCCCTTTGCAGATTCTCCAAAAACAGTGTTAGCAACTTTTCCATGTAAAGAAAGGTGTAACTCCCAGAGATGAATTCACACATCACAAAAAAAATTCTCATAAAGCTTATATCTAGTTTTTATCTGAGGATATTTCCTTTGTCACCATAGGCTTCAAAACGATCCAAAATACTCCTTCTCAGTTTCCCTAAAACCAGTTTTACCAATCTGATTAATGGAAAGAATCTTGTAACTCTGTGAGATGAATTAACACATCACAAAGCAGTTTCTCAGATATTTCCTTTGTCACCTTAAGCTTCACTGCATTCTGAAATATCAGATTACAGAATCCAAGAAAACAGTGTTAGCAAACTACTCTAAGAAAAGTTCACTGTAAATCTGTGAGATGAATACACACATCACCAAGCAGTTTCTCACAAAGCTTCTTTCTAGTTTTTCTCTGAGGTTATTTCCTTTTTCACTACAGACCTCAATGTGCTCCCAAATATCACTTTTCACATTCCATGAAAACAGTGTTAGCAAAGAGCTCCAGGAATAGAGAGGTGTAACTCTGGAGAGTAATTCACATATCACAAAGAACTTTCTGGAAAGCTTCTTTCTAGTTACTATCTGAGGATATGTCCTTTGTCACCATAGACTTCAATGTGATTCAAATTATCCCTTATCAGATTCCCCAAAAACAGTCCTACAAAACTGTTCCATGAAAAGAGTGGTGAAAGTAAGTGAAATGAATTCACACATCACATAACAGTTTCTTAGAAAGCTTCTTTCAAATTTTTTTTCAGAGGATATTTCCTTTTTCACCATAGGCCTCAACTCGCTCCCAAATATCCCTTTATTGATTTCAAGAAAATAGTGTTAGCAAACTGATCCATGAAAAGAAAGGTGTTACTCTATGAGATGAATATATGCATCACAAAGCAGTTTCACAGAAAGCTACCATTTTGTTTTCTTCTGAGGATACTTCCTTTGTCACCATAAACATGAATGTGCTCTGAAATATCCCATTGCAGATTCCACGAAAACTGTGTTAGAAATCTGCTCAATGAAAACAACTGTGTACTTCTGTGAGATGAATTCACACATCACAAAGCAGTTTCTCAGAAAGTTTCTTTCTCGTTTTTATCTGAGGATATTTAGTTTTTCACCATAGGCCTCAATGGTCTCCCAAATATACCCTTGCAGATTTCATGAAAAGAGTGCTATGAACAGCTCAATGAAAAGCATGGTATAACTCTGTGAGATTAAATTCAAACATCACAGTGCAGTTTCTCTCAAAGCTTCTTTTTGGCTTTTATCTGAGGATATTTCCTTTCTCACCACAGGGTTCAACATGCTCCCAAATATCCTAATGCAGATTCCACGAAACCCGTGTTAGCAAACTGCTCCATGAAAGAAATGTGTAACTCTGTGAGATGAATCCAAATTTCAAAAATAAGTTTCTCAAAAAGCTTCTTTTAATTTTCTTTCTGAGGATATTTTATTTTTCACAATAAGCCTCAATGTGCTCTCAAATATCCCGTTTCAGATTCAATGAAAACAGAGTTTTCAAACAGCTCAATGGAAAGAATGGTGTAACTCTGTGAGACGAATTCATACATGTTACAGCAGTTAATCAGAAAGCTTGTTTCTAGTTTTTATCGGAGGATATTTGCTTTCTCACCATAGGCTTCAATGAGCTCCGAATTATACCATTGCACATTCCAAGAAAACGTGTTAGCAAACTGCTGAATGAAAAGAACAGTGTAACTCTCTGAGATGAATTCACACCTCATGAAGCAGTTTCTCGGAACGCTCCTTTTTGGTTTTTATCTGAGAATATTTCATTTTTCACCATAGGTCTCAATGCACTCCCAAATATCGCCTTGCAGATTACTCGAACACAATGTTAGCAAACTGTTCCAAGGAAAGAAATGAGTAAATCTGTGAGTTGAATTCGCACATCACAAAGAAGTTTCTCAGAAAGCTTCTTTCTATTTTTTATTTGAGGATATTTCCTCTGTCACCATAGGCTTCATTGCGATCAAACGTATCCCTTATATTCCCCAAAAAGAGTGTTACCAAACTGCTCCATGAAAAAAGGTGTAACTCTATGAGATGAATTCAAAAATCACAAAGTAGTTTCTCAGAAAGCTTCTTTCTAGTTTTAATCTGAGGATATTTCCTTTGACAACATAGGATCCAATGAGATCTGCAATATGCCTTGTCAGATTCCCCTAAAAGAGTGCTCTGAAACTGCTGAATGAAAAGGATTGTGTTAATCTGTGAGATAAATTGAAAAATCACATAGTAGTTTCACAGAAAGCTTCTTTCTAGTTTGTGCCTGAGGATATTTCATTTGTCACCATAATATTCAATGCATTCCAAAAAATCCCATTGCAGATTTCAAGAAAACAGTGGTAGCAAACTGCAAAATGGAAAGAACAGTGTAATTCTGTGAGATGAATTCACACATCAAAAAGCAGTTTCTCAGAAAGCTCCTTTCTAGTTTTTATCTGAGGATTTTTCCTTCTTCGCTATAGGCCTCAAAGCACTCTGAAATATCCCTGTGCAGATTGCACAAAAACAGTGTTTTCAAGCAACTCCATGAAAAGAAATGTGTAACTCTGTGAGATGAATTTACACGTTACAAAGAACTTTGTCTGAATGCTTCTTTCTCAGTTTTAACTGAGAATATTTCCTTTGTCACAACAGGTTCAATGCGCTCCAAATTACCTCTTCTCAGATTCCCCAAAAATAGTGCTACCAATCTGATCCATGAAAAGAATCGTGTATCTCTGTGAGATGAATTAACACATCCAAATTGGTTTCTCAGAAAGCTTCTTCCTAGTTTTTATACGAGGATATTTCCTTGTCACCACTGGCTTCAATGTGATCCAAAATATCCCTTCTCAGATTCCCCAAAAAGATGCTACCAAATTGCTACAAGAAAAGAATCACAAAACTCTGTGAGAGGAATTCACACATCACAAAGTGGATTCCCAGAAAGCTTCTTTCTAGTTTTTGTCTGAGGATATTTCTTTGTCATCATAAGCTTCAATGCACTCCAAAGTAGCCCATTGCGGACTCCATGAAAACACTGTTAGCAAACTGTTCAATAAAAAGCACAGTGTGTCCCTGTGAGATGAGTTCACACATCACAAAGCAGTTCCTCAGAAAGCTTCTTTCTAGTTTTTTCTGAGGATATTTCTTTTCACACCATAGGCTTCCATGCAGTCCAAATATCCCTTTGCAGATTCCAAGAAAACATTGTTAACAAACTGCTCCCTGGGAAAAACAGTGTAACTCTGTGAGATGAATTCACACATCATGAAGCAGTTTCTCAGAAACTTTCTTTCTAGTTTTTACCTGTGGATATTTATTTTGTCACAATAGGCTTCACTGAGAACCGAAATATCCCTCCTCAGATTCCCCAAAAGCAGTGCTACCATAAAGATCCTTGAAAAGATTCATTTATTTCTGTAAAGTGAATTCACACATTACAAAGAAGTTTCTCAGAAAATTTCGTTCTCATTTTAATCTGACGATATTTCATTTTACACCATTGGCCTCAATGCACTCTCAGATATTCCTTTGCAGATTTCACTAAAACAGTGTTAGCAACGTCTCCATGAAAAGAAAGGTGTAACACTGTGAGATGAATTCACACATCACAAAGCAGTTTCTCATACAGCTTCTTTCTAGCTTTTTTCTAAGGATAAAAATTTGTCATCGTATTCTTCAATGCAATCCAAAATATCCCTTCTCAGATTCCCCAAAAACAGTGCTGTCAAACTGATCCATGAAAAGGATTGTATAACTCTATGAGATAAATAAACACATCATAAAGTGGTTTCGCAGAAAGCTTCTTTCTACTTTTTCTATTAGGGTATTTCCTATGCCACCATAAGTTTCAATGCGCTCTGAAATATCTCATTTATGATTTCAAGGAAACAGTGCTTGCAAACTGCTCAATGAAAAGAACGGTGTAACTCTGTGAGATGAACTGACACATCACAAAGCAGTTTCTCAGAAAGCTTGTTTTTGGTTTATCTATGAGTACATTTCCTTTGTCACCATAAACTTCAATGCTCTAAGAAATATCTCAGTGCAGATTCCAAGAAAACAGTGTAACCGAACTGCTCAATGCAAGGTACAGTGTAACTCTGTGAGTTGAATTCACACATCAGAAATAAGTTTCTCAGAAATATTCTTTCTAGTTTTTATTTGAAGATTTTTTTGTCACCATAAGCTTCAATGCACTCCACAATATCAAATAGCAGATTCTAAGAAAATAGTGTTAGCAAACTGCACAATGAAAAGAACAGAGTAATACTGTGAGTTGATTTCACGCATCAAAAGGAGTTTCTCAGAATCCTTCCTTCTAGTTTTTAACTCAGGATATTTCCTTTTTCATCCTAGGACTCAATGTGCTCCCAAATATCCTATTGCAGAAGAAATGAAAATAGTGTCATCAAACTGCTCAATGAAAAGAACCATGAAATTCTCTGAGATGAATTTGCACATCCCAAAGCAGCTTCTCAGAAACCTTCTTTCTAGTTTTTATCTGAGGATATTTCCTTTTACACTATAGTCCTCAATGTACTCCAAAATATCCCAATGCAGATTCAATGAAAACAATTTTAGCAAACTGCTCCATGAAAAGAAAGGTGTAATGCTGTGAGATGAATTCACACATCACAATATCCTTTTTCTGAAAGCTTTTTTCTACTTCTTTTCTGAGGATATTTCCTTTGTCACCATAGTCTTCAATGCGATCCAAAATATTCCTTCTGAGTTTTCCCCAAAACAGTGCTACCAAACTGTTCCATGAAAAGAATCATGTATCTCTGTCAGAGGAATTAACACATCACAAAGCAGTTTCTCAGAAGACTTCCTTCTAGTTTTCATCTGAGGATATATCCTTTCTCACCAACAGCTCCTATGCAGTATGTAATATCCCATCACAGATTCCATGAAAAAAGTGTTAGCAAACTTCTCAATGAAAAGAATGGCATAACTCTGTGAGACGAATTCTCACATCACAAGTAAGTTTTTCAGAAAGTTGTTTTCTAGATTTTATCTGATTATATTTCTTTTATCACCGTAGGCTTCAATGCGATTAAAATTATCCCTTGTCAGATTCCACAAAAACAGTGCTACCAAACTGATTCATGAAAAGAATCATGTAACTATTGAGGTGAATTCACACATCACAAATCAGTTTGTCAGAAAGCATTTTCTAGGTTTTGTCTAAGGATATTTCCTTTTTCACCATTTGCCTCAATGCACTAGTGAATATTCCCTTGCAGATTTCATAAAAATAGTGTTAGCAAACTGCTCCATGGAAAGCAAGCCATAAATCTGTGAGATGAATTCAAACATGGGAAAGCTGTTTCTCAGAAAACTTCTTGTTGGTTGTTGTCTGAGGATATTTCATTTGCCATCATAGGCTTCAATGCACTCTCAGACATCCCTTCCCAGACACCACAAATACTGTGATGCCAAAGTGTTCCCTCAACAGAAACGTTTAGCTCTATGAGCTGAATACACACATCACAAAGGAGTTTCTCTGAAAGCCTGTTTCTAGTTTTTATCTGAGGTTATTTCCTTTTTCACCCTACTCCTCAATGCGCTCCCGAATATCCCATGGCAGGTTAAATGATAAAAGCATTAGCAAACTTCTCAATGAAAAGAACAGTGTTACTCAGTGAGGTGAATTCACACATCACAAAGCAGTTTTACAAAAAGCTTCTTTTTGGTTTTTATCTGAATATTTCCTTTTTCACTAAATGCTTCAATGCACTCCCAAAGATCCGAAAGTAGATTCCATGAAAATAGTGTTATGAAACTACTCCATGAAAAGAAAGGTGTAACTCCTTGAAATAATTTTGCACATTACAAAGCAGTTTCTCAAAAAGCTTCTTTTGAGTTTTTACCTGAGGATATTTCCTTTGTCACCTTAGGCTTCAATGCAGTCCAAAATATCCCTTCTCAGATTCCCCCAAAACAGGGCTAGCAAACTGCTCTTTGGAAAGAATTGTGTAACTCTGGGAGATGAATTCACAAACCATGAAGTGGTTTCTCAGAAAGCTTCTTTCTAGTTTTTATCAGAGGATACTTCCTTATTCACCATATTCCTCTATGAGCTCCAGAGTATCACATCCAATATTCCATGAAAATATTGTTAGCAAACTTCTCAATGAAAAGAATGGTGTAACTCTGTGAGATGAATTCACACAAGACAAATAAGTTTCTCAGAAACTTTCTTTCTATATTTTTTCTGAGGATATTTCCTTTGTCACCACAGGCTTCAATACAATCCAAAATATCCCTCCTCAGATTCCCCAAAAACAGGACTACCAAACTGCTCAATGAAAGGAATCGTGTAACTCTTTGAAATGAATTCACAAATCACAAAGCAACTTCTCAGAAAGCATCTTTCTAGTTTTTCTCTGAGGATATTTCCCTTTTCACCATTTGCCACAATGTGCTCGCAAACAGCCATTTGCCGATTCCACAAAAATATTGTATTAAAACTGCTCCTTTAAAAGAAATGTGTAAATCTGTGAAATGAATTCACACATCACAAAGAAATTTTGCAGAAAGCTTCTTTTTGGTTTTAGTCTGAGGATGTTTAATTTGTCAACAGAGACTTCATAGCACTCTCAAATATCCTATTGCAGATTCCAGGAATAGTGTTATCACACTTCTCATTGAAAACAACAGTATAATAACAGATCCAAAATATCCCTTCTCAGATTCCCCAAAAACAGTGCAACCAAACTGCTCCATGAAAGGAATCATGTAACTCTGTCAGATGAATTCAAAAATCACGAAGCAGTTTCTCAGAGAGCTTCTTTATAGCTTTTATATGAGGGTATTTCCTTTGTCACCTTAAATTTCAATACACTCTGAAATATCCCTTTGCAGATTTTATGAAAGCAGAGTTAGCAAACTGCTCATGGAAAAGAACCGTGTAACTCTCTGAGATGAATTCACACATCACAAAGCAGTTTCTCAGAAAGTTTCTTTCTGGTTTTTATCTGAGGACATTTCTTTTTTCAGTATAGGCCTCAATGTGCTCCCATATATCTCTTTGCAGATTCCATAAAAACAGTGTTAGCAAACTACTCAATCAGAAGAACAGTGTACCTTGGAGATGAACTCACACAACACAAAGCAGTTTCTCAGAAACTTCTTTCTAGTTTTTATCTGTGGATACTTAATTTTTCAAGATAGACCTCAATGGGTCCCCAAATATCCTTTTGGAGTTTCCACAAAAGCAGTGTTAGAAAACTGCTCCATGAAAATATAGCTGTAACTATGTGAGGTGAATTCATACATTACAAAAAACTTTTTCAGAAAGTTTCTTTCTAGTTTTTATCTGAGGATATTTCCTTTGTCACCATGGGCTTCAATGTGATTTAAAATATCCCCTTTCAGATTACCCAAAAACAGTGGTACCAAACTGCTCCATGAAAAGAATCGTGTATATCTGTGAGATAAATTAACAAATCCCAAATCAGTTTCACAGAAAGCATCTTTCCAGTTTTTGTATGAGGATATTTCTTTTTTAACTATAAGCCTCAAGGTGCTTGTAAATATCCATTTGCATATTCTATGAAAATCGTGTTAGGAAACTGCTCCCTGAAAACAAACTTCTCAATGGAAAGAACAGTTAAACTCTGTAAGATGAATTCACACACCACAAAGCAGTTTCTCAGAAGCTTCTTTCTAGTTTTTATCTGAGGATATATCTTTTTTCACCATAGGCCTCAACTTGCTCCCTAATATATCTTTGTAGGTTCCAAGAAAACAGTGTTAGCTTCATGAAAAGAATGATGTTACACTGTGAGATGAATACACACATCACAAAGATGTTTCTCAGAAAGCTCCTTTTTGGTTTAATCTGAGGATATTTCTTTGTCAACTTAGGTTTCAATGCGATCCAAAATATCCCTTCTCAGACTCCCCAAAAACAGTGCTACAAAACTGCTCCATGAAAAGGATGGTGTAACTCTGTGAGATGAATTGACACATAGAATAGCAGTTTCACAGAAAGCTTCTTTTCTGAAGATATTTCCTTTTTCACCGTATTCCTCAAAGAGCTCTGGAATATCCCACTGCAGATTCCAGGGGAAAAGTGTTAGAAAACTTCTCAGTGAAAGGAACGGTGTGACTCTATGAGATGAATTGACACATCACAAAGCAGTTTCTCAGAAATCTTTTTTTTGGTTTTGATCTGAGGATATTTCCTTTGTCACAATATACTTCAATGCACTCCCAAATATCTGATTGCAGATTCCAAGAAAACGGTGTTATCAATCTGCTCAATGAAAATGACACTGTAACACTGTGAGATGAATTCACACATCAAGAAGCAGTTTCTCAGGAAGTTTCTTTCTAGTTTTTATCTGAGGTTATTTCCTTTTTCACTATAGGCCTCAAAGCACTCACAAATATCCCTTTGCAAAATCCACAAAAACAGTGTTACCAAATGGCTACATGAAAAGAAATGTGTTACTCTGTGAGATGAACACATACATCACAAAGAGGCTTCTCAGAAAGCTTCTTTCTAGTTTTTATCTGAGGATATTTCCTTTGTCACCACAGGCGTCAATGTGATAAAAAATATCCCTTCTTAGATTCCCCAAAACTGTGCTACCAAACTTCTCCTTGAAAACAGTTGTGTAACTCTGTGAAATGAATTCACAAATATCAAAGCTGTTTCTCAGAATGTTTCTTACTAGTTTTGGTCTGAGGATATTTCCTTTGTCACCCTAAGCTTCAATGCACTCAAGAATATCCCATTGCAGATTCCAAGTACACAAAGTTAGCAAACTCCTCAATGAAAAGAACCATGTAACTGTGTGAGATGAATTCACTCATCACAAAGCAGTTTCTTAGAAAACTTTTTTTAAATTTTTATCTGAGGATATTTCCTTTGTCACCATAGGCTTCAATGTGATCCAAAACATCCCTTCTCATTTTCCCCCAAAACAATGTTACCAAACTGCTCTATAAAAAGAATCGTGCA
>NW_012117799.1:1056011-1056513 GCF_000951035.1 Colobus angolensis palliatus
CTTTGTCACCATAGGCTTCAATGTGATCCAAAACATCCCTTCTCATTTTCCCCCAAAACAATGTTACCAAACTGCTCTATAAAAAGAATCGTGCAACCCTGTGAGATGAAATAATACATCACCACGCAGTTTCTCAGGAAATTTCTTTATAATTTTTATCTGAGGGTATTTTCTTTTCCACCATAGGCTTCAATGCACTCCCAAATATCACTACTCAGGCACCACAAAAACAGTGATACCAAAGTGCTCCCTCTATAGAATCATTTACCTCTATGAGATGAATGAACACATCATATAGGAGATTCTCAGAAGGCTTCTATCCACTTTTTAACCTGAAAATATTTCCTTCCTTGCCCCGGGACTCTGTGCTCTCCCGAATATCCCTTTGCAGATTCCACAAAAAGAGTGTTACCAAACTGTTCAATGAAATGAAAGGTGTAACTCTGTGAGATGAATTAACCCATCATAAAGCAGTCTCTCAGAAAGCTTCTTTCTAGTTTAA
>NW_012117799.1:1061838-1062494 GCF_000951035.1 Colobus angolensis palliatus
TTAATCTGGGGATATTTTGTTTTTCACCACAGGCCTCAAGGAGCTCCCAAATATCCCTTTGCAGATAACACAAAAACAGTGTTCCAAGTGGCTCCATGAAAAGAAAGGTGTAACTCTGTGAGATGAATTGACACATCACAAAGAACTTTTTCATAAAGTTTCTTTCCAGTTTTTATCTGAGGATATTTCCTATGTCATTGTAGGCTTCAATATGATCCAAAATATCCCTTCTCAGATTCTCCAAAAACAGTGCTACAAAACTAATCCATGAAAAGAATCGTGTAACACTGTGGGATTAATTTACACATCACAAAGCGATTTCTCAAAAAGCATATTTCTACTTTTTCTATGAGGATATTTAATGTCACCATAAGTGTTAATTTGCTCCAAAATATCCCATTGCAGATTCCAAGAAGACAGTGTTAGCAAACTGCTCTTTGCTAAAACTGCTCCTTGCTAATGAAAAGTACAGTGTAACACTGTGAGATGAATTCACACATCACAAAGTAATATCTCAGGTAGCTTCTTTCTACTTTTTTTTTTTTGAAGTTATTTCCATTCTTTTTTTTTTATTATACTTTAAGTTCTAGGGTACATGTGCATAACGTGCAGGTTTGTTACATATCTATACTTGTGCAATGTTGGTGTGCTGCACC
>NW_012117799.1:1068284-1075872 GCF_000951035.1 Colobus angolensis palliatus
AAAATGCAGAAATCACCGGTCTTCTGTGTCCTTCGCGCTGGGAGTTGGAGACTGCAGCTGTTCCTATTCGGCCATCTTGCTCCAACCCCTCGAAATCTTCTTTCTAGCTTTTGTCTGAGGATATTTTCTTTGTCACCATATACTTCAGTGCAATCCAAAATATTCCTTCTCAGATTCCCAAAAAGCGGTGCTACCAAACGGCTCAATGAAAGGAATCGTGTAACTGTGTGAGATGAATTAACACATCACGAAGAAGTTTCTCAGAAATCTTCTTTCTAGTTTTTATCTGAGAATATTTCCTTTTCCACAAAAGGCCTCAACGTGTTTCCAAATATCCCTTTACAAAATCCACAAAAACAGTGATCACAAAGGGCTCCAAGAAAAGAAAGTTGTAACTCTGTGATGTGAGTTAACACATCAGAAAGCAGTTTTTCAGAAAGCTTCTTTCCAGTTTTTATATGAGAATATTTCCTTTGTCACCATAGGCTTCAATGTGATCCAAAATATCCCTTCTCAGTTTCCCCATAAACATTGCTAGCAAACTGATCCATGAAAAGCATTGTGTAACTCTGTGGGATGACATAAAACATCACAGAGCAGTATCTCAGAAAGCTTCTTTCTAGTTTTTATGTGACATTATTTAATTTCTCAAGGTAAGCATCAATTAGCTCTGAAATATCCCATTGCAGATTCCAAGAAAACAGTGTTATCAAACTGCTCAATGAAAAGAACCATGTAACTCTGTGAGATGAATTCACACATCACAAAGGAGTTTCTCAGAAAGTTTCTTCGTAATTTTTATCTGAGTGTATTTCCTTTATCACCATAAGAATCAATGAGCTCCCAAATACCCCTCTGTGGATTCCATGAAGATAGTTTTAGCAAATTGCTCCATGAAAAGTAAGGTGTAAATCTGTGAGAGGAATTTTAATTTCTCAATGTACATTCTCAGAAAACTTCTTTCTAGTTTTTAACTGAGGTTATTTCCTTTGAGACCATAGGCTTCAATGTGATCCAAAATATCCCTTCTCAGATTTCCCAAAAACAGTGCGACAGAACTGAACCATGAAATGAATCATGGAAATCTGTGAGATGAATTAACACATCACAATACAGTTTTGCAGAAAGCTTCTTTCTAGTTTTTATCTGAGGATATTTCCTTTATCACCATAGGCTTCAAAGTGCTCTAAAATATACCTTTGCAGAATCCTTGAAAACATGGTTAGCACACTGCTTCATGAAAAGAAAGGTGTACCTCTGAGAGATGAATTCACACATCACAAGGTACTGTCTCAGAAAACTTCTTTCTAGTTTTTATGTGAGGATATTTCCTTTATCACCATAGGCTTCAATGAGACCCAAAATATTCCTTCTCAGTTTCCCCAAAAGCACCACTAGCTAACTGATCCATGAAAACTATTGTGTAACACTGTGGGATGAATTAAAACATCCCAGAGTGGTATCTCAGAGAGCTTCTTTCAAGTTTTTATATATTATTTAATTTCTCAAGGTAAGCGTCAATGTGCTCCCAAATATCCCTTTGCAGAGTCCATGAAAAGAGTGTTAACAAACGGCTCCATGACAAAAAGGTGTAACTCTGTGAGGTGAATTCACACATCACAGAGAACTTTCTCAGAAAGTTTATTTCTAGTTATTTTTTAAGGATATTTCCATAGTCACCTTAGACTTCAATGCAATCCATATTATGCCTTCTCACATTCCTCAAAAACAGTGCTACAAAACTGCACCATGAAAAGAATAGTGTAAGTCTGTGAGATGAATTAACACACCACAAAGCAGTTTCTCAGAGAGCTTATTTTTGGTTTTATCTGAAGATATATCCTTTGTCACCATAGGCTTGAATGTGATTCAAAATATCCCTTCTCATATTCTGCAAAAAGAGCACTACCAAATTGCTCCATGTAAACAATCATGTACTCCTGAGAGATGATTTAACCCATCACAGAACGGTTTCTCAGAAACCTTCTTTTTAGATTTTATATGAGGATATTTCCTTTGTCACCATAAACTTCAATGAACTCTGAAAGATCCCACTGCAGATTCCAAGAAAACAGTGTTATCCAACTTCTCAATGAAAAGAACTGTGTAACTCTGTGAGATGAATTCACACAACACAAATCTGTTTCTCAGAAAGCTTCTTTCTAGTGTTTATCTGAGGTTATTTCCTTTATCACCATAGACCTCAAAGCGCTCCAAAATATTACTTTGCAGAATCCACAAAAACGTGGTTAGCACACTGCTCCATGGAAAGAAAGGTGTACTTCTGAGAGATGAATTCACACATCACAAAGAATTTTCTCAGAAAGCTTCCTTCTGGTTTTTTTCTGAGGATATTTCCTTTGTCACCATAGGCTTCAATGTGATCCAAAATCTTCCTTCTCAGATTCCTGACAAACAGTGCTACCAAACTGTTCTATGAAAGGAATCGTGTAACTCTGTGAGATGAATTAACAAATTACAAAGCAGTTTCTCAGAAAGCTTCTTTCTAGTTTTTATCTGAGGATATTTACTTTTTCACTACAGGCCTCAAAGCTCTCCCAAATGTCCCTGTGCAGAATCCACAAAAACAGTGATAGTAAAGGGCTCCAAGAAAAGAAAGTTGTAACTCTGTGAAATGAATTAGCACATCACAAAACAGTTTTTCAGAAAGCTTCTTTCCAGTTTTTGTATGAGAATATTTCCTTTGTCACCATAGGCTTCAATGTGATCCAAAATATCCCTTCTCAGTTTCCCTAAAAACACTGCCAGCAAACTGATCCATGAAAAGAATCGTGTAACTCTGTGGATGAATTAAAACATCACAGAGCGGTATCTGAGAAAACTTCTTTCTAGTTTTTATATGATGTCATTTAATTTGTCAGAGTAAACATCAATGCACTGTGAAATATTCCATTTCAGATTCCAAGAAAATAGTGTTATCAAACTTCTCAATGAAAACCACAGTGTAACTCTGTTAGATGAATTCACACATCACAAAGCAGTTTCTCAGAAAACTTCTTTCTACTTTTGTATGTGGATATTTTCTTTTAAACCATAGGCTTCAATGTGCTCAGAAATATCCCTTCTCGCACACCACAAAAACAGTGATGCCAAAGTGCTCCCTCAAAAGAAACATTTATCTCTGTGCGATGAATGCCCGAATCACAAAGGATTTTCTCTGAAAGCTTCTCTCTAGTTGTTACCTGGAGAATTTCTGTTTTCACTTTAGGCCTCTATGTGCTCAGAAATATCCCATTATAGATTCTGCAAAAACAGTGTTACCAAACTGTTCAATGAAAAGAAAGATTTAACTCTGTGAGATGAATTCACTCATCACAAAACAGTCTCTCAGAAAGCTTCTTTCTAGATTTATCTGAGGATACTTCCTTTTTGAACATAGGCTTCTCTGTGCTCCGAATATCCCTCTGTAGATTCCACACAAACAGGGTTAACAAACTGCTCAATGAAAAGAGTGGTTTAAATCTGGAGATAAATTCACCCACCACAAAGAAATTTCTCAGAAAGCTCCTTGCGAAATTTCATCTCTGCAGCACATTTACTTTTCCACCATCAATCTCATTGCATTCCCAAATATCGCTTCTCAGATACCACAAAAACAGTGATGCTAAACTGTTCAATCAACAGAAAGGTTTATCTCTCTGAGATGAATACACACATCACAAAAAAAATCTCAAAAGCCTTCTCCCCAGTTTTTATCTGAAGATATTTCCTTTTTCACCATCAGCCTGTGTGAGCTGCCATATATCCCTTTGCAGATTCTGCAAAAACAGTGCTACCAAACTGCCCAATGAAAAGAAAGGTGTAACTCTGTGAGTTACACAAAGCAGTTTCTCATAAAGCTTCTTTCTCGTTTTTATCTGAGGATGTTTCTTTTTTCACCATAGGCCTCAAGGCACTCCCAAATATTCCTTTGCAAATTCCAGGAAAGCAGTGTTAGCCAACTTTTCCATGAACAGAAAGTTGAAACTCTGTGAGATGAATTCACAAATCACAAAGCAGATTATCAGAAAGCTTCTTTTTGGTTTTTATCTTAGGATATTCCCCTTGTCATCGTAGGCTTCAATGCGATCCAAAATATCCCTTCTCACATTCCCAAAAAACGTTTCTATCACACTGCTACATGAAATGAATGATGTAACTCTGAGAGATGAATTAACACATGACAAAGCTGTTTCTCAGAATGCTTCTTTCTATTTTATATATGAGGATATTTCCTTTGTTGCCAGAAACTACAATGTGCTCCAAAATATTCCATTGCAGATTCCAAGAAAGCAGTGTTAGCAAACTGCTTAATGAAAAGAACACTGTAATTCTGTGAGATGAACTCACACATCACAATGTGTTTCACAGAAATCTTCTTTTCGGTTTTTATCTGAGGATATTTCCTCTGTCACCATAGGATTCAATGTGCTCCCAAACATCCTGTTGCAGATTCCATGAAAACATTGTGAGCAAACTGTTCAATGAAAAGAATGGTGTAACTCTGTGAGATGAATTCACAAATCACCAAGCAGTTTCTCAGAAAGCTTCTTTCTGGTTTTTGTCTAAGGATATTTCCATTGTCACCATAAGTTTCAATATGCTCTTAAATATCCCAGTCCAGATTTCTCAAAAACAGTGTTAGCAAACTGCTTCAAGAAAAGACTTGTGTAACTCTGTGAGATGAATTCCCATATCACAAAGTGGTTTCTTAGAAAGCTTATTTCTAGTTTTTATCTGATTATATTTCCTTTGTCACCATGGGTTTTAATGATTTCAAAATATCCTTCTCAGATTCCCCAAAAAGTGTGCTACCAAAAGTGCTCCATAAAAAGAATCATGTAACTCTGTGTGATGAATTCACAAATCACAAAGCAGTCTCTCAGAAATCTTGTTTCTGGTTTTTTTCTGAGGATATTTCCTTTGTCACCATAAGCTTCAAAGCGCTCCAAAATATCACATTGCAGATTCCAAGAAAACAGTGTTATCAAACTGCTCAGAGAAATAACAGTGTAACACTGTGAGATGATTTCACACATCAGAAAGCAGTTTCTCATAAAGCTTCTTTTTGGTTTTCATCTGAGGGTATTTCCTTTTTTACTCTGGCCCTCAATGCACTCCCAAATAGCCCTTTGCAGGTTCCACAAAAACAGTGTTCACAAACTGCTCAATGAAAAAAACGGTGTATCTCCATGAGATTTTTTCACACATCACAAAGCAGTTTCTTAGAAAGCTTCTTTGTAGTTTTTTTCTGAGGATAGTTCTTTTTTTACCATAGGCCTCAATACACTCTGAAATCTCCTTTTGCAGGTTCCATGAAAACAGTGTTAGCAAACTGCTCCATGATACGACAGGTGTAAGTCTGTGAGATGAATTCAAACATCACAAAACAGTTTCTCAGAAAGCCTCTTTCTCGTTTTTATCTGAGGATATTTCCTTTGTCACCATAGACTTCCATGTGATCTAAAGTATCCCTTGTCAGATTCCCCAAAACAGTGCTACCAAACGTATCCATGAAAAGAATCATGTAACTTTGTGAGATGATCTTTAAAATCACAAAGCGGTTTCTCAGAAAGCTTCCTTTAGTTTTTAGGTGAGAATGTTTCCATTGTCACCATAAGCTTCAATACACTCTGAAATATCCCACTGAAAACTCCAAGAAAACAGTGTTAGCAAACTGATCAATGAAAAGAAGAGTGTAAATCCGTTAGATAAACCCACATATCACAAAGCAGTTTCTCAGAAAACTTCTTTCTAGTTTTTGTCTGAGGATATTTCCTTTTTCACCATCAGCTTCAATGTGCTCTGAAATATCCCACCCCAGATTCCAAGGAAACAGTGTTAGCAAACTACAAAATGAAAAGAACAGTGTAACTTTGTGAGATGAATTCAAACATCATAAAGCAGTTTCTCAGAAAGCTTCTTTCTAATTTTTATCTGAGGATATTTCCTTTCACCATAGGCCTCAATGTGCTCCCTAATATCTTTCTGAAGATTCCATGAAAACAGTGTTAGCAAACTGATCCATGAAAAGAAAGGTGTAACTCTGTGAGATTAATTCACACATCACAAAGAAGTTTCTCAGAAGGTTCTTTCTAGTTTTCATCTGAGGATATTTCCTTTGTCAGCATAGGCTTCAATGTGATCCAAAATATCCTTTCTCAGATTCCCCAAAAAGAGTGTTAAAACCTGTTCCATGAAAAGAAAGTGTAACTCTGTGAGATGAATTCACAATCAGAAAGCAGTTTCTCAGAAAGATTTTTTCTTATTTTTCTCTGAGAATATTTGCTTCATCACCATAATTTTCATTGCGCTCCAAAATATCCTATTTCAGATTCCAAGAAAACAATGACAAGAACGGTGTAACTCTGAGAGATGAACTCACAGATTACAAGGTAGTTTCTCAGAAAGCTTCTTTCTAGTTTTTATCTGAAGATATTTCATTTTTCACTATAGGCCTCAATGTGCTCCCAAATATCAGTTTGTAGATTCCACAAAAACAGTGATAGCAAACCGTTCCATGAAATGCACAGCGTACCTCTGTGAGATCCATTCACACATCACAAAGAATTTTCTCAGAAAACTTCTTTCTACTTTTTATCTGAGGATATTTCCTTTGTCACCATAGTCTTTAAATCAAATCAAATTATCCCTTCTCAGATTTTCCAAAAACAGTGCTACCAAACTGATCCATGAAAGGAATTGTGTAACTCAAAGTGGTTTCACAGAAAGATTCTTGCTAGTTTTTATATGAGGATATTTCCTTTGTCACCGTAAACTTCAATGCGCTCTGATATTTCCCATTGCAGATTCCAAGAAAACTGTGTTAGCAAACAGCTCAATTAAAAGAACAGTATAACTCTGAGAGATGAATTCACACATCAGAAAGCAGTTTCTCAGAAAGCTACTTTCTAGTTTTTATCTGAGAATGTATACTTTTTCACCATAGGCATCTATGCACTCCCAAATATCCCTTTGTAGACTCCAGAAAAACAGTGTTAGCAAACTGCTCCATAAAAAAAGGTGTAACTCTGTGAGATGATTTGACACATCGCAAAGAACTTTCTCAGAAAGCTTCTTTCTAATTTTTATCTGATGGTGTTTCCTTTGTCACCACAGGCTTCAATGCAATCCAAAATATGCCCTCTCGCATTCCCCCAAAAACAGTGCTACAAAACTTTTCCATAAAAAGAATGGTTTAACTCTGTGTGATGAATTCACATATCACAATGCAGTTTCCTAGAAAATTTCTTTCTAGGTTTCATCTGAAGAAATTTACTTTTTCACATATTCCTCAATGCACTCTCGAATATCCCATTGCAGAATAAATGAAAAATTTTTTAGCAAACTAGTCAAAGGAAACAGTGGTGTAACCCTGTTAGGTGAATTCACACATCACAAAACAGTTTCCCAGAAAGCTTCTCTTTGTTTTTTATCTGAGGATAATTCCTGTGTCACCATAGGCTTCAATGCGTTCCCAAATATCCTATCACAGATTCCATGAAAACGTTGTTATCAAACTGGTCCATGAGAAGAAAGGTTTAACTCTGGGAGATGAATTCACACAACACAAAGAACTTTCTCAGAC
>NW_012117799.1:1075922-1078926 GCF_000951035.1 Colobus angolensis palliatus
AAAGAACTTTCTCAGAAAGCTTCTTTCTAATTTTTATCTGATGGTGTTTCCTTTGTCACCACAGGCTTCAATGCAATCCAAAATATGCCCTCTCGGATTCCCCCAAAAACAGTGCTACAATACTATTCCATAAAAAAATGGTTTAGCTCTGTGCAATGAATTCACATATCACAATGCAGTTTCTTAGAAAATTTCTTTCTAGGTTTTATCTGAATAAATTTACTTTTTCACCATATTCCTCAATGCACTCTCAAATATCCCATTGCAGAATAAATGAAAAATTTTTTAGCAAACTAGTCAAAGAAAACAGTGGTGTAACCCTGTTAGGTGAATTCACACATCACAAAACAGTTTCCCAGAAAGCTTCTCTTTGGTTTTTATCTGAGGATAATTCCTGTGTCACCATAGGCTTCAATGTGCTCCCAAATATCCTATCATAGATTCCATGAAAACGTTGTTATCAAACTGGTCCATGAGAAGAAAGGTTTAACTCTGGGAGATGAATTCACACAACACAAAGAACTTTCTCAGACAGATTGTTTCTAGTTTTTATCTGAGGATATTTCCTTTGTCACCAAAGGCTTCAATGTGATCCAAATATTCGTTCTGATTCCCCCAAAAACACTGTTATCCAACTGATACATGAAAATGATCATGTACCTCTGTGAAATGAAATAAAAAATCACAAAGCAGTTTTTTAGAAAGCTTCTTTCTAGCTTTTATATGAGGATATTTCCTTTTTCACTATAGGTCTGAATACGCTCCGGACTATCCTATTGCCAATTCCATGAAAACAATGTTAGCAAACTGCTCCATGTAAAGAGAGATGTAAATCAGTGAGATGAATTCACACATCACAAAGACGTTTCTCATAATGTTTCTTTCTATTTTTTATTAGAGGACATTTCCTTTCTCACCATAGGCTACAATGTGATCCAAAATATCCCTTCTCAGATCCCCCAAAAACAGTGCTACCAAATTGCTTCATGAAAAGAAAGTGTAACTCTGTGAGATGAATTCATAAATCAGAAAGTAGTTTCTCTCAAATTTTTCCCTGAGAATATTTGCTTCATTGCCATAACTTTGATTTTGCTCTGAAATGCCCCTTTGCAGATTCCAAGAAAACGGTGTTAGCAAGCTGCTCAATGAAAAGAATGATGTAACTCTGTGAGATGAATTCATGCTTTACACAGCAGTTTCTCAGTAAACTTCTTTCTAGTTTTTATCTCAGGGTATTTCCTTTTTCACTATAGGCCTCAATGTATTCCCAAATATCGCTTTGCAAGTTGCATGAAAACAGTGTTAGCAAACTCCTCCATAAAAAGAAAGTTGTAAATCTGTGAGATGAATCCACACATCAAAAAGCAGTTTCTCAGAAGTCTTCTTTCTAGTTTTTATCTGAGTTTTTCTTGTCACCATAGACTTAAATGCAATCCCAAATATCCCTTTTCAGATTCACCAAAAACATGCTACCAAACTGCTCCATGGAAAGAAAGGTGTAACTCTGTGAGACGAATTTACAAATCACCAAGCAGCGTCTCAGAAAGCTTTCAAGATTTTGTCTGAGGATACTTCCTTTGTCACCACCAGCTTCAAAGTGCTTCAAAATATGCCACCCCAGATTCGAAGAAATCAGTGTTAGCAAACTACTCAAGGAAAAGAACAATGTAACTTCATGAGGTGAATTCACACATCACAAAGCAGTTTCTCAGAAAGCTTCTTTCTACTTTTTCTCTGATTATATTTCCTTTTTCACCATAGGCCTCAATGTGCTCTGAAATATCCCTCTGCAGAATCCACGAAAAGAGTGTTAACAAACTGATCCATGAAAAGAAAGGTGTAACTCTGTGAGATGAATTAACACATTACAAAGAAGTTTCTCAGAAATTTTCTTTCTCGTTTTTATCTTAGGATGCTACATTTTTCATGATAGGCCTCAGTGGCCTCTAGAATATCCCTTTGTAGATTCCATGAAAATAGTATTAGCAAACTGCTCCATGAAAAGAAATGTGTTAATCTGTGAGATGAATTCATACAACAGTCAGAGTTTCTGAGAAATTTCTTTTTGATTTTTGTCTGAGGATATTTCCTTTTTCACTGTAGGCTTCAATGTACTCCCAAATATCCTATTGCAGATTCCCCAAAAACAGTGCTACCAATGTGATCCATGATAAGAATCATGTACCTCTGTGAGATGAATGAACACATCACAAAGCGATTTCTCAGAAAACTTCTTTCTAGTTTTTACATGAGGATGTTTCCTTTGTCACCACAAGCTCAATGCACTCCCAAATATCCGATCTGATTGCAGATTCCAAAAAAAGAGTGTTCACAAAATGCTCAATGAAAACAACATTTTAACTCTCTGAGATGAAATCACACATCACAAACCTTTCTAGTTTTTATCTGAGGATATTTCCTTTGTCACCATAGGCTTCAATGCAATTCCAAAGATCCCTTGTCAAATTCCCCAAAAACAGTGCTAATAATCTTCTTCATAAAAAGTGTGGTGTAACTCTTGGAAATGAATTACCACATCACAAAACTGTTTCTCAGAAAGCTTCTTCCTACTTTTTATCTGAGAAAAATTCCTTTTTCACCATATTCCTCAATGCACTCCCGAATATCCCATTGTAGTTTCCATGAAAAGTACTTTAGCAAACCGCTCCAAGAAAAGAACTGTTCTACACTTTGAGATGAATACACACATCACAAAGCAGTTTCTCAGAAAGATTCTGTCTGGTTTTTATCTGAGAATATTCAGTTTGTCACCATAGGTTTCAAAGTGATTCAAAATATTCCTTCTCAGATTCCCCAAAAACAGTGCTACGAAGCTGTTTCACGAAAATAATCATGTAAATCTGTGAGATTAATTCACAAATCACAAAAGAGCTTCTCAGAAAGTTTCTGTCTAGTTTATATATGAGGATATTTCCTTTTTCACTATAAGCTTCAATGCACTCTGAAATATCCAATTGCAGATTCCAAGAAAACAATGTTAGCA
>NW_012117799.1:1078976-1122186 GCF_000951035.1 Colobus angolensis palliatus
ATGAGGATATTTCCTTTTTCACTATAAGCTTCAATGCACTCTGAAATATCCAATTGCAGATTCCAAGAAAACAATGTTAGCAAACTGCTCGATGAAAACAACATTGCAACTCTCTGAGATGAATCACAAAACACAAAGTGGTTTCTCAGAAACCTTCTTTCTTGCTATTATCTGAGGATATTTCCTTTTTCACCATATTCCTCACTGCACTTCTTAATATCCCGTTGCAGATTCCACAAAAACAGTGTTAGTAAACTGCTCTATGAAAAGAAAATTGAAAATCTGTGAGATGAATTCACACATCAAAAAGCACTTTCTCAGAAGGCTTCCTTTTTGTATTTGTTTCAGGATAATTCCATGTCACCATAGGCTTCAATGTGCTCCCAAATATCCTATTGCAGAATCCATGAAAACAGAGTTAGCGTCTGCTCCATGAAAAAAATGTGTAACTCTGTGAGATAAATTCTCATGTCACAAAGAACTTTCTCGGAAAGCTTCTTTCTAATTTTGATCTGAGGATATTTCTTTAGTCACCTTGAGCTTTAATGCGATTGAAAATATCCATTCTCAGATTCCCCAAAAACAGTGCTACCAAACTGCTCCATGAAAAGACTCGTGTAACTCTGTGAGATGAATTCAAAAATAATAAAGTAGTTTCTTACAAAGCTTTTTTCTAGTTTTTATCTGAGGATATTCCCTTTTTCACCATATTCCACCACTTGCTCCCAAATATCCCTTTGCAGATTTCACAAAAACACTTCAATATGCTCCAAAATATTCCATTGTAGATTCCAAGAAAACAGTGTTAGCCAACTGCTCCATGAAATACAGTGTAATGCTGTGCCTTGAATTCAAACATCACAAAGCCAATTTTCAGAAAGCTTCTTTCTAGTTTTTCAATGAGAATATTTCTTTTTTCACTATATGCCTCAATATGCTCCCAAATATCCCTTTGCAGTTTCCACAAAAAGAATGTTAGCAAACAACTCCACGAAAAGAAAGGTGTAACTCTTTGAGATGAATTCACACATCACAAGGAACTTTCTCAGGAAGCTTCTTTCTAGTTTTTATCTGAGGATATTCCCTTTGTCACCATAGGCTTCAATGAGTTCCACAATATGCTATTGCACATTCCAAGAAAACAGTGTTATGAAACTGCTCAATGAAAACAACAGTGTAGCTCTGTGAGACAAATTCACACATCACAAAGTAATTTCTCTGAAAGCTTCTTTCTAGTTTTTATCTGAGGATACTTCCTCTGTCACCATATGCTTCAATGTGATCCAAAACATCCCTTCTCAGATTCCGCATAAACAGTGCTACCAAATTTTTCCATGAAAAATATTGTTCAATACTATGAGATGAATTCATGAACCACAAAGCAGTTTCTCAGAAAACTTCTTTCTATTTTTTATCTGAGGATATTTTCTTTTTCTCTGTAGGCCTCAATGCACTCCCAAATATCCTCTTTCAGATTCCATGAAAACATTGTTAGCAAACTGTTCCATGAAAAGACAGGTTTAACTCTGTGAGATGAATTCACACGTCACAAAGAAGTTTATCAGAAAGTTTGTTTCTAGTTTTTATTTGAGGATATTTCCTTGGTCACTATAGGCTTCAATGTGATCCAAAATATCCCTTCTTAGATTCCCCCAAAGCAGTGTTACCAAACTGCTCCCTGAAAAGAATCGTGTAACTCAGTGAGATGAATACAAAAATCACAAAGCAGTTTCCCAGGAGGTTTCTTTCTAGTTTTTGTCTGAGGATATTTCATTTGTCACCATAATCTTCAATGTGCTACACAATATCCCATTTCAGATTCCCAGAAAACAGTGTTAGCAAACTGCTCAATGAAAGAAACAGTGAAACTCTGTGAGATGAATTCACACATCACAAAGCAGTTTCTCAGAAAGCTTCTTTCTAGTTTTTATCTGAGGATATTTCCTTTTTCACCATAGGCCTCAAGGTGCTCTCAACTATCCCTTTGCAGATTACACGAAAGCAGTGTTTTCAAAGAGTTCAATGAAGAAAATTGTGTAACTCTCTGAGACAAATTCACACATCACAAAGCAGTTTCTGTGAAAGCTTCTTTCTAGTTTTTATTTGAGGTTATTTACTTTGCCACTGTAAGTTTCAATGTGCTCCGAAGTATACCATTGCAGATTCCATGAAAACAATGTTAGCAAACTGCTCAATGAAAAGAACAGTGTAATCCTGTGAGATGAATTCACACACCACAAAGCAAATTCTCAGAAAGCTTCTTTCTACTTTTTATGTGAGGAGATTTCCTTTGTCACTATATTCCTCAATGCTCTCCCAAATATCTCTTTGTAGACTATATGAAAACAGTGTTAGCACACAGATCCATGAAAAGAATGGTGTAACTCTGTGAGATGAATTCACACATCATGAAGAACTTTTTCAGAACGCTTCTTACTAGTTTTTATATGACGGTATTTCTTTTGTCAACATAGGCTCAATTGCGATTCAAAATATCCCTTCTCAGATTGCCCAAAAACAGTGCTATCAAACTGCTCCATGAAAAGAATATTGTAACCCTGTGAAACGAATTCACAAACAGCAAAGCAGTTTCTCAGAAAGTTTATTTTTTGTTTTTATATGAGGATATTTCCTTTGTTACCAAAAGCTTCAATGCGCTCCAAAATATCCCATTGTAGATTGCAAGAAAACAGTGTTAGCAAACTGCTCAATGAAAAGAGCAGTGTAATCATGCGGGATGAATTCACACATCACAAGGCAGTTTCTCAGAAAGCTTCTTTTTCGTTATTATCTGAGTATATTTCCTTTATCACCACAGGCTTCAATGCTCTCCCAATTATCCTATTGCAGAATCCACGGGAACTGGTTATCAAACTGCTCAATGAAAAGGACGATGTAACTCTTTGAGATGAATTCACACATCACAAAGCATTTTCTCAGAAAGCTTCTTTCTAGTTTTGATCTGAGGATATTTCTTTTTTCACTATAGGCCTCAATGTGCTCCCAAATATCCTATGCAGATTCCACTAAAACAGTGTTACCAGACTGCTCCTTTGAAAGAAAGGTGTACTCTGGGAGATGAATTCAATGTTCCAAAAGAACTTTCTCAGGAAGCTTCATTAAAGTTTTTATCTGAGGAAATTCCCTTTCTCACCAAAGGCTTCAATGCAATCCCAAACATCCCTAATCAGATTCCCTAAAAACAGTGCTACCAATCTGCTCCATGAAAAGAAAGGTGTAACACTGTGAGATGAATTCACAAATCACAAAGCTGTTTCTCAGGAAGTGTCTATCTAATTATTGTCTGAGGATATTTCCTTTTTCACAAATAGGCCTCAATGTGCTTCCAAATGGCCCATTGCAGATTCTATGAAAACAATGTTATCAAACAGTTCAAAGAAAAGAAAAGTGTAACTCTGAGAGATGAATTCACACATCACAAGTTTCTCAGAAAGCTTCTTTCTAGTTTTTAACTGAGGATATTTCCTTTGTCACCATAGATTTCAAAGTAATCCAAAATATACCTTCTCAGATTCCTCAAAAACAGTGCTACCAAACTGCTCCACAAAAAATATGGTGTAACTGTGTGAGAGAAATTCACAAATCACAGGACAGTTTCTCAGAACGTTTCTTTCTAGTTTTTGTCTGAGGGTATTTCCTTTGTCACCATAGGATTCAATGCGCTCACAAATATCCTGTTGCAGATCCCAAGAAAACAGTTAGCAAACTGCTCATTGACAATAACAGTGTAACTCTGTGAGATGAATTCACACGTCACAAAGAAGTTTCTCAGAAAGATTCTTTCCATTTGTATCTGAGGATATTTCCTTTGTCACCATAGGCTTCAATATGATATCAATTTTCCCTTCTCAGATTCATAAAAAACAGTTTTACCAAATTGCTCCTTGAAGAGAATCGTGTAATTCTGTGTGATGTATTCACAAATCACAAATCAATTTCTGAGAAAGTTTCCTTTTGTTATTGTCTGAGGATATTTCCTTTATTAGCATAAGCTTCAATGTGATCCGAAATATCCCACTGCAGATTAAATGAAAACAGTGTTATCAAACTGCCCAATGAAAAGAACAGTATAGCTCTGTGAGATGAATTCACATATTACAAAGTAGTTTCTCAGAAAGCTTCTTTCTAATTTTTATATGAGGGTATTTCCTTTGTCACCATAAGCTTCAATGCACTCTGAAATATCCCATTGCAGATTCCAAGAAAACAGTGTTAGCAAACTGCTCTATCAAAAGAACAGAGTAAATCTGTGAGATAAATTCAAAGATGACAAAACAGTTTCTCAGAAAGCTTCTTCCGAGATTTTATCTGAGGATATTTCCTTTTTCACCTTAGGCCTCAATGTGCTCCCAAATATCCCTTTGCAGATACCATAAAAACAGTTTTCACAAGCTACTCAATGAAAAGAATTGTGTAACTCTATGAGATGATTTCACACATCACAAAGAACTTTCTCAGAAAGATAATTTCTAATTATTATCTAAGGATATTTCTTTTGTCATCATAGGTTTCAATGTGATGCCAAATATCCCTTCTCAGATTCCCCAAAAACAGTGCTAAAAAACTGCACCATGAAAAGAATCGTGTACCTCTGTGAGAGGAATTCATACATCACAAAGCAGTTTCTCAGAAAGCTTTATACTTTTTGCCTGAGGATATTTCGTTTTCCATCAAAGGCCTCAATGCACTCCCAAATATCCCATTGCATGTTCCACGAAAACAGTGTTGATGAGTTAATCCTTGAAAAGAAAGGTGTAACTCTGTGAGGCGAATTCACATATCACAAAGAATTTTCTCAGAAAGCTTCTTTCTAATTTTTATCTGAGGATATTTCCTTAGTCACCGTAGGTGTCAATGTGATCCAAGATATCCCTTCACAGATCGCCAAAAACAGTGCTACCAAACTGTTCCATTAATAGAATGGTGTAACTCTGTGAGAGCAATTCACATATCACAAAGCTGTTTCTCAGAAAACATCTTCCTATTTTTTTCTGAGGATATTTCCTTTTTCACCATATTCTAAAATGCACTCCCAAATATCCCATTGCTGATTAATTTAAAACAGTGTTAAACTTCCCAAGGAAAATAACAGTAAATCTCTGTGAAGTGAATTCGCATATCACAAAGCAGTTTCACAGAGAGCTTCTTCTTGGTTGTTATCTCCGGATATTTCCCTTGTCTCCCTAGGGTTCAATGTGCTCCCAAATAACTCCTCTCAGGTAACATGGAAACAGTGATGTCAAATTGCTCAACAAATAAAGAGGTTAAACTCTATGAGATGAATACACACATCATAAAACCATTTCTTGAATAGCTTCTCTACAGTTTTTATTTGTAGTTATTTCCTTTTTCACCAAAAGCCTCTAGGAACTCCCCAATATCCCTTTGCAGATTCCACTAAAACAATGCCACCAAACTACTCAATGAAAACAAAGGTTTAACTCTGTGTGATGAATTCACACATCACACATAAATTTCACAGAAAGCTTCTTTGTAGTTTTTATCTCAAGATATTTCCTTTTCCACCATCGGCTTCCATGTGTTCCCAAATATCCCTTATCAGACACGACAAAAATAATGCTAACAAATTGCTCCATGAAAAGAATCGTGTAAGACAGTGAGATGAATTCACATATCACAAAGGAATTTCTCAGAAAGCTTCTTTTCAATTTTTGTCTGAATATGTTTCCTTACCCTAAGTGTCAATGCATTCCCAAATATAATATTACAGATTCCATGAAAACAGTGTTATTAAACTGCTCAATGAAAAGCAGAGTGTAATTCTATGAGATGAATTCACACATCACAAAGCAGTTTCTCAGAAAGCTTATTTTTGGTTTTAATCTGATGATATTTCCTTGGTCACCATAAGCTTCAATGCAATGACAAATATCCCTTCTCAAACTAACCAAAAACAGTGCTACGAAACTGATCCATGGAAAGCATCATGTAACTCTGTGGGAAGAATTCAATATCAAAAAAGTTTCTCAGAGACATTCTTTCTACTTTTTGCCTGAGGATAATTCCTTTGTCTCCCTAAGCTTCAATGTCCTCTCTAATATCCTTTTGCAGATTCCACATAAACAGTGTTATCACACTGCTCTAAGAAAAGAATAGTGTAACTCTGAGAGATGAATTCACATATCACAAAGGGGTTTCTAAGAAAGCTTCTTTCTAGTTTTCATCTCAGGATATTTATCTTTTCACTATAGAACTCAATGCACTCCCAAATATATCTTTGCAGATTCCACAAAAACAGTGTTAGCAAACTGCTCCATGAAAAGAAAGGTGTAACTCTGTGAGATGAATTCACACATCACAAAGACCTTTCTCAGAAAGTGTCTTTCTAGTTTGTATCAGAGGATATTTCATATGTCACAATAGGCATCAATGTGATTCAAAATATTCCTTCTCAGATTCCCCCAAAACAGTGCTCCAAAATGATACATGAAAAGAATCGTGTAACTCTGTGAGATAAATTCACAAGTCATAAAACAGTTTCACAGAAACCTTCTTTTTGGTTTTTATCTGAGGATACTTCCTTCATCACCATAGACATCAAGATGCTCTGAAATATCTTATTAGAGATTCCACAAAAACAGTGTTATCAATCTGATCGAAGAATAGAACAGTGTAAATCTGTGAGATGAATTCACACATCAAGAAACAGTTTCTCAGAAAGCTCCTTTTTTGTTTTTATCTGAGGATATTTAGTTTTTCACCATCGGCCACAATGTGTTCCCAAAAATCCATTGCAGATTACAAGAAAACAGCTTAAGCAAACTGCTTAAGCAAACTGCTTTATGGACAGAAAGGTGTAATTCTGTGAGGTTAATTCACAGATTACAAAGCAATTTCTTAGAAAGCTTCTTTCTAGTTTTTGTCTGGGGACATTTCCTTTGACACTATAAGCTTCAATGCACTCCAAAATATTCCATTGTAGATTCCAAGAAAACAGTATTAGCAAACTGTTCAATGAAAAGAAAGGTGTAACACTGTGATATGTATTCACACATCACAAAATAGTTTCTCAGAAATCTTCTTTCTAGTTTTTAGCTGAGGATAATCCCTTTTTCACAATAGACCTCAATGTGCTGTCAAATATTCCTTTGCAGATTCCAAGAAAACACTGTAAGAAAACTGCTCCATGAAAGGAAAGTTGTAACTCTCTAAGATGAATTCACACATCACAAAGAACTTTCTCAGAAAGGTTCTTTCTGGTTTTTATCTGAGGATATTTTCTTTGTCACCATTGGCTTCAAAGTGATCCAAAATATCCTCTCTCAGATTCCACAATAACAGTGCTAACAAACTGATCCATTAACAGTTGAATTAACACATCACAGAGCAGTGTATCAGAAAGATTCTTTCTGGTTTTCATATGGGGATATTTCCATTGTCACTGTAGGCTTCAATACGGTCTGAAATTTTCCATAGTAGATACCAACAAAACTGTGTTAGCAAACTTCTCAATGAAAAGAACAGTTTAACTCTGTGAGATGAATTCACACATCACTAAGGAATTTCACTGAAAGCTTCTTTCTTATTTTAATCTGAGGATATTTCCTTTCCACCTTAGACTTCAAAGCAATTCAAAATATGCTTTCTCAGATCCACAAAAATAGTGCTACCAAACAACTCCATAAAAACAGTGGTGTAAATCTGATTGATGAATTCAAACATCTCACAGCTGTTTCTCAGGATGCTTCTTTCTAGTTTTTATCAGAGTTTGTATGCTTTTTCACCATAATCCTCAATGCACTATGGAATACCCCATTCCAGATTCCATGAAAAAAGTGTTGGCAAGCTTCTCAATGAAAAGAAAAGTGTAACTCTGTGATGTGAATTCACACATCCTAAAGCAGTTTCACAGAAAACTTCTTTCTGGTTTTTACCTGAAGATTATGCCTTTGTCACTGTACGTTTCAATGTACTCCCAAATATCCTATTGCAGATTCCATGAAAACGGTGTTATCACGCTGCTGAATGAAAGGAACTGTTTGTCTGTGTAAGATAAATTCACACATCACAAAGCAGTTTCTCAAAAAGCTTCTTTCCAGTTTTTACCTGAGGATATTTTCTTGTTTACTGGGGGCCTCAATGCACTCCCAAGTATCCCTTTTCAGATTCCACGAAAATTGGGTTAGCAAATGTCTCCATGAAAAGAAAGGTGTAAATCTCTGAGACAAATTCAAAAATCTCAAAGAACTTTCTCAGAAAACTTCTTTCTAGTTTTTATCTGAGGTTATCTCCTTTGACACCATAGGCTTCAATGTGATCCAAAATATTCCATCTCAGATTACCCAAAAACAGTGCTACCAAACTTAACCATGAAAAGAATCGTGTAACTCTGTGAAATGAATTAACACATCACAGCACACTCGGTCATAAAACTTCTTTCTAATTTTTGTCTGAAGACAATTTCTTTGTCACCATAAGTTTCAAAGTGCTCCAAAATATCCCACTGCATATTCCAAGAAACAGTGTTAGAAAACTACTCAATGAAAAGAACAGTGTAACACTGTAAGTTGAATTCAGACATCATGAAGCAGTTTCTCAGAAATCTTCTTTCTAGTTTTTATCTGAGGACATTTCCTCTCTCACCAAAATCCTCAATGCTCTCCCAAATATCCCTTCGCAGATTCCATGAAAACAGTGTTAGCAAACTGCTCCAGAAAGAAAGATGTAACTCTGTAAGATGAATTCACACATCACAAAAACTTTATAAGAAAGCTTCTTTCTGTTTTTTATATGAGGACATCTCAACTGTCACCATACTCTTAATGCAATCTGAAGTATCCCTTCTCAGATACCCCAAAAACTGTGCTACCAAACTGATCCATGGAAAGAATTGTGTAACTCTGTGAGATGAATTCACACATCATAAAGCAGTTTCTCAGAAAGCGTCTTTTTGCTTTTTGTGTGAGGATATTTCCTTTGTAACCACATGTTTCAAACCACTCCCAAATATCCTAATGCAGACTCCATGAAAACAGGGTTAACAAACTGCTCCATGAAATGACTCATGTAACTCTGTGTGATGAATTCACACATCACAAAGCAGTTTCTCAGAAAGTTTCTTTCCACTTTTTATGTGAGGATATTTCCATTTTCACCGTAGACTTAAATGTGATCCAAAATGTCCCTTCTCAGATTCCGCAAAAACAGTGCTGCCAATCTACTGCATGAAAAGAGTGATGTAACTCAGTGAGATGAATTCACACATCACAAAGCTGTTTATCAAAATATTCTTTCAGTTTTTATCTGAGGATATTTCCTTTTCCACCATATTCCTCAATGCACTCCAGAATATCCCATTGCAAATCCCACAAGTAAAGTGTTAGCAAACCTCTCAATGAAAGAATGGTGTAACTCAGTGAGATGATTTCACACATCACAAAGAGTGTTCTCAGAAAGCTTCTTTTTGGCTTTTATCTGAGGATATTTCCTTTGTCACCATAGGCTTCAACGTGCTCCCAAATATGCTATTGCAGATTCAACAAAAACAGTGTTATCAAACTACTCAATGAAAAGTACAATGTAACTCTGTAAGAAGAATGCACACATCACAAGGCAGTTTCTCAGAAAACTTCTTTCTAGTTTTTATGTGAGCATGTTTCCCTTTTCACTGTAGGTCCAAATTCGCTCCCACATATCCCATTGCAGATTCCAGGAAAGCAGTATTAACAAACAACTCCAAGAAAAGAAAGGAATAAATCAGTGAGGTGAATTCAAACATCACAAAGAATCTTCTAAAAAAGTTTATTTCTAATTTTTATCTGAGTATAATTTCTTTGTCGCCATATGCTTCAATGCAATCCAAAATATCCCTTCTCAGATTCCTCAAAAACAGTGATACTAAACTGATCCAGTAAAAGAATCGTGTGTCTCTGTGTGATGAATTAACACATCAGAAAGTGTTTTCTAAGAAAGTTTCTTTCTAGTTTTTATATGAGGATATTTCCTTTGTCACCATAAGCTTCAATGCACTCCGAAATATCAGATTGCAGATTCGAAGAAAACAGCTTAGCAATCTGCTCAATGAAAAGAACAGTGTAGCTCTGTGAGATGAATTCACAAATCACTAAGCAGTCTCTCAGAAAGCTTCTTTCTAGTTTTTATCAAAGGATATTTCCTTTTTCACCACAGGCCTCAATACACTCACAAATATCACTTCTCAGATTCAATGATAGCAGTGTTAGCAAACTGCTCCATGAAAAGAAATGTGTAATTCTGTGAGATGAATTAACACATCACAAGGAACTTTCTCCAAAAGCTTTCTTTTAGTTTATATATCAGGGTATTTCCTTTGCCACCGTAGGCTTCAATGTGATCCAACACATGCCTTCTCAGATACCCCATAAACAATGCTACTAAATTGATCCCTAAAGGAAAAGTGTATCTCTGTGAGCTGAATTAACACATCACAAAGTGGTCTCTCAGAAAGCTTCTTTCTACTTTTTTTCTGAGGATATATCCTTGTTCACCATAGGCCTCAAAGCACTCAAGAATATCCTTTTACAGATTCCACGAAAATAGTGTAAGCAGGCAGCTCCATCAAAACAATTGTGTAAATCTGTGAGTTGAATTCACAAACCACAAAGCAGTTTCTCAAAATCTTCTTTTTGGTTTTTTTATGAGGATATTTCCTTTGTCACCATAGGTTTCAATCTGTTCCCAAATATCCTATTGCATGTTCCACAAAAACAGTGTTAGCAAACTGCTGAAAGAAAAGAATCGTGTAACACATTGATGTGAATTGACACATCACAAAAAAGTTTCTGAGAAACCTTCTTTCTAGTATCTATCTGAAGATATTTCTCTTGTAACCATAGGCTTCAATGCAATTCAAATATCCCTTCCAGATTCTCCTAAAACAGAGATACCAAACTACTCCATGAAAATAATGGTGTAACTCTGTGAGATGAATTCACACATCACAAAGCAGTTTCTCTTAAAGCCTCTTTCTAGTTTTTATCTGAGGATATTTCCTTTTTCACCATAGGCCTGAGCTTGCTCCCAAATATCCCTTTGTAGATTCCACAAAAACAGTGTTAGCAAACTGCTCACTGAAAAGAAAGTTGTTGTTCTGTGAGATGAATGCACACTTCACAAAGAAGTTTCTCAGAAAGCTTCCTTCAGGTTTTATCTGAGGATATTTCCTTTGTCACCATACTCTTCAATGCCGTATAAATATCCCTTCTCAGATTCCCCAAAAATAGTGTTACTAAACTGCTCCATAAAAATAATGGTGTAACTCTGGGAGATAAATTCATTCATTACAAAGCTGTTTCTCTGAAAGCTTCTTTCTACTTTTTATCTGAGGATATTTCTCTTGTCACCATAGGCTTCAATGTGATCCAAAATATTCACTCTCAGATTCTCCAAAAACGGAGCTATCTAAGTGTTCCATGAAAATAATCATGTAACTCAGTGAGATGAATTCACAAACCACCCAGCAGTTTCTCAGAAAGCTTCTTTCTAGTTTTTGCCTGAGGATATTTCCTTTTTCCCCATTGGCCTCAACGCACTCACGAATTTCCCTTTACAGATTCCATTAAAATAGTGATAGCATACATCTCCATGAAAAGAAAAGTGTAAGTTTGTGAGGTGAATTCACACATCACAAAGCAGTTTTTCAGAAAGCTTCTGTTTGGTTTTTGTTTGAGGATATTTCCTTTGTCACCCTAGGCTTCAGTGCAATCCAAAGTATCCTATTGCAGATCCCCAAAAAACAGTGCTACCATACTGCTCCATGAAAAGAATGGTGTAACTCTGTGAAATTAATTCACACATCACAAAGATGTTTCTCAGTAAGCTTCTTACTAGTTTTTATCTGAGGATATTTCCTTTGATGACACTTCTGAGATTCCCCCAAAACAGTGCTACCAAACTGCTCCAATAAAACAATTATGTAACTATGTGAGATGAAATCACAAAATACAAAGCAGTTTCTCAGAAAGCTTCTTTCTAGTTTTTGTCTGAGGATTTCCTTTGTCACCATAGGCTTCAATGTGATCCTAAATATACTATTGCTGATTCCCTGAAGATAGTGTTAACAAACTGCTCCAAGAAAGTAATAATGTAACTCTGTTAGATGAGTACGTACATCACAAAGGTGTTTCTCAGAAATCTTCTTTCTAGCTCTTATCTGAGGACATTTCCTTTTTGACCATAGGTTTCAAAGCGATAAAAATCTTCCCTTCTAGGATTCCCCAAAAACAGTGCCACCAAACTGCTCCATGAAAAAAATGGTGTAACTCAGTGAGATGAATTCACACACCACAAAGAAAGAGTTCTCAGAAAGTTTCTTCCTAGTTTTTATCTGAGGATATTTCCTTTTTCACCATATTCCTCAATGTGCTTCCAAATATCCCATTGCAGATTCCATGAAAAAAAAGTGTTAGCAAACTTCTCAATGAACAGAATGGTGTAACACTGTGTGATGATTTCACACAACACAAAGCAGTTTCACAGACAGCTTCCTTTTTGTTTTTATCTGAGGATACATTCTTTGCAACCATAGGATTCAATGCACTCCCAAGTATCCTTTGCAGATTTTGTGAAAACAGTGTTATCAAACTGCTCAATGAAAACAATGGTATAATTCTGTAAGATGAATTCACACATCACAAGCAGTTTCTTAGAATGTTTCTTTCTAGTTTTTATCTGAGGATATTTCTCTTTTCAGTATAGACCTCAGTGCACTCCCAAATATCACTTTGCAGCTTCCACGATAATCATGTTAGCAAACTCCACCATGAAAAGAAAGGTGTAACTCTGAGAGATGAATTCACAAAAAACAAAGAACTGTCTCAGAAAGCTTCTTTCTACTTTTCATCTGAGGATATTTCCTTTGTCAACATAGGTTCCATTGCGATAAAAAATAACCCTTCTCAGATTCCCCAAAAACAGTGCTAAAAAAGTGAATCTTGAAAGGAATCATGTAACACTCTCAGATGAATTAACGCATCACAAAGTGGTTTCTCAGAAAGCTTCTTTCTGGTTTCTATATGAGGATATTTCTTTTGTCACCCTAAGCTTCATTGTGCTCCAACATTTCAGATTGCAGATTCCAAGAAAGCAGTGTTAGCAGACAGCTCAATGAAAACAACTGTGTAACCCTGTGAGATGAATTCACACATCACTAAATAGTTTCTCACAAACCTTCTTTCTATTTTAGTCTGAGGATATTTCCTTTGTCACCATAGGCATCACTGCCATCCAAAATATCCCTTTCCAGATTCCCCAAATCACTGCTACCAAACTGTGCCATGAAAATAAAGGTGAAACTCTATGAGATGATTTCACACATGAGTATGCAGTTTCACAGAAAGCTTCTTTTTAGTTTTTGTCTGGGGATATTTCCTTTGTCACCAAAGGCCTCAATGCACTCCAAAATATCCTGTTGCAGATTCCACGAAAATATCATTAGCAAACTGCTCCACGAAAAGGGTGGTGTAACTCTGTGAGATGAATTCACACATCATAAAGCAGTTTCTCCGAAAGTTTCCTACTGGTTTTTATCTGAGGATATTTTTCTTTTCACCATATGTCTCAACTTTCTCTCAAATATCACTTTGTAGACTCCACAAAAACAGTGTTAGCAAACTGCTCCATGAAAAGAAACGAGTCACTCTGAGAGATGAATACACACATCACAAAGAAGTTTCTCAGAAAGCTTCTTGCTAGTTTCTATGGGATTATATCTCCATATATCATGCATAGGCTTCAATGTGATGCAAAACATCCCTTCTCAGATGCCCAAAAGCAGTGATACAAAACTGCTACATGAAAAGAATGGTGTAACTCTGTGAGATGAATTCACACATCACAAAAATGTTTCTCAGACCTCTTCTTTCTAGATTTTATCTGAGGATATTTCATTTCTCTCCATATTCCTCATTGCTCTCGAGGATATACCATTGAAGATTCCATGAAAAAATGTTAGCAAACTTCTCAATTAAAAGAACGGGGTAACTCAGTGAGATGATTTCACACCTCACAAAGCAGTTTTACAGAAAGCTTATTTTTTTTGTCTGAAGATATTTCGTCTTCTACCATAAGTTTCAATGCACTCTAAAATATCCCATTGCAGATTCCAGGAAAACAGTGTTAACAAACTTCTCAATGAAAGAAACAGTGTAACTCTGTGAGATGAAATGACACTACACAAAGCAGGTTCCTAGAAAGCTTCCTTTTGGTTTTTATCTGAGGATATTTCCTTTGTCACCATAGGATTCCATGTACTCCCAAATATCCTATTGCATATTCCATGAGAAAAGTCTCATCAACCTCCTCAATGAAAAGAATGGTGTAGCTCTGTGAGATGAATTCATACATCACAAAGCAGTTTCTAGCAAAGTTTCTTCTAGTTTTTATCTGAGGATATTTCCTTTGTCACTGTGGCCTTCAATATAATCCAAAATATCCCTTCTAAGGCTCCACATATACAGTGCTACCAAACTGCTCAGTGAAAAGTATCGTGTGACACTGTGAGATGAATTTATAAACCATAGAGTAGTTTCTCAGAAAGCTTCTTTCTAGTGTTTATCTGAGGATAGTTCCTTTTTCACTATAAGCCTCAATGTGCTCCCGAATATCCCTTTGCAGATTCCACGAAAACAGTGTTAGCAAACTGTTCCATGAAAAGAAAGGTGTAACTCCGTGAGATGAATTTACACATCACAAAGAACTTTATCTGAAAGTTTCCTTCTAGTTTTTATCTGAGGATATTTCCTTTGTCACCACAGGCTTCAGCGTGATCCAAAATATCCCTTTTCAGATTCCGCAAAAACAATGCTACCAAACTGATCGATGAAAATAATCATGTACCTCTGGGAGATGAATTAACACACCACAAAGAAGTTTCTCAGAAAAATTCTTTCTAGTTTTTATATGATGATTTTTTTGTCACACTAAGCTTCAAAACACTCGAAATACCCCAATGCAAATTCCAAGGAAACAGTGTTAGCAAAAAGCTCACTGAAAAGAGCAGTGTAATTCTGTGAGATGAATTCACACATCACAAAGTAGTTTCTCAGAAAGCTTCATTCTAGTTTTAATCTGAGGATATTTCTTTTTTTCATTATAGGCCTCAATGCATTAACAAATATGCCTTTGAAGATTCCAAGAAAACAGTGTCACAAGACTGCTCCATTAAAAGTAAGGTATAACTCCGTGAGTTGAATTCTAACATCCAAAATAACTTTCTCAGAAAGCGTCATTATAGTTTTTATCTGAGGATATTTCCTTTGTCACCAAAGTCTTCAATTTTATCCAAAATATCCCTTCATAGGTTTCCTAAAAATATTGCCACCAATCTCCTCCATGAAAAGAATCATATAACGCTGTGAGATGAATTCGCAAGTCACAAAGCACTTTTTCAGAAACTATTGTTCTAGTTTTTGTCTGAGGATATTTCCCTTTTCACAAAAAGTTTCAATGAACTATAAAATATCTCATTGCTGATTCCAAGAAAACACTGTTAACAAATGGATCAATGAAAAGAACAGTGTAACTCTTTGAAATGAATTCACGCATCACAAGGCAGTTTCTCTGAAAGTTTCTTTTTGGTTTTTCTCTGATGATATTTTCTTTGTCATCATGGGTTTCAATGGGCTAGCAAATATCCTATTGCAGATTCCACGAAAATAGTGTTATCAAACTGCACGATGAAAAGAACAGTGGAACTCTGTGAGATGAATTCACACATCACAGAGTAGGTTTTCAGAAAGCTTCTTTTTGGTTTTCCTATGAGAATAATTCCTTTTTCACTATATACCTCAATGTGCTCCCAAATGTCCCTTTACAGATTCCATGAGAACAGTGTTAGAAAACTGCTCCATGAAAAGTAAGTTGAAACTCTGTGAGATGAATTCACACAATACCAAGAACTTTCTCGAAAGTTTCTTTCTAGTTTTTGTCAGAGGAAATTCCTTTTTCCCCGTAGGCCTCAATGCACTCCCAAATATCCCTTAGCAGATTCCATGAAAACAGTGTTAGCAAACTGCTCCTTGAAAATAAAGGTGTAACTCTGTGAGATGAATTCACACATCACAAAACAGTTTCTCAGAAAACTTCTTTCTAGTTATTATCTCAGGATATTTCCTTTGTCCGTAGGCTTCAATGCAATCCAAAATATCCTTTCTCACATTCCACAAAAACAGTGCTAACTGCACCATGAAAGGAAATTGCAACTCTGTGAGATGAATTCACAAAATAGAAAGCAGTTTCCCAGAAAGCTTCTTTCTAGTTTTCATCTGAAGATATTACCTTTGACACCATAAGCTTCAATGCACTCCAAAGTACCCCATTGCAGATTCCAAGAAAACAATGTTAGCAAATTGCTCAAAGAAAGGTATACTGTAACTCTGTGAGATGAATTCACACATCACAAAGAAGTTTCTCAAAAAGCTTCTTTCTACTTTTTATTTGAGGATATTTCCTTTGTCACCATAGGGTTTAATGACACCCAAAGTATCCCTTCTCAGATTCCCCAAAAACAGTGCTAAAAAACAACTCCATGAAAATAATCGTGTATCTCTGTGAGATGAATCAACAAGTCATAAAGTGGTTTCTCAGGAAGCTTCTTTCTAGTTATTGTCTGAGGATATTTAATTTTTCATGAGAGGCCTCATTGTGCTCGTGAATATCTCTTTGCAGATTTCACGAAAATGGTATTAACAAAATGCTCCATGAAAAGAAAGGTGTAAATCTGTGAGATGAATTCACACATCACAAAGCAGTTTCTCAGAAAGCTTCTTTCTAGTTTTTATCTGAGGATATTTCCTTTGTTGCCATAGGCTTCAATGCGTTCCCAAATATCCCTTCTCAGATACGCCAAAAAAAGTGCTACCAAACTGCTCCAAGAAAAGAAAGGTGTAACTCTGTGAGCTGAATTCACACATCACAAAGCAGTTTCACAGAAAAGTTCTTTTTGGATTTTGTCTGAGGATATTTTGTTTGTCACCATAGGCTTCAATGCGCTCAGAAATATCATATTGCAGATTTCATGAAAACAGCATTAGCAAACTGCTCCAAGAAAAGTGTTTTATAACTCTGTGTGATGAATTCACACATCTCAATGTAGTTTCTCAGAAACCTTTTCTCTAGTTTTAATATGAAGATATTTCCTTGTTCACCATAGTCCTCAACTCACTCCCAAATATCCCTTTGTAGATTCCAAAAAGAGTGTTAGTAAACTTGTCCATGAAAAGAAAGGTGTTACTCTGTGAGGTGAATACACACATCACAAAGAAGTTTCTCAGAAAGCTTCTTTGTATTTTTTATCTGAATAGATTTCCTTTGTCACCTTTGGCTTCAATGTGATCCACAATATCCCTTCTCAGATTACCCCAAAACATGCTACCAATCTACTCCATGAAAAGCATGGTGTAACTCTTTGAGATAAATTCACACATCACAAAACTGTTTTTCAGACAGCTTCTTTCTAATTTTTTTCTGAGGATATTGCCTTTTTCTCCATATTCCTCAATGAGCTCCAGAATATCCCATTGCAGAGTCCACGAAAAAAGTGTTAGTAAATTTATCAATGGAAAGAATGGTGTAACTCTCGGGGATGAATTCACACATCAAAAAGCAGTTTCACAGAATGCTTTTTTCTAGTTTTTTATGAGGATATTTCCTTTTCACCATTTTCCTCAATGCACTTGCCAATATCCCTTTGCAGTTTCCATGAAAATACTGTTAACAAAGTGCTGAATGACAGAAAAGATGTAAATATGTGAAATGAATTCACACATACTAAAGCAGTTTTTCAGAAAACTTCTTGTTCGTTTTTGTCTGTAGATATTTCCTTTGTCACCATAGGCTTCAATGTGCTTCGAAATATTCTATTGCAGAATCCACGAAAACAGTGTTAACAAACAGCTCCATGAAAAGAAACGTGAAACTGTGAGATGAATTCACATATGACAAAGATCTTTCTCAGAAAGCTTCTTTCTAGTTTTAATCGGATGATATTTCCTTTGTAACCATAGGCTTCGATGCGATCCAAAGTATCCCTTCTCAGATTCCCCAAAAACAGTGCTACCAAACTAATCCATGAAAACAATTGTGTAACAATGTGAGTTTAATTAACACATCACAAAGCAGTTTCTCAGAAAGTATCTTTCCAGTTTTTATATGAGGATATTTCCTTTGTCACCATAAGCCTCAAGGTGCTCCGAAATATACCATTGCAGATTCCAAGAAAAGAGTGTCAGCAAAGTGCTCAATGAAAAGAACAGTGTATCTCTCTGATATGAATTCAGATATCACAAAGCAATTTCTCAGAGAGCTTCTTTCTTGTTTTTGTCTCAGCATATTTCCTTTTTCACACTAAGATTCAATGCACTCTGAGATACACCATTGTAGATTCCAGGTAAACAGGGCTAGCAAATTGCTCCATATAAAGGACAGCGTAACACTGTGCATTGAATTCAAACATCACAAAGAAGATTCTCAGAATCCTTCTTTCTAGTTTTTCTATGAGGATATTTCCTTTGTAAGCATAGGCTTCAATGTGATCCAAAAATCCCTTCTCTGATTCCCCGAAAACAGTCCTAGCCAACTGATCCATGAAAACAAAGGTGTAACTCTGTGGGAAGAATTCATAAATCACAAAGCAGTTTCTTAAAATGTTTCTTTGTAGCTTTTGTCTGTGGATATTTACTTTTTCACAATAAGTTTCAATACACTCCAAAATATCCCATAGCAGATTCCAACTAAACAGTGTTAGCAAACTGCTCAATGAAAAGAATAGCGTAGCTCTGTGTAATGAATTGACACATCACAAAGCAGTTTCTCAGAAAGCTTATTTTTGATTTTTATCTGAGGATAATTTCTTTGTCGCCATAGGCTTCAAAGCTCTCCCAAATATCCTTTTGGAAATTCCACAAAAACAGTGTTATCAGATTGTTCAATGAAAAGAATGGTGTATCTCTGTGAGATGAATTCATACATCACATTGCAGTTTCCCAGAAACCTTCTTTCTAATTTTTATCTTATGATATTTCCTTTTGCACTACAAGTCTCAATGCATCCCAAATATCACAAGTCACAAAGCAGTTTCTCAGAAAGCTTCTCTCTAGTTTTTTTCTGAGGATGTTAACTTTATAACCATAGGCCTCAGAGCACTCCCAAAAATCCCTTTTTAGATTCCACAAAAACACGGTAAACACAATTCCCCATGAAAACAAAGGTGTAACTCTGTGAAATGAATTAACACATCACAACGTACTTTCTCAGAAAGCTTCTTTCTATTTTTTATCTGAGGATATTTCCTTTGTCACCATAGGCTTCAATGTGATCCCAAATATCTGTTCTCAGATTCCCCCAAAAGAGTGCTATAAAACTGCTCCATGAAAAGAATCGTGTACCTCTGTGAAACAAATTCACAAATAGCAAAGCAGTTTCTAAGAAACCTTCTTTTTGGTTTTTATATGACGATGTTTCTTTATCACCATAGGCTTCAATGTACTCCCAAATATCATATTGCAAATTCCATGAAAACAGTGTTATCAAACTGCTCAATGAAAAGAGTGGTGTAACTCTGTGAGATGAATTCACACAGCAGGAAGAACTTTCTCAGAAAGCTTCTTTCTAGTTCTTAACTGAGGATATTTCCTATGTCACCATAAGCTTCAATGTGCTCTGAAATATTCCAGTGCAGATTCCAAGCAAACAATGTTAGCAAAATGCTCAATGAAAGGAACAGTGTAACTCTGTGAGATGAATTCACACATCACAAAGCAGTTTCTCAGAAGGCTTCTTTTGGTTTTCTTCTGAAGATATTTCCTTTTTCACTATAGGCTTCAATGCACTCCCAAATACACTATTGTAGATTTCATGAAAACACTGATATCAAACTGCTCGATGAAAAAGAATGTGTAACACTGTGAGATGAATTCACACATCACACAACAGTTTCTCAGAAAGCTTCTTTCTAGTTTTTTTTCTGAGAATATTTCCTTTTTCACTGTAGGTGTCAGTGCATTCCCAAATATCCCTTTGCAGATTCCTCAAAAACAGTGTAACCAAACTGCTCCATGTAAGGAATCGTGTAACTTTTTGACATGATTTAACACATCACAAAGCAGTTTCGAGTAATGCTTCTTTCTAGTTTTTATATGAGGATATTTACTTTTCCACCTTTGGCTTCAGTGCGCTTCCAAATATCCCTTCTCAGGCACCACAAAAACATTGATGCAAAAGTGCTCCCTCAACAGAAACATTTAACTCTATGAGGTGAATGCAAACATAACAAAGGTGTTTCTCTGAAAGCTTCTCTCCAGTTGTCACTTGAAAAATTTTCTTTTTTTACCTTTGGCCTCTATGCACTGCCAAATATCCCTCTGCTGGTTCCACAAAAACAGTGCTAACAAACTGCACCACGAAAAGAATGATGTAACTCTGTGAGATAAATTGACTCATCACAAAGCAGTTTCTTAAGAAATTTCTTTCTAATTTTTATCTGAGGATATTTCCTTTTCCACCATAGGCTTCAATGCGTTCCCAAATATGCCTTCTCAGACACCACACAAACAGTGATGCCAAAGTGCTCCCTCCACAGAAACGCTTAGGTTTATGAGATGAATACACATATCACAAAGGATTTTCTCAGAAAGCTTCACTCCAGTTTTTCCCTGAAGATATTTCCTTTGTGCCATTGGACTCTATGCGCTCCCAAATATCACTTTGCAGATTCCACAAAAATAGTGTTACCAAATTGCTCAATGGAAACAAAATTGAAACTCTGTGAGATGAATTCATGCATCACAAAGTAGTTTCTCAGAAAGCTTCTTTCTAGTTTAAATCTGATGGTATTTCCTTTTTCACCATAGGCTTCGATATGCTCCCAAATATCTCCTGTCAGATACCACAAGAACTGTGATGCCAAACTGCTCAATCAACACAAAGTTTAAACTCTATGATGTGAATATACACCGGAAATCCATTTCTCGAAAAGCTTCTCTCCAATTTTTGTCTGAGGTTGTTTCCTTTTTCACCGTAGGCCTCCTGGAGTTCCCAAATATCCCTTTGAAGATTCCATAAATACTGTACTACCAAAGTGCTCCCTGAAAAGAATAGTGTAACTCTGAGATGAATTCACAAATCACAAAGCAGTTTGTCAGAGTGCTCTCTTCTAGTATTTGTCTGAGGATATTTTCTTTGTCACCCAAAGTTTCAATGTGCTCCAAATTATCCCATTGCAGATTTCAAGAAAACAGTGTTACCAAACTGATCAATGAAAAGAACAGTGTAACTCTGTGACATGAAATCGCACATCACAAACCAATTTGTAAGAAAGCTTCTTTTTTTGTTTTTATCTGAGGATATTTCCATTGTCACCAGAGGCTTCAATGCACTCCAAACTATCCTGTATAAGATTCCACGAAAACATTGTTAGCAAACTGCTAAATGAAAAGAACAGTATAACTCGGTGAGATCAATTCACACATCACAAAGCTGTTTCTCAAAAAGCTTCTCTGTAGTTTTTATCTGAGAATATTTCCTTTGTAAACATAGACCTCAATGCACTCCCAAATATGCCTTGGCAGATTCGATGAAAACAGTGTTAGCAAACTGCTCCATGGAAAGAAAGGTGTAGATCAGTGATATGAATTCACACATCACAAATAACTTTCTCTGAAAGCTTCCTTTTAGTTTTTATATGAGGATATTGCCTTTGTCACCATAGACTTCAATGTGATCCAAAATATCTCTTCTCTGATTCCCCAAAAACAGTGCTACCAAACTGATCCATGAAAAGAATCATGTAACTCTGTGAGATGAAGTAACACAATACAAAGTGGTTTTGAAGAACGTTTCTTTCTAGTTTTTACTTGAGGATATTTCCTTTTCCATCATAAACTTCAATGCACTCCCAAATATCCCTTCACAGACACCGCAAAAAGAGTGGTGCCAAGTACTCCCTCAACAGAAATATTTACCTCTATCTGATGAATGCACATATCACAAAGGATTTTCTCCAAAAGTTTATCTCCAGTTGTTGCCTGAAGAAATTTCTTTTTTTCACCTTAGGTGTCTATGTGCTTCAAATTATCTCTTTGCAGATTCCACAAAAACAGTGCTAACAAACTGCTCCATGAAAAGAATGATGTAACTCTGTGAGATAAATTGACCCACCACAAAGCAGTTTCTCAGGAAGCTTCTTTCTAGTTTTTATCTGAGGATATTTCCTTTTCCACCATAGGCTTCAAAGCCCTTTCAAATATTCCTTCTCAAGCACCACAAAAAGAGTGATACTGAAGTGCTCCCTCAACAGAAACGTTTAATTCTATGAGATAAATGGACACATCGCAAAGATTTTCTCAGAAATCTTCTCTCCAGTTTTTATCTGAAGAATTACTTTTTCAGTTTAGGCCTCTACGCACTCCCAAATGTCCCTCTGCAGATTCCACAAAAACACAGCTGAAAAACTGCTCCATGAAAAGAAAGGTGGAAATCTTTCAGATGAGTTCACCCATCACAAACCAGCTTCTCGGAAAGCTTCATTTTAGTTTAAATCTGAGTATATTTCCTTTTTCACCATAGACTTCAATGTGTTCCTAAATATCTCCTCAGAGATAGCGCAAAAACAGATTTGCTGAACTGCTCAATCAACAAAGAGGTTAAACTCTATGAGATGAATACCCATAACAAAACCTTTTCTCAAAAAGCTTCTCTCTAGTTTTTATCCGAAATTATTTCCTTTTTCACCATAGGCCTCTGGGAGCTCCCGAATATACCTTTGCAGATTCCATAATAACAGGGCTACCGAACCACTCCATGAAGTGAATCATGTAACTCTGTGAGATGAAATCAGTAATCACAAGCAGTTTCTCAGAAAGCTTCTTTCTAGTTTTTGTCTGAGGATATTTTTTTGTTACCCAAAGTGTCAATATGCTCCAAAATATCTCATTGCAGATTCCAAGAAAACAGTGGTAGCAAACGGATCAACGAATAGAACAGTGCAACTCTGTGAGATGAATTCACACATCCCAATGCAGTTTCTCAGGCAGCTTCTTTTTGGTTTTTATCTCAGGATATTTCCTATGTCACCATAGGCTTCAATGTGCTCCAAAATATCCTACTGAAGATTCTATGAAAACATTGTTACCAAACTGCTCAATGAAAAGAACGTTGTAACTCTGTGAGATGAATTCACACATCACCAAGCAGTTTCTCAGAAAGCTTCTTTCTAGTTTTTATCTGAGGATATTTCCTTTTTCACTACAGGCCTCAATGCTCTCCCAAATATGCCTTTGGAGATTCCATGAAAACAGTGTTAGGAAACTGCTCCATGAAAAGAGAGGAGTAACTCTGTGAGATGAATTCACACATCACTAAGAACTTTCTCAGAAAGCTTCCATCTAGTTTTTATCTGAGAATATTTCTTTTGTCATCTTAGGCTTCAATGCGATTCAAAATATCCATTCTCAGATTCCCCCAAAACAGAGCTACCAAACTGCTAGTCATGCAACTCTGTGACATGAATTAACACATTTAAAAGCAGCTTCTCAGAAATTTTATTTCTAGTTTTTATATTAGAATATTTCCTTTTCCACCATAGGCTTCAATGCACTCCCAAATATCCCTTCTCAGATACCAAAAAAGCAGTGATATCAAATTGTTCCCTCAACAGAAACATTTACCTCTAGGAGATGAATGCAAACCTCACAAAGGAGTTTCTCAGAAAGCTTCTTTGCAGTTTTTACCTGATGAATTACCTCTTTTCACTTTGGGCGTCTCTGTGCTCTCAAAAATCCCTCTGCCGATTCTACAAAAACAGTGCTACCAAACTGCACATTGAAAAGAAAGGTTTAATTCTGTGAGATAAATTCACCCATCACAAAGTTGTTTCTCAGGAATCTTGTTTCCAGTTTTTATCTGAGGATATTTCCTTTGGTAGCATAGTCTTGAATGCAATCCAAATTATCCTTTCTCAGTTTCCACAAAAATATTGTTAACATACTGTTCCATGAAAGGAAATTGTAACTCTGTGAGATGAATTCACAAATTAGAAAGCAGTTTCTCAGAAAGCTTCTTTCTAGTTTTTATCTGAGGATATTTCCTTTGCCACCATTGGCTTCAATGGGCTCCCAAATATCCCTTCTCAGACACCACAAAAACAGTGAAACAAAGTGGTCCCTCAACAGAAACGTTTAGCTGTATGAGATGAATGCAAACATCATAAAGTAGTTTCTCAGAAAGCTTCTCTCCAGCTTTTACCTGAAGAAATTTCTTTTTTCACCTTAGGCCTCAAGGTGCTCCCAAATATCCCTCTACAGATTCCACAAAAACAGTGCTACCAAATTGCTCAGTGAAAATAAAGATGTAACTCTGTGAGGTGAATTCACCCAATTAAAGCAGTTTCTCAGAAAGCTTCTTTCTAGTTTAAATCTGACAATATTTCCTTTTTCACTGTAGGCTTCAATGTTCTCCCAAATATACCCTCTCAGAAGCCATAAAAACAGTGATGCCAGACTGCTCAATCAAGAAGGAGGTTAAACTCTATGAGGTGAATAAATATATCAAAAGTAATTTCTCAAAAAGCTTCTCTCCAATTTTTAACAGAAGTTATTTCCTTTTTCATCGTAGGCCTCTACGAGTTCCCAAATATCCCTTTGCAGAGCCCATAAAAGCAGTGGTAACAAACTTCTCCATGTAAAGTGTCGTGTAACCCTGTGAGATAAAATCACAAATCACAAAGCAGTTTTTCAGAATGCTTTTTCCTAGTTTTTATATGACGATATTTTCTTTGTTACCCTAAGCTTCAATGTGCTCTGAAATATCCCATTGCAGATTCCAAGAAAACAGTGTTAGCAAACTACTATATGAAAATAACAGTGTATCTCTGTGCGATGAATTCACACATCACAAAGCAGTTTCTCAGAAAGCTTCTTTTTGTTTTTTACCTGAAGGTATTTCGCTTGTCACCATAGGCTTCAATGAGCTCCCAAATATTTGATTACAGATACAACGAAAACAGTGTTATCAAACTGCTCAATGAAAACACCAGTGTACCTCTGTGAGATGAATTCACCCATCCAAAAGTAGTTTCTCAGAAAGCTTCTTTCTAGTTTAAATATGAGAATATTTCCTTGTCCACTAACGGCTTCCGTGGGCTCCCAAATATCCCTTCTCAGACACCACAAAAACAGTGATGCCAAACTGCTCTCCCAACAGAAAGCTTTACCTCTATGAGATGAATGCATGCATCACAAAGGAGTTATCAGAAACTTTCTCTCCAGTTTCAACCTGAAGATATTTCCTTTTACAACATTGACATCTATCTGCTCTCAAATATCCCTTTCTGTATTCCAAAAGAAATGTGTTAACAAATTGTTCAATGAAGAAAAAGAGTTAACTCTGTGAGATGAATTCACCTATCACAAAACACTCTCAGAAAGCTACTTTTCAGTTTTTTTCTGAGGGAATTTCCTTTTTCACCATAGGCATCTCTGCACTCCAAATATCACTTTGTGGGTTCCACAAAACAAGGTAACCAAACCGCTCAACGAAAAGTATGGTTTACCTCTGGGAGATGAAGTCACCCATCACAAAGAAATTTCTCAGAAAGATCCTTTCCAGTATTAAACTTTGCATATCTACTTTTCCACCCTCAATCTCAATGCACTCTCAAATGTCCCTTCTCAGACACCACAAAAACAGTGAGACCATACTGCTCAATCAACAAAGTTATATATCTCTATGAGATCAATACACATATCACAAAACAGCTATTAAAAAACCTTCTCTCAAGTTTTGATCTGCAGATATTTACTTTTTCACCATAGGCCTCTATGAGCTCCTGAAAATCCCTTTGCAGGTTCACCAAACAGAGTGCTACCAAACTGCTCAATGAAAGAAAGGTGTAACTGTGAGATGAATTCACCAATAACAAAGCAGTTTCTCAGAAAGCTTTTTTCTAGTTTTTATGTGAGGGTATTTCTTTTGTCACCGTAAGCTTCAATGCACTCCAAAGTATCCGATTGCAGATTCCAAGAAAACAGTATAAGCAAATTGCTCAGGGAAAAGAACAGTGTAAATCTGTGTGTTGAAATCACATATCACAAAGCAGTTTCTCAGAAATCATCTTTCTGATTTTAATCTGAGAAGACTTCTTTTTTCACCATAGGCCTCAAAGTGCTCCCAAATATCGCTTTTGCAGATTCCACAAAAACAGTGATATCAAACTGCTCAATGGAAATAACAGAGTAGCTCTGTGAGATGAATTCATACATCCAAAAGTAGTTTCTCAGGAAGTTTCTTTCTAGTTTTTATCTCAGGATATTTCCTTTATCACCATAGGCCTCAATGCTCTCCCATATATCACTTTTCAGATTCCACCAAAACAGTGCAACCTGCTCCATGAAAACAAAGGTGTAACTCTGTGAAGTGAATTCACACATCACGAAGAACTTTCAGAAAACTTCTTTCTAGTTTTTATCCGAGGATATTTCCTTTTTCACTATACGCATGAAGGCGTTCACAAATATTCCTTGCAGTTTTCACAAAAACAGTGATAACACACTGCTAAAGGAAAAGAAAGACATAGCTCTGTGAGATGAATTGACACATCAAAAACTAGCTTCTCAGAAAGTTTCTTTCTATTTAGTATCTAAGGATAAGTCCTTTTTCACTATATGCCTCAATACACTCCCAAATATCCCTTTGCAGATTCCAAGAAAACAGTGTTAGCACTGATCCATGAAAAGAAAGGTGTAACTCTGTGAGATTAATTCACACATCACAAAGTAGTTTCTTACAAAGCTTCTTTCTAGTTTTTATCTGATGATATTTCCTTTGTCACCATAGGCTTCAATGTGATCCTAATTGTCCCTTCTCAGATTCCCCAAAAACAGTGCTACCAAATTGCTCCATGAAAAGAATGGTGTTACTCTGTGATATGAATTCAGAAATCAGAAAGCAGTTTCTCAGAAAGCTCCTTTCCGATTTTTCTCTGAGGTTGTTTCCTTTTTCACCATAGGCCTCAATGGGTTCATGAATATCTCTTTGAAGATTACATGAAAATAGTGTTAGCAAACTGCTCCATGACAAGTATCATGTAAGCCTGTGAGATGAATTCACAAATCTCAAAGCAGTTTCTCAGAAAGCTTCTTTCTAATTTTTGTCTGAGGATATTTCCTTTGTTACCATAAGCTTCAATTTGCTCAGAAATATCCCACTGCGGATTGCAAGAAAACAGTCTTAGCAAATTGCTCAATGAAAAGAACCATGAAACTCTGTGAGAGGAATTCACACATCACAAATCAGCTTCGCAGAAAGCTTCTTTTTGGTTTATCTGAGAATATTTTCTATGTCACCATAGGCTACAATGCACTCCCAAATATCCTGTTGCACATTCCTTGAAAATAGTGTAATCAAATTGTTCAATGCAAAGAAAAGTGTAACTCTTGGAGATGAATTCACAAATCACAAGGTAATTTCTCAGAAAGCATCTTTGTATTTTTTATCTGAGTGTATTTCCTTTTTCAGTATAGGTCTCAATGCACTTCTAAGTATCATTTTGCAAATTCCACAAAAACAGTATCCGCAAACTGCTCCACGTAAAGAAAATTGTAACTCTGTGAGATGAATTCACACATCACAAAACAGTTTCTCAGAAAGCTTCTTTCTAGTTTTCATCTGATGATATTTCCTTTGTCACTGTAGGCTTCAATGCCATTCAAAATATCCCTTCTCAGATTCCCCAAAAGAGTGCTACCACACTGCTCTATGAAATGAGGGGTGTAACTGTGTGAGATGAATTCACACATCACAAAGCTGTTTCTCAGAAAGGTTCTTTCAAGTTATTATCTGAGGATATTTCCTTTTTCACCATATTCCCCAATGTGTTCCGGAATATCCCATTGCAGATTCAATGAAAAAAGTGTTAGCAAACATCTCAATGAAAAGAATGGTGTAACTCAGTAAGATGGTTTCACACATCACAAAGCAGTTTCTCAGAAAACTTCTTTCTAGTTTTTATCTGTGGGTATTTCCTTGTCACCATAGGCTTCAATGAGATACAAAATATCCCTTCTCAGATTAACCAAAAACAGTGTTGCCAAACTGCTCACTGAAAAGAAAGGTGTACCTCTATGAGATGAATTCATAAATCACAAAGTAATTTCTCAGGAAGCTGCTTTCTAGTTTTTCTCTGAGGATATTACGTTTGTCACCATAGCCTTCAATTTGATGTAAAATATCACTTCTGAGATTCCCCAAAAACAGGGCTACCAAACTTCTCCATGAAAAGAATCGTGGAACTCTGTGAGATGAATTCACAAATCACAAAGCAGTTTCTCACAAAGCTTCTTTCTAATTTTTATCTGAGGATAGTTCGTTAGTCACCATAGGCTTCAATGTGATCCAAAATATCTCATTGCAGATTCCATAAAAACAGTGCTACCAAACTGCTGCATGAAAATAAACCTGTAACTCTGTAAGATGAATTTAGAAATCACAAAGCAGTTTCTCAGGAAGCTTCTTTCTAGTTTTTGTCTGAAGATATTTCCTTTGTCAACATAAGTTTCAATACACTCCAAAAGATCCCATTGCAAATTCCAACTAAATAGTGTTAGCAAACTGCTCAATAAAAAGAACAGTGTAACTCTGTGAGTTTAATTCACACACCAGAAAGCTGTTTCTCAGAAAGCTTCTTTCTAGTTTTTCTCTGAGGATATTTCCTTTTACACAATAGACCTCAATGCACTCCCAAATATACCATTGCAGATTCCAGGAAAAAAGTGTTAGCAAACTTCTCAATGAAAGGAATGGTGGAACACTATGAGATGAATTCACACATCACAAAGAAGTATCACAGAGCTTCTTTTTGTTTTTTCCTTTTTTTTTTTGAGGACATTTCCTTTGTCACTATAGGCTTCAATATGCTCCCAAATATCTTATTACAGATCCCACGAAAACAGTGTTATCAGACTGCTCAATGAAAAGAATGGTATAATTCTGTAAGATAAATTCACACATCACAAAGCAGTTTCTCAGAATGTTTCTTTCTAGTTTCTTTCTGAGGATATTTCCTTTTTCAATTTACCCCTCAGTGCACTCCCAAACATCCCTGTGCAGATTCCATGAAACCCTGTTAGCAAACTGCTCCGTGGAAATAAAGGTGTAACACTGTGAGATGAATTCACACATCACAAAGATAAATCTCAGAAAGCTTCTGTCTAGTTTTTATCTGAAGATATTTCCTGTGTCACCATAGGCTTCATTGCAATCGAAAACAATGCTACAAGACTGATCCTTGAAAAGAATCATGTAACTCTCTGAAATGAATTACATCACAAAACAGTTTCTCAGAATGCTTATAACTAGTTATTGTCTGAGGATATTTCCTTTGTCACCTTAGGTTTCAATGTGATTCAAAATATCCTTTCGCAGATTCCCCAAAGAGAGTGTGACCAAACTGTGCCATGAAAATAAAGATGTAAGTCTGTGAGATGAATTCACACATCACTAAGCAGTTTCATAGAAAGTTTATTTTTTTTGTCTGACATTATTTCCTTTGCTCCAAAGGCTTTAATGCACTCTGAAATATCCTATTGCAGATTCCTTGAAAACAGTGTTAACAAGCTGCTCCATGAAAAGAGTGGTGTAACTCTGTGAGATGAATTCACACATCACAAAGCAGTTTCTCAGAAAGCTTCCTTCCTGTTTTTACCTGAGGATATTTCCTTTTTCACCATCATCTCAACTCACTCCCAAATATCACTTTGCAGTTTCCACAAAAACAGTGTGAGCAAACAGCTCCATGAAAATAAAGGTGTTACTCTCTGAGATGAATACATACATCACAAAGAAGTTTCTCAGAACCTTTCTTGCTAGTTTTTATCTGGATATATTTCCATTTTCACACTAGGTTTCAATGTGATCCAAAATATCCCTTCTGTGAGATGAATTCACACATCACAAAGCCGTTTCTCAGATCATTTCTTTGTAGATTTTATCTGCAGATATGTACTTTTTCTCCATAGTCCTCAATGCTCTCTGGAATATCCCCTTGCAGATTCCATGAAAAAAGTGTTAGAAAGCTTCTCAATTAAAAGAGTAGTGTGTGCTGCGAGATGAATTCAGACATCACAAAGCAGTTTCTCAGAAAGCTTCTTTTTGATTTTTATCTGAGGATATTTGGTCTTTCACCATAGGCATCAACTGGATCCCAAATATCCCATTGTATGTTACATGAAAACAGTGTTAGCAAACGGCTCCATTAAAAGAGAGGTGCAACTAAGTGAGTTGAATTCACACACAGTGAAAAACTTTCTCAGAAACCTTCTTTCTAGTTTTTATCTGAGGATATTTCCTTTGTAGCCATAGGCTTCAATGCAACCCAAAATATCCCTTTTCAGATTCCCCCAAAACAGTGCTACCAAACTGCTCCATGAAAGGGATGGTGTAACTCTGTGAGATGAATTGACACATAACAAAGCAGCTTCTCAGAAAGTCTCTTTTCAGCTTTTTCTGAGGATATTTTGTTTTTCACCATTTGCCTCAATGAGCTCCGGAATATCCCATTGCAGATTCCAGGACAAACTGGTTAGCAAACTTCTCAATGAAAAGGATGGTGTGATGCTGTGAGGAGAATTGACCCATCACAAAGCAGTTTCACAGAAAACTTCTTTATGGTTTTCATCTGAGGATATTTCCTTACTCACAACAGACTTTAATGCACTCCCAAATATTCAATTGCATATTCCAAGAAAACAGTGTTACCAAACTGCTCAATGAAAACAACAGTGTAATTCTGTGAGATGAATTCACACATCATGACGCAGTTTCTCAGAAAGTATATTTGTAGTTTTTTTCTGAGAATATTTCCTTTTTCACTATATGGCTCAAAGCTCTCACAAATATCCCTATGCAGATTCCACGAAAACAGTGCTATCAAACTGCTTCATGAAAAGAAAGGTGTTACTCTGTGAGATGAATACATCCATCATAAAGAGGCTTCTCAGAAAGATTCTGTCAAGTTTTTATCTGAGGATATTTCCTTTGTCATGATGGGTTTCAATGTTATTGAAAACATCCCTTCTCAGATTCTCCAAAAACAGTGCTACAAATCTGCTCCATAGATAGAATCGTTTAACTCTGTGAGATGAGTTAGCACATCACAAATCAGTTTCTCAGAAGGCTTCTTTCTAGTTTTTATATGTGGATATTTCCCTTTCAACCATAGGTTTAAATGTGCTCCCAAGTATCCCTTCTCAGATACCACACAAACAGTGAGGCCAAAGTGCTCCCTCAACAGAAACAATTACCTCTAATAGATGAATGCACACTTCACAAAGATGTTTCTCAGAAAGCTTCTCTAATCTTTGTACCTGAAGATATATCCTTTTGTGCCGTTGGACTCCATGCACTCCTGAATATCCCTTAGCAGATTCCACAAAAACAGTGTCAAAAAACTGCTCAATGAATAGAAAGTTGTAAATCTGTGAGATGAATTCACCTATCACAAAGGAGTTTCTCAAAAATCTTCTTTCTTATTTAAATCTGAGGATATTTCCTTTTTCAACAGTGGCTTCAGTGCGCTCCCAAGTATCCCCTCTCAGATACCACAAAAACAGTGATGCTGAACTCCTCAATGAACAAAATTTTAAACTCTATGAGATGTATACACACATAACAAAACTGTTTCTCGAAAAGCTTCTCTCCAGTTTTTATCTGAAGTTATTTCCTTTTACACCATAGGCCTCTGGGAGCTCCTTAATATCCCTTTGCAGATTCCATATAAACAGTGCTACCAAACTGTTGAAAGAAAGAAAATGTGTAAATCTGTGTGCTGAATTGTCCATCACAAAGAAATTTCTCGGAAAGCTTCTTTCTATTTTCTATCTGAGGCTATTTCCTTAGTCACCACAGGCTTCAATGTGCTCCTAAATATAATATGGCAGATTCCACGAAAACAGTGTTATCAAACTGCTCAATAAAAACAACAGTGTAACTTTGTGAGATGAATTCACACATTACAAAGCAGTTTCTCAGAAAACTTCTTTCCCATTTTTATGTGTGGATATTTCCAATTTCACTATACGCATCAAAGCGTTCCCAAATATCCCTTTACAGATTCCACAAAAACAGTGTTAGAAAACTGCTCCATGAAAGAAAGCTGTAACTCTGTGAGACGAATTCACATATCAAAAATAACTTTCTCAGACAGCTTCTTTCTAGTTTTTAACTGAGGATAATTCCTTTGTCACACTAGGCTTCAATGTGCTTCAAAATATCCCCTCTCAGATTCCCGAAAACCAGTGCTATGAAACACATATGTGAAAAGAAGCATGTAACTCTTTGAGATGAATTAACACATCACAAATCAGTTTCTCAGAAAGCATCGTTCTAGTTTTCATAGTAGGATATTTCCCTTTTACCATAAGATTCAATGTGCTCTGAAATATCCCATTGCAGAATCCAAGAAAAGAGTGTTAGCAAACTGCTCTATGTAGAGAACACTGTAACACTGTGAGATGAATTTACACATCACAAAACAGTTTCTCAGAAATCTTCCTTCTAGTTTTTATTGGAAGATATTTCCTTTTTCACCAAAGGATTCAATGCACTCCCAAAAATCCCTTTGCAGATTCCACGAAAACAGTGTTAGGCTACTGCTCCATGAAAAGAAATGTGTAACTCTGTTAGATGAATTCACACATCACAAAGAAGTTTTTCAGAAAGCTTCTTTCTAGTTTTTATCTCAGGATATTTCTTTTCTCACCATAGGCTTGAATGCGATCCAAATTATCCCTTCTCAGATTCCCGTAAAACAGTACTACCAAAGTGCTCCATGAAAATTAAAGTGTAACTCTGTAAGACGAATTCACAAATCACAAAGCAGTTTCTCAGAAAGCTTCTTCCTTGTTTCTGTCTGAGGAAATTTCCTTTGTCATCATAGGCTTCAATGTGCTCTGAAATGTCCCATTGCAGATTCCAAGAAAACAGTCTTAGCAAACTGTTCAATAAAAACAAAAGTGTAACTCTGTGAGATGAATGCAAACATCACAAAGCAGTTACAAAGAAAGCATCTTTTTGGGTTTTATCTGAGAATATTTCATTTGTCACCATGGGCTTCAATGTGATCCCAAATATCCTATTGCAGATTCCAAGAAACAGTGTTATCAAACTTTTCAATGAAAAGAACACTGTAACTCTGTGAAATGAATTGACGCATCACAGAGCAGTTTCTCAGAAATCTTCTTTCTAGTTTTCATGTGAGGATACTTCTTTTTTCTCCCTAGGCCTCAATGCAATCTCAAATATCCTGTTGTAGCCTACACGGAAAGAGTCTCAGGAAACTCCTGCATGGAAAGAAAGTTGTACTTGGTTAGATGAATTCCCACATCTCAAAGAAGTTTCTCAGAAAGCTTCTTTCTAGTTATTAACTGATTACATATCCTTTGTCACCATAGGCTTGTATGTGATCCAAAATATCTCTTCTCAGATTCCAGAAAAACAGTGCTATCAAACTGATCCATGAAAAGTATCATGTAACCCTGTGAGATGAATTCACAAGTCACAGGGCGTTTTTTCAGAATGTTTTTTTTTGTTTTTTTCTGGGGTTTTTTCTTTTTTCCCGTTGGGTTTCATTGGATTCCAAATTTTCTTTTTTCGGTTTCCCCAAAGGCGTTGCCGGCAACCCCTTTTTTGAAAGGATTTTTTTCCTTTTTTGGGTTGATTTGCCCCACCCCAAGGGGTTTTTTCGGAATTTTTTTTTTTGTTTTTGTTTTGGGGTTTTTTCTTTTTTCCCCGGTTGTTTCATTGCCTTTGGAATTTTCCCTTTGCGGTTTCCAGGAGGTTGTTTTTCGCTACTTGTTGATTAAAAAACAGTGTAACTCTGTGAGATGAATTCACACATCGTTGTGGAGTTTCTCAGAAAGCTTCTTTTTGATTTTTATCTGAGGATATTTTCTTTGTCACCATAGGCTTCAATGTGTTCTCAAATATAATATGGCAGATTCCACGAAAACAGTGCTGTCAAACTGCTCAATGAAAAGAACAGTGTAACTCTGTGAGATGAATTGATACATCAGAAAGTAGTTTCCCAGGAAACTTCTTTCTCGTTTTTAAATGAGGATTTTTCCCTTTTCACTATATGCCTCAATGCGCTCCCAAATATGCCTTTGCAGATTCCACAAAAACAGTGTTACAATACTTCTCCATGAAAAGAAATGTGTAACTCTGTGATATGAATTCAAGTATCACAAGGAACTTTCCCAGACAGCTTCTTTCTAGTTTTTATCTGAGAATATTTCCTTTCTCTACATAGGCTTCAATGCAATCCAAAATATCCCTTCTCAGATTCCCGAAAAACAGAGCTACCAAACTGATTCATGAAAAGAATCGTGTAACTCCATGGGTTGAATCAACACATCACAAAGCAGTTTCTCAGAAAGCTTCTTTATGTTTTTTGTCTAAGGATACTTTCTTTGTCACCATAAACTTCAATGTGCTCTGAAATATCCCGAAGCATAATGTAAAGAAACAGTGTTAGCAAACTTCTGAATGTAAAGAACAATATATTTCCATCAGATGAATTCAAACATTACAGAAAATTTTCTTAGAAAGCTATTTCTCGTTTTTATCTGAGGAGATTTCCTTTATCACCATAGACATCAGTGTGCTCCAAAACATCCCTTGGTAGACTTCACAAAACATTGTTAACAAACTGCTCCATGGAAAGAAAGATATAACTCCGTGAGATGAATTCACAAATCACAAAGAAGGTCCTCAGAAATCTTCTTTCTAGTTTATACATGAAGATATTTCCTTTTTCACCATAGTCTTCAAAGTGATCCAAGATATCACTTCTCAGATTCCTCAAAAACAATGCTACAAAACTCCTCCATGTAAAGAATCATATAATTCTGTTAGATGAAATAACACATCACAGATCAATTTCTCAGAAAGCTTTTTTCTAGTTATTATATGAGGATATTTCCTATGTCACCATTTTCTTCATTGTACTCCAAGATATTCCTTTGCAGATTCCAAGATGACAGTGTTAACCTACTACTCAATGAAAGCAACAGTGTAAATCCGTGGAATGAATTCATACATCATTAAGCAGTTTCTCAGAAAGTTATGTTCTAGTTATTATTTAAAGATTTTTTCTTTTTCACCATAGGCTTCAATGTACTCCAAAACATCCTATTGCAGATTCCACAAAAACAGTGTTAGCATACTGCTCAATGAAAAGAACGGTGCAACTCTGTGAAATGAATTCATACATGACAAAGAAGTTATTCAGAAAGCTTCGTTTCAGTTTTTAACTGAGGATATTTCTTTTGTCACTATAGGCTTCAATGTGCTCCCAAGTGTCCTATTACAGATTCCATGAAACCAGTGTTATCAGACTGCCCATTGAAAAGTACAGTGTAACTCTGTGAGATGAATTCATACGTCACAAAGCAGTTTTTCAGACAATCTCTTTCGAGTTTTTACCTGCAGATATTTCCTTTTTCTCTGTAGTCCTGCATGTGCTCCCAAATATACCATTGCAGATTCCATGGAAATATTTTTAGCAAACTGCTACATGAAGAGAAAGATTTACCTCTGTGAGATGAATTCACACATCACAAAGAAGTTTCTTAGAAAGGTTCTTTATAGTTTCTGACTGAGGATATTTCCTTTGTCACCATAGGCTTCAAGGTGATTCAAAATATCCCTTCTCAGATTCCTAAAAAACGGTGCGACCAAACTGCTCCATGAAAACAGTGGTGTAACTCTGTGAGATGAGCTCACACATCACAAAGTTGTTTCTCAGAAACTTTCTTTCTAGTTTCTGTCTGAGGATATTTCCTTTGTCAAAATAAGCTTCAATGCACTCCGAAATATACCATTGCAGATTCCAAGAAAAGAGTGGTAGCAAACAGCTCAATGAAAAGACCATTATAACCCTTGAGATTAATTCAAATATCACTAAGCAGTTTCTCAGAAAGCTATTTGGGGTTATTATTTGAAGATAGTTCATTTTTCACCATAGCCTTCAATGCATTCCAAAATATCCTATTGTAGATTCCACGAAAACAGTGTTAGCATACTGCTCAATGAAAGGTACGGTGTACCTCTGTGAGACGAATTCACACATCCCAAAACAGTTTCTCAGAAAGCTTCTTTTCAGTTATTATCTGAGAATATTTCCTTTTTCACCATAGGCTTCAATGCGCTCCCAAGTATCCTAATACAGATTCCACGAAACCAGTGTTATCAGACTGCCCAATGAAAAGTACGGTGTAACTTTGTGAGATGAATTCACACATCACAAAGCAGTTTCTCAGACAATTTCTTTCTAGTTTTTATGTGAGGGTATTTATTTTTTCACTATAGTCCTCAATGCACTCCCAAACATCCCTTTGCAGTTTCCAAGAAAACAGTGTTAGCAAACTGCTACATGGAAAGAATATTGTACCTCGGTGAGATGAACTCACACATCACAAACAAGTTTCTTAGAAAGCTTCTTTCTAGTTTTTATCGGAAGGTATTTGTCCTGAGACTCATCTGTGAACTCATCTCACAGAGTTACACCATTCAAGCTGATTCAAAATATCCCTTCTCAGATTCCCCAAAAACACCGCTACCAAACAGCTCCATGAAAACAGTGGTGTACCTCTGTGAGATGAATTCACACATCACAAAGGTGTTTCTCAGAAACTTCCTTTCTAGTTTTGGTCTGAGGAAATTTCCTTTGTCAAAATACGCTTCAATGCACTCTGAAATATCCCAATGCAGATTCCAAGAAAACATGGTAGCGAACTGTTCAATGAAAAATACAGTGTAACTTTGAAAGGTGAATTCACACATCAGAAAGCAGCTTCTCAGAAACCTTCTTTCTAGTTTTTTTCTGAGGATATTTTCTTTTTCACGATAGGCCTCAATGCACTCCCAAATATCCCTTTGCAGATTCCACGAAAAAAGTGTTAGCAAACTGCTCCATGCAAAGAAAGTTGTAACTCTGTGAGAAGAAATCACCCATTACAAAAAACTTTTTCAGAAAGCTTCCTTCTTGTTTTTATCTGTGGATATTTCCTGAGTAACCATAGGCTTCTATGTGATCCAAAATATCCCTTCCTAGATTCCTCAAAAACAATGCTACCATATGACTCCAAGAAAAGAATCATGTAACCTTGTTAGATAAATTAGCACATCACAAAGCCGTTTCTCAGAATGCTTCTTTCTAGTTTTTACATGAGAACATTTCCTTTGCCACCATAAGCTTAAATGTTCCCCAAGGTATCCCATTGAAGATTCCAAGAAAACAGTGTTAACAAACTGTTTGATGAAAATAACGGTGTAACAGTGTGAGATGTATTCACACATCTCAGAAAGCTTCTTTCTAATTGTTATTTGATGATATTTCCTCTGTCACCAAATGCTTCAATGTGTTCCAAAATAGAACATGGCAGATTCCATGAAAACTGTTATCAAACTGCTCAATGAAAACAGCAATGTAACACTGTGAGATGAATTCACACATCACAAAGCAGTTTCCCAGAAAAATTCTTTCTCGTTTTTAAATGAGGATTTTTCCCTTTTCACTATACACCTCAATGTGCTCCAAAATATGCCTTTGCAGATTCCACGAAAGCAGTGTTAAAAAACTGATCCATGAAAAGAAAGGTGTAGCTCTGTGAGATGAATTCAAAAATAACAAAGAACTTTCTTGGACAGCTTTTTTCTGGTTATTATCTGAGGATATTTCCTTTGTCACCATACGCTTCAATGCAATTGAAAATATCCCTCTCAGATTCCCCAAAAACAGTGCTGGAAAACTAATCCATGAAAGGAAAGTTGTATCTCTGTGAGGTGAATTCACATATCAGAAACAGGTTTCTCAGAAAGCTTCTTTCCAGTTGTTATCTAGTATATTTCCTTAGTCACCATTGACTACAATGCAATCAAAAATATCCCCTCTCAGATTTCCCAAAAACAGTGCTTCCAAACTGCTCCCCAAATAGAATTGTGAACTCTGGGAGATGAATTAGCACATCACAAAGCAGTTTCCCCCAATGGTTCCTTCTAGTTTTTTTATTAGGATATTTCCTTTGTCACCATAAGCTACAATTTGCTCCAAAATATCCCATTACAGATTCCAAGAAAATAGTGTTAGCAAACTGCTCAATGAAAAGAACAGTGTAATTCTGTGAGATAAATTCAAACATAACAAACCAGTTTCTCATCAAGTTTCCTTCTAGTTTTTATCTGAGGCCATTTCCCTTTTCATTATAGGCCTTAATACACTCCCAAGTATCCCTTTGCAGATTCCATGAAAACAGTGTTAGCAAGGTGCTGCATGAAAAGAAAGGTGTAACTCCATGAGATGAATTCACACATCACAAAGAACTTTCTCAGAAAACCTCTTTCTAGTTTTTATCTGAGGATATTTCCTTAGTCACCATAGGCTTCTATGCAATCGAAAATATTCCTTCTCAGATTCCTCAAAAACAGTGTTACAAAACTGATCCATGGAAAGAATAGTGTAACTCTGTGAGATGAATTAAGAGATCACCATGCATTTTCTCAGACAGCTTCTTTCTAGCTTTTGTCTAAGAATTTTTCCTTTGTCGCTGTAAGCTTCAAAGCTCTCCAAAATATTCCATTGCTTATTCCACAAAAACAGTGTTGGCAAACTGCTGCATGAAAATAAAGGTGCAACTCTGTGAAATGAATTCACACATTGCAAAGAACTTTGTCAGAAAGCTTCTTTCTGGTTTTTATCTGAGAATATTTCCTTTTTCACCATGTGCACCAATGTGCTCACAAATATCCCTTTACAGATTCCACAAAAATAGTCTTAGCCCACTGCTCCATATAAAAGAAGGTGTAAATCTGTGAGGTGAATTCACACATCACAAAGTGGTTTCTCAGAAACCTTCATTTTGGTTTTTGTTGGAGGATATTTCCTTTTTCACCATAGGCTTCAATGCTCTCCCCCATATCCTAATGCAGACTCCACGAAAACAGTGTTTAAGTGAAAAACCACAGTGTAGCTCTGTAAGATGAATTCACACATGATGAAGCAGTTTCTAAGAAATCCTCTTTCTAGTTTTTAATTGAGGATATTTCATTTGTAACCATAGGCTTCAATGTGATCCAAAATATCCCTTCTCAAGTTCCCCAAATACCGTGCTACCAAACTGTTACATGAAAATAATAGTGTAACTCTGTGACATGAATTCACATATCACAAAGGTGCTTCTCAGAAATCTTTCTAGTTTTTATCTGAGTATATTTCCTTTCTCACCATATTAATCAATGCACTCCCCAATATCCCATTGCAGATTAATAGAAAAACGTGTTAGCAAACTTCTCAATGAAAAGAATGGTGTAACTCTGTGAAAGGAGTTCACGCATCACAAAGCAGTTTTACAGAAAGCTTCTTTCTGGACTTTGATCTGTGGATATTTCCTTTGTCACCATAGGCTTCAATGCACTCCCAAATATCTTATTGCAGATTGCATGGAAACTGTCATATCAAAATGCTCAATGAAAAGAACACTGAACATCTATAAGATGAATTCACACATCACAAAGTTGTTTTTCAGAGGGCTTCTTTCTAGTTTTTATCTGAGGAAAGTTCATTTTTCACTGTAGGTATCAAAGGGCTCTGGAATATCCCATTGCAGATTCCATGAAAACAGTGTTAGCAAAATGCTCCAGGAAAAGAAAGGTGTTACTCTGTGAGGTTAATTCACACATCACAAAGAGCTTTCACAGAAAGCTTCTTTCTAGTTTTTATCTGAGGATATTTAATTTGTCAACATAGGCTTCATTTAGATCCAAAATATCCCCTCTCAGATTCACAAAAAACACTGCTAAGAAACTGTTCTATGAAGAAAATTGTGAAACTCTGTGAGATGAATTAAAAAATCAGAAAGTGGATTCTCAGAGAGCTTCTATCTAGTTTTTATATGAGGATATTTCTTTTGTCACCATTTGTCTCAAAGCACTCTCAAGTATCCATTTGCAGATTCCAAGAAAACAGTGTTATCCAACCGCTCAATGAAAAGAACAGTGTAAATCTGTGAGATGAATTCACACATCACAAAGCAGTTTCTCAGGAAGTTTCTTTCCAGTTTATATCTGATTATATTTCCTTTGTCACCATAGGCTTCAAAGCAATTCAAAATATCCCTTCTCAGATTACCCAAAAAGAGTGCAACCAAACTGTTCCATGAAAAGAAAGGTGTAACGTTGTGACATGAAATCACACATAACAAAACAGTTTCCTAGAAAGCTTCTTTTTGGTGTTTATCTGAGAATATGTCCTTTGTCACCATAGGCTTCCATGTCCTCCCAAATGTTCTCTAGCAGATTCCATGAAAACAGTGTTATCAAACTGCTGATTGAAAGGAATGGTGTAATTCTGTGAGATGAATTCACACATCACAAAGCAATTTCTCAGAAAGCGTCTTTCTAGTTTTTATCTGAGGATATTTCCTTTGACACTATAGGCCTCAATGTGCTCCCAAATGTCCCATTGCATATTCCACGAAAAGAGTTTTGACAAACTGCTCCATGAAAAGAATGGTGTAACTCTGTGAGATAAACTCAGACATCACAAAGACCCTCCTCAGAAAGCTTCTTTCTAGTTTTTAACTGAGGATATTTCCTTTGTAACCAGAGGCTTCAATGTGATCCAAAATATCCGTTCTCAGATTCCCCCATAACAGTGCTTCCAAACTGCTCCATGAAAAGTATTGTGTAACTCTGTCAGATGAATTATCACATCACAGACTGGCTTCCCAGAAAGCTTCTTTCCAGTTTTTATGTGAGGATATTCCTTTTTCACCATAAGCTACAATGCACTCCCAAATATCCCATTGCAGATTCCAAGAAAAATGTGTTAGCAAACTGCCTACTGAAAAGAACAGTGTAACTCTGAGATGAATACACACATCACAAGGACCTTTCTCAGAGAGCTTCTCTCTATTTCCTCTCTGAGAATAGTTGCTTGTCACCATAGGCTTCAATGTGATCCAAAATATACATTCTCAAATTTGCCATAATCAGTGCTACCAAATTGATCCATGAAAAGAATCGTGTAACTCTGTGAGATGAATTAGCACATCACAAATAGTTTTCTCAGAAAGCTTCTTTCTAGTTTTTATATGAGGATATTTCCTCTGTCAAATTAAATTTCAAAGCACTCTGCAATATGTCATTGCAGATTCCATGTTAACAGAGTGAGAAAACAGCTCAATGAAAAGAACAGTGCAACTCTTTTAGGTGAATTCACACGTTGCAATGCATTTTCTCAGAAAGACTCTTTCTAATTTTTGTCTGAGCATATTTATTTTTTCACCGTGGGTCTCAATATCCCTTTGCAGATTAAACGAAAATAAAGTTAGCATAATGCACCATGAAAAGAAAGGAGTAAATCTGGGAGATTACTTCACACATCAAAAGATGGTTTCTCAGAAAGCTTCTCTTCTGTTTTTATCTGAAGATATTTCCTTTGTCACTGTAGGCTTCAATGCACTTCCAACTATTCTATTGAAGATTCCACAAAAGCAGTGTTAGCAAACTACTCCAAGAAAAGAATCCTGTAACTCTGTGAGATGAATTCAAATATCACAAAACAGTTTCTCAGAAAGCTTCTTTCTAGTTTTTATCTGAGGATATTTCCTTTTTCAGCATAGGCTTCAATGGGTTCCAAAATGTCCCTTCTCAGATTCCCCAAAACAAGCCTACCAAACTGCTCCATGAAAATAATGGTGTAATTCTGTGAGATGAATTCACACATCACAAAGAAATTTCTCAGAAAGCTTCTTTCTAGTTTTTATCTCAGGATATTTCCTTTTTCACTATATTCCTCAAAGCACTCCCAAATATTCCATTGCAGATTCCAGGAATAGTGTTAGCAAACGGATCCATGAAGAAAAAGCTGTAAGTCTATGACATAAAATCGGGAATCAAAATGCAGTTTGTCAACAATCTTCTTTTTGGTTTTTGTCTAAGCATATTACTTTGTCACTATAGACTTCAATGTCATCCAATTTATCCCTTCTCAGATTCCCGTAAAAGAGTGCTGTGAAACTGCTCAATGAAAGGAAAAGTGTAACTATGTGAGATGAATTCACACCTTACAAAGCAGTTTCTCAGAAAGTTTCTTTCTAGTTTTTTTCTGAGGATATATACTTTTTCACCAGAGACCTCAATGCGCTCACAAATATCCCTTTGTGGACTCCACGAAAATAGTGCTAGCAAACGGCTCCATGAAAGGAAAGATGTAAATCTGTGAGATGAATTCACACATCACAAAGCATTTTCTCAGAAAGCTTCTTTCTAGTTTTTATCAGAGAACACTTAGTTTTTCACCATAGGCCTTAGTGCTCTCCCAAAAAACCATTTGTAGATTCTACGAAAACTGTTAGCAAACTGCTCCATCAAAAGATAGGTGTAACTGTGTGAGATGAATTCACACATCAAAAAGAGCTTTTTAAGAAAGCATCTTTCTAGTTTTTATGTGAGTTTATTTCCTTTGTCACAATAGGCTTCAATGCACTCAAAATGTCCTATTGCAGATTCCACGAAAATAGTGTTATCAAACAGCTCAATGAAAAGGATGGTGTAACTCTGTGAGATGAATTTACACATCACAAAGCAGTTTCTCAGAAATCTTCTTTCTAGTTTTATCTGAGGATATTTCCTTTTTCAATATGTTCCTCCATGCACTCCCAAATATCTCTTTGCTGATTCCACGAAAACAATGTTAGCAAACTGCTCAAGGAAAAGAACAGGGTAACTCTGTGAGATGAATTCACACACCACAAAGTTTCTCAGAAAGCTTCTTTCTAGTTTTGGTCTGAGGATATTTTATTTTTCACCATAGGCCTCAATGAACTCCCAAATATCCCTTTGCAGATTCCAGGAAAACATTGTTAACAATCTGCTCAATGAAAAGAACAGTATAACTCTGTGAGATGAATTCACACATAACAAAGCAGTTTCTCAGAAAGATTCTTTCTAGTTTTTATATGAGGGTATTTTCTTTGTCATGATAACCTTCAATGCTCTCTGAAATATCCCATTGCAGATTGCACGAAAACAGTGTTAGCAAACTGCTAAATGAGAAAGAACAGTGTAACTCTGTGAGAAGAATTCACACATCACAAAACAGTTTCTCAGAAAGTTTCTTTCTAGTTTTTTTTTTTTTTTTTTT
>NW_012117799.1:1127412-1144309 GCF_000951035.1 Colobus angolensis palliatus
GTCTTCTGTGTCCTTCGCGCTGGGAGTTGGAGACTGCAGCTGTTCCTATTCAGCCATCTTGCTCCGCCTCTCCTCTTTCTAGTTTTTATCTGAGGATATTTTCTTTTTGACTGTAGACATCAGTGCGCTCCCAATTATTCCTTTGCAGATTCCACAAAAACGGTGTTAGCAAACTGCTCCATGAAAAGGGCAGTGTAACTCTGTGAGATGAATTCACACATCACAAAACAGTTTCTCAGAAAGTTTCTTTCTAGTTTTTATCTGAGGATATTTCCTTTTTCACTGTAGTCCTCAATGCACTCCTAAATATTCCATTGCAGTTCCCACGAAAACAATGTTAGCAAACTTCTCCAGGTAAAGAAAGATGTAGCTCTGTGAGATGATTTCACAAAACACAAAGTCTTCCTCAGAAAGCTTCTTTCTAGTTTTTATCTGAGGATAGTTCCTTTGTTACCATAGGCTTCAATGTGACCCACATCAGTTCTCAGATTCCCCAAAAGAAATGCTACCAATCTGTTCCATGAAAAGAATCTTGTTTCTCTATTAGATGAATTCACAAATCAGAAAGCAGTTTCTCAGAAAGATTCTTTCAAGTTTTTGTCTGAGTATATATCCTTTTTCACCATAAGCTTCAATGTGCCCCAAAATATCCCACTGCAGATTCCAATAAAACAGTTTTAGCAAACTGCTCAGTGAAAATGACAGTGTAACTCTGGGAGATGAATTCACACGTTACAACGCTTTTTCTCAGAAAGATTCTTTCTAGTTTTTGTATGACGATATTTCCTTTGTCACCATGAGCCTCAGTGCACTTCAAAACATCCCATTGCAGATTCCAAGAAAGCAGTGCTAGCAAGTCGCTCAAGGGAAAGAAGAGTGTAACTCTGGGAGATGAATTTACACATCACAAACCTGTTTCTCAGAAAGCTTCTTTCCAGTTTTTGTCTGTGTATAATTAATTGTCACCATAGACTTCAATGTGATATAAAATATCCTTTCTCAGATTATGCCAAAGGAGTGCTACCAAACTGATCCATGAAAAGAATCGTGAAACATTGTGAGACGATTTAACATATCACAAAGTGGTTTCTCAGAAAACTTCATTCCAGTTTTTATATGAGGATATTTCCTTTGTCACTATAGGCTTCAATGTGATCCAAAATATCCCTTCTCAGATTCCCCAAAAACAGTGCTATCCTACTGCTCCATGAAAAGAATCATGTAGCTGTGTGAGGTTAATTGACATATCACAAACAGGTTTTTCCAAAAGCTTCTTTCTAGTTTTTGTCAGAGGATGCTTCTTTGTCACCCTACTCATCAATGCGTTATGGAAAATCCCACAGCATATTCCAAGAAAACAGCATTAGCAAACTGCTCAATGAAAAGAACAGTGTAACTGGATGATATAAATTCACACATCACAAAGCAGTTTCTCAGATAGCTTGTTTTTGGTTTTTATCTGAGGGTAGTTAGATTTTCACCGTAGGCCTCAGTGTGCTCCCAAATATCCCTTTGTAGATTCCATGAATACAGTGCTAGCAAACTACTCCAAGAAAAGAAAGGTGTAACTCTGTGAGTTGAATTCAAACATCACAAAGAACTGTCTCAGAAAGCTCCTTTCTAGTTATTATTGGAGGATATTTCCTTTGTTAACATAGGCTTATATGCGATCCAAAATATACCTTCTCAGATTCCCAATAAACAGTGTTACCAAAGTGATCTATGAAAAGAATCTTGTAACTCTGTGAAATGAATTAACACATCACAAAGCAGTTTCTCAGAAAGCTTGTTTCCACTTTTTGTGAGGATATTTCCTATGTCACCATAACTTTTCATATTCTCCGTAATATCCCATTGCAGATTCCATGAAAACACTGTGAGCAAACTGCTCAATGAAAAGAACAGTGTTCCATGGTGAGATGAATTCATATATCACAAAGCAGTTTCTCAGAAAGCTTATTTCTACTTTTTCTGTGAGGATTTTCCTTTTTTCACCATGGACCTCAACGTGCTTGGGAATATCCCTTTCCTGATTACACAAAAACAGTTTAGCAAACCGCTCCATTAAAAAACAGCTGTAACTCTATGAGATTAATTCACGCATCATAAAGAGTTTCTCATAAAACTTCTTTCTAGTTTGTATCTGAGGCTAATTCCTTTGTACCCCTATACTTCAATGTGATCCCAATTATCTCTTCTCAGATTACCCAAAAACAGTGCTACCAAACTGCTCCATGACTAGAATCGTGCAACTCTGTGTGATGAATTCAAAAATCACAAAGCAATTTCTGAGAAAGCTTCTTTTTAGTAATTGTCTGAGGATATTTCCTTTATCAGCATAAGCTTCAATGCGCTCTGAAATATCCCATTGCAGATTCAATGAAAACAGTGTTATCAAGCTGCTTAATGAAAAGAAAAGTGTAGCTCTGCTGGATGTATTGACACGTCACAACACGGTTTCTCAGAAAGCTTCTCTCTAGTTTTTATATGAGAGTATTTCCTTTGTCACCATAGGCTTCAGTGTTCTCCCAAATATCCTATTGCCGATCCACAAAAACAGTGTTATAAATCTGCTCAATGAAAAGAACAGTGTAACTCTGTGAGATGAATTCACACATCACAAAGCAGTTTCTCAGAAAGTTTCTTTCCAGTTTTTATCTGATAATATTTCCTTTTGTGCCATAGGCCTCAATGCGCTTCCAAATATCCCTCTGCAGATTCCACAAAAACAGTGTTAGCAAACTGCTCCATGAAATGAAAGCTGTGACACTGAGAGATGAATTCACAAATCTCAAAGAAGTGTGCCAGAAAGCTTCTTTCTAGTTTTTGTCTGAGGATATTTCCTTTATCACCATAAGCTTCAATGTGCTCTGAAATATCCTATTGCAGCCACCACGAAAACAGTGTTAACAATGTGTTCAATGAAAAGAAGAGTGTAACTCTGAGATGAATTCACTCATCACAAAGCAGTTTCTCGGAAAGCTTCTTTCTGATTTTTATATGAGGGTATTTCCTTTGTCACCATTAGCTTCAATGTGCTCTGAAATATCCCATTTCAAATTCCAAGAAAGCAGTGTTAGCAAACTGCTCAATGAAAAGAACAGAGCAGCTCTGTGAGATGAATTCACATATTACAAAGCAGTTTCTCAGATAACTTCTTTCTAGTTTTTATCTGAGGATATTTCCTTTTTCACCATAGGCCTTTATGCGCTCACAAATATACTTTTGCAGATACCACAAAACTAGTTTTTGCAAGCTGCTCAGTTAAAAGAATGGTGTAACTCTATGAGATGATTTCACACATCACAAAGAACTTTCTCAGAAAGAGTCTTTCTAATTATTATCTGAGGATATTTCCTTTGTCACCGTAGGCTTCAATGTGATCCCAAATATCTCTTCTCAGATTCCCCAGAAAGAATGTTACCAAGTGATTCATTAAAAGAATGGTGTATCTCCGTGAGATGAATTCACACATCACAGAGCAGTTTCTCAGAAATCTTCTTTCTAGTTTTTATCTGAGAATATTTCTTTTTTCACTGTAGGCCTCAATGCGCTTCCAAATATCCCTTTGCAGATTCCATTAAAACAGTGTTAGCAAATGACTCCATGAAAAAAAAGGTGTAACTGTGTGAGATGATTTCACTCATCACAAAGCAGTTTCTCAGAAAGCTTCTGTATATTTTTTATCTGAGGTGTTTCCTTTGTCACCATAGGCTTCAATGACATCCAAAATATCCCTTCTTAGATTCCACAAAAACAGTACTAAAAATCTACTCCATGGAAAGGAAGGTGTAGTTCTGTGAGATAAATTCACAAATCAGAAAGCATGTTCTCAGAAAGGTTGTTTCTAGTTTTTGTTTGAGGATATTTCCTTTGTCTCCACAGTCTTCAATGCACTCTCAAATATCCTATTGCAAATTCCACTAAAACAGTGTTAGCAAATTGCTCATTAGAAAAAACAGTGTAACTCTGTCAGATGAATTCACACATCACAAAGCCTTTTCTCAGAAAGCTTCTTTCTACTTTTTATATGAAGGCATTTCCTTTGTCACCATAAGCTTCAAGGCTCTTTGAAGTATCCCATTGTAGCTTCCAAGAAAACAGCGTTAGCAATCTGATCAATGAAAAAAACATTGTAACTTAGTGCGATGAATTCAAACATCACAAAGCAGTTTCTCAGAAAGATACTTTTTGTTTTTTATCTGAGGATGTTTCCTTTCTAACCATAAGTTTCAAGGTGCTCTGAAATATCCCAGTGCAGTATCCAAGGAAACAGTGTTAGCAAACTGCTCCATGAAAAGAACAGTGTAACACCATGAGATGAATTCTCACATCAGAAAACAGTTTCTCAGAAAGCTTCTTTCTACTTTTTATATGATGATATGTCATTTGTCACCCTAAGCTTCAATGCACTCTGAAATATCCCTTCGCAGATCCCAACGAAACAGTGTTAGGAAACTGCTCACTGAAAAGAACAGTGCAATACTGTGAGATAAATTCACAAATCACAAAGCAGTTACTCACAAAGCTTTTCTCTAGTTTTTATGTGAGGATAATTACTTTTTCACCACAGACTCAATGCACTCTTAAATATCTCATTGTAGATTCCACAAAAACAGTGTTAGCAAACTGCTCCAAGGAAGGAAAGGTGTAACTCTATGAGATGAATTCACACATCACCAGAAGATTCTCAGAAAGCTTCTTTCTAGTTTTAACTGAGGATATTTCCTTTGTCACAATAGACTTTAAGGCAATCCAAAGTATCCCTTCTCAAATTCCACAAAAACAGTGTGAACAAACTGCTGCATGAAAAGTATCATGTAACTCTGTGAGGTGGATTCACACATCACAAAGCAGTTTCTCAGAAAGCTTTTGTAGCTTCTTCCTGAGGATATTTCGTTTGTCACCATAAGCTTCAATATGCTCCGAAATATCCTGTTGTAGATTCCAAGAAAACAATGCTAGCAAACTGCTCCATGAAAAGAACAGTATAACTCGTGCCTTGAATTCAAACATCACAAAGCAGATTCTCAGAAAGTTTCTTTATAGTTTTTCTAGGAGCATATTTCCTTTTTCACTGTAGGCCTTAATGCACTTCCAAATATCCCTTTTATGATTCCACAAAAACATTATAAACAAATTGATCCATGAAAAGTAAGGAGTAACTCTGTGAGATGAATTCGTACATTACAAAGAGCTTTCTCAGAAAACTTCCTTCTAGTTTTTATATGTGAATAATTCCTTTTTCACCATAGGCCTTAAAGAGCTCCAAAATATCTCTTTGCAGATTCCACGAAAACAGTGTTAGCAAACTGCTCCATGAAAAGGAAGGTGTAACCCTTTGAGATGAATTGACACATCACAAGGAACTTTCTTAGAAATCTTCTTTATAGTTTTTCTCTGAGGATATTCACTTTGTCACCACAGGCATCAATATGATCCAAAGCATCTCTTCTCAGATTCCACATAAACAGTGCCACCAAACTACTCCTTGAAAGGAATTGTTTAAAACAGTGAGATGAATTCATAAACCACAAAACACTTTCTTAGAAAGCTTCTTCCTAATTATTATCTGATGATATTGCCTTTGTCACCAGAGGCTTCAATACGATCCAAAACATCTCTTCTCAGATTCAGTAAACACAGTGCAATCAAACTGCTCCATGAAAAGAATCGTGTAACACTTTGAGATGGATTCACACTTCACAAAGCAGTTTCACAAAAGCTTCTTTCTAGTTTTTATCTGAGGATATTTCCTTTTTCACTATAGGCCTCAATGCCCTCCCAACTACCCCTTTCCAGATTCCATGAAAGCAGTGTGAGCAAACTGCTGAATGAAAAGATCAGTGTAAGTCTGTGAGATGAGTTCACACGTCACAAAGCAGTTCATCATAAAGCTTCTTTTTGATTTTTATCTGATGATACTTTCTTTGTCAGCATTGGATTCAATGTGATCCATAATATCCCTTCTAAGATTCCCCAACAACAGTGGTACCAAACTGATCCATGAAAAGAATCATGTAAATCTGAGAGGTGAATTAACACATCCCAAAGCAGTTTCCCAGAAAGCTTCTCTCTAGTTTTTATATGGTGGTATGTCATTTGTCACCCTCAGCTTCAATGCAGTCTGAAATTTTCCATTGTAGATTCCAAGGAAACATTGTTAGGAAACTGCTCACTGAAAAGAACAGTGTAACCCTGTGAGATGAATTCACACATCACAAAGCAGTTCCTCACAAAGCTTTTTTCTAGCCTTTATCTGAGGATAATTCCTTTTTCACCACAGGACTCAATGCACTCATAAGTATCCCTTTATCTATGAGTATATTTCCTTTGTCACCATAAACTTCAATGTGCTAGGAAATATCAGTGTGCAGATTCCAAGAAAAGTGTAAAAAAACGGCTCAATGCAAAGTACAGTGTAACTCTGTGAGTTGAATTCCCACGTCACAAAGCAGTTTCTTAGAAATCTTCTTTCTAGTTTTTATCTGAGGATATTTCATTTCTTACTGTAGGACTGAATGTACTCCCAAATATCCCTTTGTAGATTCCACATAAACAGTGATAGCAAACTGCTCCATGAAAATAGAGGTGTAAATCTGTGGGATGAATTCATACATCACAAAGTAGTTTCTCAGACTGCTTCTTTTTGGTGTTTGTCTGAGGATAATTCCTTTGTCACCATAGGCTTCCATGTGCACCAAAATATCCCATTGAAGATTTCATGAATACAGTATTAGCAAACTGCCCCATGAAAATAGAGGTGTAACACTGTGAGATGAATTCAGACATCACAAAGGTCTTTCTCAGAAAGTTTCTTTCTAGTTTTTATCTGAGGATACTCCCTTTACACCATAGGCTTCACTGCGATCCAAAATACTCCTTCTCAGATTACCTAAAAACAGTGCTACCAAATAGATCTATGAAAAGAATCATGTAACTCAGTGAGATGAGTTACCACATCACAAAGTAGTTTCTCAGAAAGCTTCTTTCCAGTTTTCTTATGAGGATAATTCCTTTGTCACCATAAGCTTCAACATACTCCAAAATATCAAATTGCAGATTCCAAGAAAATAATGTTAACAAATTGCTCAATGAAAAGTACAGAGTAACACTGTGAGATAAATTCACGTGTCAAAAAGGAATATCTCAGAAAGATTGTCTGAAGTTTTTAACTCAGCATATTTCCTTTTTCACCGTAGGCCTCAATGTGCTCCCAAATATCCTATTGCAGATCAAAAGAACACAGTGTTATCAAACTGCTCAGTGAAAAGAACCCTGTAATTCTTTGAGATGAATTCACATATCACAAAGCAGTTTCTCAGAAAGTTTCTTTCTAGTTTTTATGTTAGGATATTTCCTTTTCCACTATAGGCTTCAATGCACTCTGAAATTCCCGACTGCAGATTCAAAGAAAACAATATTAGGAAATTGCTCCATGAAAAGAAAGGTGTAATGCTGTGAGATGAATTGACATTTCACAGTGTCCTTTCTCAGAAACCTTCTTCCTACTTTTTTTCTGAGGATATTTTCTATGTCAATGTGATCCAAAATATCCCTTCTCAGATTCCCCAAATACAGTGTTACCAAACTGCTCCATGAAAGGAATCATGCAACTCTGTCAGATAAATTAACACAACACAAAGCAATTTCTCAGAAAGCTTTCCTCTAGTTTTTATCTGAGGATATTTAATTTATCACCATAGATCTCAATGCGCTCCCATATATTCTTTTGCAGATATCACGAAAACACTGTTAGCAAACTGCTCAATGAAAATAACGGTGTAAGTCTGTGACATGAATTCACACATCACAAAACAGTTTCTCAGAAAGCTTCTTTATGGTTTTTATCTGAGGATATTTAATTTTGCACCCTAGGCCTCAATGCCCTCGCAAATATCCCTTTGCAGATTCCACGAAAACAGTGTTAGCAAAATGCACCTGGAAAAGAAAAGTGTAACTCTGTGAGATGAATTAACGCATCACAACGTGGTTTCTCAGAAAGCTTCTTTCTCATTTTTATCTGAGGATATTTAATTTTTCAATCTGAGGATTTTTTAATTTGAGGCCTCAATGTGCTCTCAAATATCCCTTTGCTGATTCCACAACAACAGTGTTAGGAAACTGTTCCTTGATAAGAAAGGTGTAACTCTGTGAGAAGAATTCACACATCACAAAGAAGTTGCTCAGAGATTCTTTCTAGTTTTTATCTGAGGACAGTTACTTTGTCACCGTAGGCTTCAAAGTGATTCAAAATGTCCCTTCCCAGATTCCCCAAACAAGCTACCAAACTGATCTTTGAAAGTAATCATTTAACTCTGTGAGATGAATTAACATATTGTAAAGTGGTTTCTCAGAAAGCTTCTTTCCAGTTTTTATATGAGGGAATTTCCTTTGTCACCTTAGGTTTCATTGCCCTCCAAAGTATCCCTTTACACATTCCATAAATACATTGTTAACAAACTGCTCAATGAAAAGAACAGTGTAACTCTGTGAGACACATACACACATCACAAGGCAGTTTCTCAGAAATCTTCTTTCTAATTTTTGTCTGAGGATATTTCCTATTTCACAATAGCCTACAATGTGCTCCCAAATATCCCTTTTCGATTGCACAAAAACACTGCAAAGTGCTCCATGAAAAGAATGGTGTAGTCTGTGATTAATTAACACATCACAAAGTAGTTTCTCATAAAGCTTCTTTCTAGTGTTTATCTGAGGATACTTCCTTTGTAAAAATATGCTTCAATGTGATGCAAAATATGCATTCTCAGATTCACCGAAAACAGTGCTACCAAACTGTTCCATGAAAAGAATCGTGTAACTCTGTGAGATGAATTCACACACCACAAACCGGTTTCTCAGAAAGCTCTTTTCTATTTTTTATATGAGGTCATTTCCTTTTTCACCATAGGCTTCAATGTGATCCAAGGTATCCCTTCTCAGATTCTTCAAAAACAGTGCTAAAAAAGTGATCCATGAAAAGAATCATATAACTCTGTGAGATGGATTCACACATCACAAAGCAGTTTCTCAGAAATCTTCTTTCACGTTTTTATGTGAGGACATTTACTTTTTTACCATAGGCATCAATGCCCTCCCAAACATCCACTTGCAGATTCCACGAAAACAGTGTTAACAAACAGCTACATGAAAAGAAGGGTGTAACTCTGTGAGATGAATTCACACATCACAAAGAACTTTCTCAGAAAGGTTCTTTACCGTTTTAATCTGAGGATATTTCTTTTGTCCGCAAAAACAGTGACATCAAACTGATCCATGAAAAGAATCATGTAACTCTGTGAGATGAATTAACACATCACAAATCGATTTCTCAGAAAAGATCTTTCTATTTTTTCAGTGAGGATATTTCCAATGTCACCATAAGCTTCAATGCACTCCAAAATATTCCATTTAAGATTCCAATAAAACAGTGTTAGTAAACTGCTCAATAAAAAGAACAGTGTAATCACTGTGAGATGAATTCACACATCACAAAACAGTTTCTCAGAAAGTTTCCTTTTGGTTTATCAATGAGATTACTTCCTTTGTCACCATAGGCTTCAATGCACTCCCAAATATCCTACTGCAGATTCCACGAAAACAATTTTACAAAACTACTCAATGAAAAGAATGGTGTAGCTATGTGAGTTGAATTCACACATCAAAAAGCAGTATCGCAGAAAGCAACTCTTTGGTTTATCTATGAGAAAATTTCCTTTGTCACCATAAGCTCCAATGTGATAAGACATATCAGAGTGTAGATTCCTAGAAAACACTGTAAGCAAACTGCTCCATGCAAAGATTAGTGAAATTCTGAGAGTTGAATTCACACATCACAAAGCAGTTTCTCAGAAAATTTACTTCTAGTTTTTATCTGAGGATATTTCCTTTCTCACCATTGGCCTCAATGTGCTCTCAAATATCCCATGGCAGATTCCATGAAAACAGTTTATGCAAACTGCTCCACGAAAAGAAAGGTGTAACGATGTCAGATGAATTCACATATCACAAAGTCCTTTCTCAGAAAGCTTCATTCTAGTTTTTATTGAGGATATTTTCTTTTTCACCATAGGCTTCAATGCGATCCAAAATATCCCTTCTCAGGTTCCCCAAAAACAACGATGCCAAACTGCTTCATGATAAGGATCATGTAAGTCTGTGATATGAATTCAGAAATCAAAAAGCAGTTTCTCAGGAACCATCTTTTTTTTTTGGGATTTTTTCTTTTTTCCGATTAGGTTTCATTTTGTTCAAAATTTTCCCTTTGCGGTTTCCAGGAAACCGTTTTTGTTAACTTGTTCCGGGAAAGGACCGTTTTATTTTTTTTTGAATTGATTTGCCCCTTGCCCAGGGGTTTTTTCGGAAGGTTTCCTTCAGTTTTTTTTTTGGGGTTTTTTTTTTTTTCCGCTTGGTTTTCCTTGCCTTCCCAATTTTCCTTTTGCTTTTTCCCTTGGAGCGTTTTTGGCAACTTTTTCCTTGAAATTTGGGGGTTACTTTTTTTTGTTGATTTTCTTCAAACCAAATTTTTTTTTCGGAAGGTTTTTTCTACCTCTTGTCTGAGGCTTCAATACGATCCAATATATCCCTTCTCAGTTTCCCTAAAAACAGTACTACCAACCTTCTCGATGAAAAGAATTGCGTAACTCTGTGAGATGAATTCTCAAGTGACAAAGCATTTTCTCAGAAAGCTTCTTTCTAGTTTTTCTCTGTGGATATTTCTTTTGTCACCATTGGCTTCAGTGTGCTCCCAAATATCCTATTGCAGATTCCAGGAAAACTGTTACCAAACTGCTCAATGAAAATAATAGTGTAACTCTGTAAGATGAACTGACACATCATAAATCAGTTTCTCAGAAATCTTCACTCTAGTTTTATAAGAGGATATTTAGTTTTCATTATAGGCCTCAATGTGATCCAAAACATGTCATTGTAGATTCGAAGAAAAGAGTGTTAGCAAACTGCTCAATGAAAAGAACAGTGTAACTCTGTAAGATAAATTCATACATCAAAAAGCGGTTTCTAAGAAAGCTTCTTTCTAGTTTTTGTCTAAGCATATTTCCTTTTTCACAATAGGCCTCAATGTGTTCCCAAATATCCCTTTGCAGATTTCACGAAAACAGTGTTAACAAACTGCTCCATGAAAAGAAAGGTGTAAATCCGTGAGATGATTCACACATCACAAAGAACTTTTTCAGAAAGCATCTTTCTAGTTTTTATCTGAGGATAATTACTTTGTCATCATAAACTCCAACGCACGCAGAAATATCTCATTGCAAATTCCAAGGAAATATTTTTAGCATACTGCTCCATGGAAAGAAAGGTGTAAATCTGTGAGATGAATTCACACATCACAAAGCGGTTTCTTAGATAGGTTCTATCTGGTTTTTGTCTGAGGATATTTCCTTTGTCACAGTAGGCTTCAATGCACTTCAAAATATTTCTTCTCAGATTCCCCAAAGACAGTGCTACCAAACTGCTCCATGAAAAGAATGGTGTAACTATATGAGATGAATCCACACATCACAAAGCTGTTTCCCAGAAAGTTTCTCTCTAATTTTTATCTCAGCATATTTTCTTTTACAGTATATTCCTCAGAGTGCTTTAAAATATCACATTGCAGATTCCATGAAAAAAGTGTCAGCAAACTTTTTAATGAAAATAATGGTGTGACTCTGTAGGAAAAATTCACACATCACAAAGCAGTTTCACAGAAAGCTTCCTTTTGTTATCTGATGATATATCCTTTGTTACCATAGGCTTAAATGCTATTCAAATTATCCCTTCTCAGATTCCCCAAAAACAGTGCTCCATGAAAATAGTGGTGTGACTCTGTGAGATGAATTCACACAATGCAAAGCTGTTTCTCAGAAAGCGTCTTTCAAGTTTTTATCTGAGGATACTTCCTTTGTCAGCATAGGCTTCAATGCTATCCCAAATATCCCTTCTCAGATTCCCTCAAAAGAGTGCTACCAAACTGCTCCATGAAAATAATCATGTAAAGCTCTGAGATGAATTAATACATCACAAAAATTTTCTCAGAAAGATTCTTTCTAGTTTTTATATGAATTTATTTCCTTTTCCACCATGAACTTCAAAGCGCTCCGAAGTATCCCAATGCAGATGCTTAGAAAACAGAGTTAGCAAACTTCTCAATGAAAACAACAGTGTAACTTTGTGAGATGAATACACACTTAACAAAACAGGTTCTCAGAAAGCTTCTTTCTAGTTTTAATCTGAGGATATTTCCTTTCACTGTAGGCCTCATTGTGCTCCCAAGTCTCCCTTTGCAGACTCCAAGAAAACAGTGTCAGCAAACTGGTCCATGAAAAGAAAGGTGTAACTCTGTGATATCAATTCACACATCTCTCTGAATGCTTCTTTCTGGTTTTAATCTGAGGATATGTCCTTTGACACCATAGGCTTCACTGTGATCCAAAACAGCCCTTCTCAGATGCCCCCAAAACAGAACTACCAAACTGCTCCAAGAAAAGGGAGGTGTAATTCTGTGAGATGAATTCAGAAATCACAAAACAGTTCCTCAGAAAGCGTCCTTCTAGCTTTTGTCTTAGGATAATTCCTTTGTAACCATAAGCATCAATGAGCTCTGAAATATCCCATTGCAGATTCTAAGAAAACAGTGTTAGCAGACTGCTCAATGAAAAGAACAGGGTAACGCTGTGAGATGAATTCACATATCACAAAGCAGTTTCTCAGAAAGATTCTTTCGAGTTTTTGTCTGACGATATTTCCTTTGTCACCATAAGTTTCTACGCACTCCAAAATATTCTATTGCAGACTCCATGAAAACGGTGTTATCAAACGGCTCAAAGAAAAGAATGGTGTAGATCTGTGAGATGAATTCACCCATCAGAAATCAGTTTCTCTGGAAACTTCTTTCTAATTTTTATCTGACTGTATTTTCTTTTTCACCTTAGACCTCAATGCTCTCCCAAATATCCCTTTACAGATTCCATGAAAACAGTGTTAGCAAACTTTTCCATGAAAATGAAGGTTTATTTCTGTGAGATGAATTCACACATCACAAAGAACTTACTCAGAAAGCTCCCTTATAATTTTTTTCTGAAGATATTTCCCTAGTCACCACAGACTTCAATGATATCCAAAATATCACTTCTCAGATTCCTCAAAAAAATTGCTATCAAACTGAGCCATGAAAAGAATTGTGTAACTAAGTGAGATGAAGTCACAAATCACAAAGCAGTTTCTCAGAAAATATATTTATAGTTTTTGTCTGATTATATTTCCTTTTTCACAACCAGTTTCAATGTGCTTCAAATATCTCAATGCAGATTCGAAGAAAACAATGTTAACAAACTGCTCAATGAAAGGAAGACTATAACTCTGTGAATTGAATTCACACATCACAAAGTAGCTTCTCAGAAAGCTTCCTTTGGTTTACCTAAGAGGTTATTTCCTGTTTCACTATAGGCCTCAATGCATTCCCAAATATCCCTTTGCTGATTCCACGAAAACTGTATTAGCAATCTCCCCCATGATAAGAAATATGTAACTCTGTGAGATGAATTCACACATCACAAAGAACTGTCTCAGATAGACTCTAGTTTTTATCTGAGGATATGTCCTTAGTCACAATAGGCTTCAATGAGGTCCAAAATATCCCTTCTTAGACTCCCAAATAGCAGTGTTAGCAAACTGACCCATGAAAACAATTGTGTAACTCTGTCAGGTGAATTAGCACATTACAAAGCGATTTCTCAGAAAGCTTCTTTCTAGTTTTTACATGAGAATGTTTCCTTTGTCACCAAAAGCTTCAATGTGCTCCGAAATATCCTGTTGTAGATTCCAAGCAAACAGTGTTAGCAAACTGCTCAATGAAAAGAACAGTGTAATTCTGTGACATGAATTCACACATCACGAAGCAGTTTCTCAGAATGTTTCTATCTAGTTTTTTCTGGGGATATTCACCTTTTGACAATAAACTTCAATGCTCTCTGAAATATCCCATTGTAGATTGCCAGAAAACAGTGTTAGCAAACTACTCAACAAAAATAACAGTGTAACTCTGTGAGTTGAATTCACACATCACAGAGCAGTTTCTCAGAAAACTTCTTTTTGGTTTTTCTATAGGGATATTTCCTTTGTCACCATAGGCTTCAATGCACTCCAAAATATCCTATTGCAGACTCCATGAAAACAGTGTTATCATACGTCTCAAAGAAAAGAATGGTGTAAATCTGTTAGAAGAATTCACCCAAAACAAACCAGTTTCTCATAAATTTTCTTTGTAGTTTTTACCTGAGGATATTTCCTTTTTCACCATAGGCCTCAATGCACTCCCAGATATCCCTTTGCAGATTCCAAGAAAACTGTATTAACACACTGCTCCAGGAAAACAAAGGTGTAACTCAGTGAGATGAAATCAAACATCCCAAAAGCCTTTGAGGATAATTTCTTTGTCAATCTAGACTTCAATGGTATCCGAAATTTCCCTACTCACATACCCAAAAAACAATGCTAAAAAATTGATCCATGAAAAGAACTGTGTAACTCTGTGAGATGAATTAACACATCACAAAGTAGTTTCTCAGAAGGCTTCTTTCTAGTTTTTATATTAATGTATTTCCTTTGTCAATGTAAGCTTCATTGCACTCCGAAGTATCCCAATGCAGATTCCACAAAAACAGTGTTAGCACAATGCTCCATGAAAATAAAAGTGTAAATCTGTGAGATGAATTCACACATCTAAAAGAACTTTCTCAGAATGCTTCTTTCTAGTTTTTATCTGAGGATATTTCCTTTTTCACCATAGGCGTCAATGCGATCCAAAACAACCGTTCTCAGATTCCCCAAAAACAGTACTATCAAACTGATCCATGAAAAGGATATTGTAACTCTGTGAGATGAGTAAACACGTTATAAAGCAGTTTCTCAGAAAGTATGTTTCCCTAATTTTTGTCTGAGCATATTTCCTTATTCACAATAAGTTTCAATGCACTCCAAAATATCCCCTTACAGATTCCAAGAAAACAGTGTTAGCAAATTAATCAATGAAAAGAACAGTGTAACCCTATGTGATGAATTTCCACATCACAAAGCAGTTTCTCAGAAAGTTTCTTTTTGGTTTTTATCTGAGGACATTTCCTTTGTCACCCTAAGCTTCAAAGTGATCAAAAATATCCTATTGCAGATTCCACAAAGACAGTATTATCAAACTGATCAATGAAAAGAACCATGTAACTCTGTGACATGAACTCCCGCATCAAAAAGCAGTTTCTCAGAAAGCTTCTTTCTTGTTTTTACCTGAGGATATATTCTTATTCACTATATGCATCAGTGCATCCCAAATATCCCTTTGCAGATTTCACGAAAACAGTGTTAGCAATCTGCTCCATGAAAGTAAAGGTGTAACTCTGAGAGATGAGTTCACTCATCACAAAGAACTTTACCAGAAAAGCTTTTTTCTAGGTATTATGTGAGGATGCCTTGTCACCACAGGCATCAATGTGATCCAAAATATACCTTCTTAGATTCACCAAAAACAGTGCTACCACAGTGATTCATGAAAAGAATCGTGTATCTCTGTGAGATGCATTCACACATCACAAAGAAGTTTCTCAGAAAGCTTATTTCCAGTTTTCATCTGAGGATATTTCCTTAGTCAATATAGGTTTCAATGCCATCCAAAATATCCCTTCTCAGATTCCACAAAGACTGTGTTACAAAACTGATCTATGAAAAGTATCGTGTAACACTGTGAGGTGAATTAACACATCACAAAGCGATTTCTCAGAAAGCTTCTTTCTAGTTTTTACATGAGGATATTTTGTTTGTCACCATAAGCTTCAATGCACTCCAAAATATCCCATTGCAGATTCCAAGAAAACAGTGTCAGAAAACGGCTCAGTGGAAAGAACAGTGTAACTCTGTGAGATCAATTCACGTATCACAAAGCAATCTCTTAGAAAGCTTCTTCTTGATTTTTATCTGAGCATATGTCCTTTGTTACCATAGGCTTCAATGCTCTCCCGAATATCCTATTGCAGATTCCACGAAAGCTGTTTTGTCAAACCACTCAATGAAAAGAATGGTGTAACTGTTTGAGATGAAATCACACATCACAGAGCAGTTTCTGAGAATGCCTCTTTCTAGTTTTTATCTGAGGATATTTCTTTTTTCACTACAGTCCTCAATGCGCTCCCAATTATCCCTTTGTGGTTTCACTGAATAACATGTTACCAAACTGCTCCACAAAAAGCAAGGTGTATCTCTGTTAGATGAATTCACACATCACAAAGAACTCTCTCAGAAAGTTTCTTTATAGTCTTTATCTGAGGATATTTCCTGAGCCACCATAGGAATAAATGCAATCCAAAATATTGCTTCTGACATTCCCAAAAACAGGGCTAACAAACTCATCCTGGAAAAGAATCATGTAACTCCATAATAGGAACTAACATATTACAAAGCAGTTTCTCAGAAAACTTCTTTTTGATTATTATCTAATTATATTTACTTTGTCACAACAGGCTTCAAAGTGCTCCAGAATATCCTATTGCAGAATCCACGAAAAGAGACTTATCAGACTGCTCAATGAGAAGAACAGTCTAACTCTGTGAGATGAATTCACAGATCACAATGCAGTTTCACAGAGAGCTTCTTTCTATTTTTTTTTTTTTTGAGATGGAGTCTTGCTTTGTTGCCAAGGCTGGAGTGCAGTGGCACGACCCCAGCTCACTGCAAGCTCCGCCTCCCGGGTTCACAGCATTCTCCTGTCTCAGCCTCCGTGTAGCTGGGACTAAAGGTGTGCACCACCACGACTGGCTAATTTTTTTTTTGTATTTTTAGTACAGACAGGGTTTCACCATGTTAGCCAGGATGGTCTCGATCTCCTGACCTCGTGATCTGCCCGCCT
>NW_012117799.1:1144359-1175686 GCF_000951035.1 Colobus angolensis palliatus
TTTTTATCTGAGGATATTTCCTTTTTCACCATAGGCCTCAATGTGCTCCCAAATATTCCATTGCAGATTCCACAAAAACAGTGTTAGCAAACTGTCCCATGAAAAGAAAGTTGTAACTCTGTGAGTTGAATTCACACATCACAAAGAACTTTCTCAAAAAACTTCGTTCTAGTTTTATTCTGAGGATATTTCCTCTATCGCTATAGGCTTCAATGCGATCAGAAATATTCCTTTACATATTCAACAAAAACAGTGGTACCAATGTGCTCCATGAAAAGAATCATGTAAATCTGTGAGATGAACTCACAAATCACAAAGCAGTTTCTCAGAAAGATTCTTTCTAGTTTTTATATGATGATATTTTCTTTGTCACCTTAAGATTCAGTGCACTCTGAAATATCCCATTGTAGATTCCAAGAAAATTGTGTTTGCAAACTGTTCACCAAAAAGAACAGTGTAACTCTGTGAAATGAATTCACACATCACAAAGCAGTTTCTCGGAAAACTTCTTTCTAGTTTTTATCTGAGAATAATTCCTTTTTAACTACAGGACTCAATGTACTCGTAAATATCCCCTTGCAGATTCCACGAAAACAGTGTTAGCAAACTGATCCATGAAAGGAAAAGTGTAAATCTGTGTGATGAATTCACACATCAAAAAGAACTTTCTCAGAAAGATTCTTCCTAGTTTTAAACTGAGAACATTTCCTTTGTCAACACAGTCCTCAAAGTGATCCAAAATATCTCAACTCAGATTCCCCAAAAAAAGTACTACCAAACTGATCCATGAAAAGAATCATGTAACCATGTGAGATGAATTAACACATCACAAAGCATTTTCTCAGAAAGCTTCTTTTGATTTTATGTGGATACTTTCTTTGTCACCATAACCTTCCATGTGCTCCTAAATTTCTCATTGCAGATTCCAAGAAAACAGCCTTAGCAAACTGCTCATGGAAAAGAACAGTGTAACTCTCTGAGATGAATTCATGCATCACAAAGCAGTTTCTCAGAAAGCTTCTTTCTAGTTTTTCTATGAAGATATGTCCTTTTTCACCGTAGGCCTCAATGTACTCCCAAATATCCCTTTGTAGATTTCACGAAAAAAAGTAAGGAAACAGCTCCATAAAAATAAATGTTTAACTCTGTGAGATGAATTCACACAACACAAAGGAGTTTCTCAGAAAACTTCTTTCTAGTTTTTAACTGGGGATATTTCCTTTGTCACCTTAGGATTCAATATGATCCATAATATCCATTTGCAGATTCCCCAAAAACAGTGTGACCAAATCCCTCCATGAAATTATCATGTAACTCCTTAAGATGAATTAACACATCACACAGCAGTTTCTTAGAAGGCTTCTTTTTGTTTTTCATCTGAGGATATTTCCTTTGTCACCATAGGCTTCAGTGCACTCCCAAATACACTATTGCACATTCCAAGAAAACAATGTGATCAAACTACTCAATGAAAAGTATTGTGTACCACTGTGAGATGAATTGACACATCACAAAACAGTTTCTCCGAAAGTTTCTTTCTAGTTTTAACTGAGGATATTTCTTTATTCACTGCAGGCCTCAGTGAGTTCAAAAATATCCCTTTGCAGATTCCAAGAAACCAGTGTTAACAAACTGCTCAATGAAAAGAAAGTTGGAACTCTCTGAGATGAATTCATACATCACAAAGAATTTTCTCGGAAAGCTTCTTTGTGGTTTTCATCAGAGGATATTTCCATTGTCTCCATAGGCTTCAATCCACTCACTTACATCCATTTACGGATTCCTGGAAGAAAATGTTAGCATGCTGCTTCATGTAAAGAATCATGTAACGCTGTGAGATGAATGCACACATCACAAAGCAGTTTCTCAGAAAGCTTATTTTTAGTTTCACCTGAGGATATTTAATTTGTCACCATAGGCTTCAATGCAATGCAAAACATCCCCTCTGAAATACCCCCAAAAGCAGTGCTAACAAAATGCTCCAAGGAATGAAGCCTGCAACCCTGTGAGATGAATTCATAAATCACAAAAGAAGTTTCCCAGAAAGATTCTTTCAATGTTTTGTATGAGGATATTTCCTTTGTCACCAGAAGCTTCAATGCGTTCCGAAATATCCCACTGCAGATTCTTAGAAAACAGTGTTAGCAAACTGCTCACTGAAAAGAACAGTGAAACACTGTGTAATGAATTCAGGCGACACAAATAACTTTCAGAGAAAGCTTCTTTCTAGTTTTTATCTGAGGATATTGTCTTTTTCACCATAAGCCTCAATGCACTCCTGAATATCCCTTTGCAGATGCCACTAAAACAGTGTTAATAAACTGCTCTGTGATTACAAAGGTTTATGTCCATCACATGAATTCACACAACACAAGGAATTTTCTCAGAAATCTTCTCTCTACTTTTTGTCAGAGGTTATTTCCTTTGTCACCATAGGCATCAATGCAATCCAAAATATCCCTTCTCAGATTTCCCAAAAACACTGCAACCAAACTGCTCCATGAAACTGACACTGTATCTGTGTGAGATTAATTCACACAACACAGAGAAGTTTCTTAGAAAGCTTCTTTCTAGTTTTAATCTGAGGACATTTCTTTTTACACCATAGGTCTCAGTGTGCTCCCAAATATGCCTTTGCAGATTCCACAAAAAAAAGTTAGCAAACGGCTACATGAAAAATAAAGTTGTAACACTGTGAGATGAATTCACACATCATGAAGAAGTTTCTCTGAAAGCTTCTTTCTAGTTTTAATCTGACGATATTTCCTTTTACACCATAGGCCTCAATGTACTCCCAAATATCCCTTTGCAGATTCCCCAAAAACAGGGCTACTAAACTGCTCCATGAAAAGAAAGTTGTATCTCTGTGAGATGAATTCACACATCCCAAAGAAGTTTCTCAGAGAGCTTCTTTCTAGTTTTTATCTGAGGATATTCCCTTAGTCACCATAGGCCTCACGGCAATCCTAAATATTCCTTCTCAGATTCCTCAAAAGCAGTGCTAGCAAACTGATCTGTGAAAGGAATTGTGTAACTCTGTGACATGAATTAACACATTATAAAGCGGTTTCTGACATTGTTTCGTTCTAGTTTTCATATGAGGATATTTCCTTGGTCACGATAAGCTTCAATACACTCTGAAATGTGCCATTTTAGATCTCAAGATAACAGTGTTAGTAAGCTGCTCCATGAACAGAAGAGTGCAACTCTGTGCCATGAATTCAAACATCACAAAGCAGATTCTCTGAATACTTCTTCCTATTTTTTATATGATGATATTTTCTTTGTCACCATAATCTTCAATGTGCTCAGAAATATCCCCTTGCAGATTTCAAGAAAAGAGTGTTAGCAAACTGGTAAATGAAGAGAACAGTGTAACACTGTGAGTTGAATTTACACACAACGTTTCTCCGAAAGCTTCCTTCTAGTTTTTGTCTGAGGACATATCCTTTTTCACCATAGGCCTCAATACGCTCCCAAATATTTGTTTTCAGATTCCACGAAAAGAGTGTTAGCATACTGCTCCATGAAAAGAACGGGGTAACACTGTGAGATGAATTCCCACATCACAAAGAAGTTTCTCAGAAAGCTTCTTTATATTTTTTTCTGAGGATATTTCCTTTGTCACCATAGGCTTCAATGCAGTCCAAAATAACCGATTGCAGATTCCCCAAAAACAGTGCTACCAAACTGCTCCATGAAAGGAATCGTGTAACTCTGTGATATTAATTCAGAAATCACAAAGCAGTTTCTCAGAGAGCTTTCTTCTAGTTTTTGTCTGAGGGTATTTTCTTTGTCACCATAGGCTTCAATGCACTCTGAAATATCCCATGGCAGATTCCAAGAAAACACTGTAAGCAGACTGCTAAATTAAAAGAACAGTGTAACTCTGTGAGATGAGTTCACATATCACCAAGCAGTTTCTCAGAAAGCTTTTTTCTAGTCTTTATCTGAGGATATTTTCCTTTTCACGATGGGCCTCAATGCGCTCCAAAACATCCCTTTGTAGATTCCAGGAAAATGGCTTCAGCAAACTGCTCCATGAAAGAAAGGGTTAACACTGAGGGTTGTATTCCCACATCATGAAGAAGTTTCTCAGAGAGCTTCTTTATAATTTTCATCTGAGGATATATCCATTGTCACCATAGGCTTCAAGGTGATTCAAAATGTCCCGTCTCAGGTTCCCCATAAAACGTGCTACCAAACTGCTCCATGAAACGAATCATGTACCTCTGTGAGATGAATAAACACGTCATAAAGCAGTTTCTCAGAAAGTTTCCTTCTAGTTTTTGTCTGAGGATATTTTCTCTGTCACCATAAGCTTCAATGCAGTCCAAAATATCCTATTGCAGATTCCAACAAAAGAGTGTTAGCACACTGTTCAATGAACAGAAGAGTGTAGCTCTGTGAGATTAAATGACACAACACAATGCAGTTTCTCAGAAAGCTTCTTTTTGATTTATATCTGAGGATATTTCCTTTGTCACCACAGGCTTGATTGTGCCCCCAAATATCCTATTGCAGATTCTATGAGAAAACTGTTATGAAACTACTCATTGAAAAGAATGGTGTAGCTCTGTGAGATGAATGCACACATCATGAAGCAGTTTTTCAGAAAACTTCTTTCTCCGTTTTTTCTGAGGATATTTCCTTTCTCACTATAGGCCTCAATGCACTCCAAAATGTCCCTCTGCAGATTTCAGGAAAACAATGTTAGCAAACTGCTCCATGAAAAGAAAGGTGTAGCCCTGTGAGATGCATTCACACATCACAAAGAAGCTTCTCAGAATGCTTCTTACCAGTTTTTATCTGAGGACAGTTTCTTCTTCACCATAGGCTTCAATGGGATCCAAATTATTACTTCTCACATTCTCCAAAAACAGTGCAAACAAACTGATCCATGAAAAGAATCGTGTAACACTGTGAGATGAATTAGCACATCACAAATTAGTTTCTCAGAAAGCGTATTTCTAGCTTTTATATGAGGATATTTCCTTTGTCACCAAAGATTCAATGCACTCCAAAATATATGATTTTCCATTGCAGATTGCAGGAAAACAGTGTTAGCAAACTGCTCAATGCAAAAAGCAGTGTAATCCTGTGAGATAAATTCACACATCACAAAGCAGTTTCTTGGAAAGCTTCTTTTTGGATTTTATCTGAGTATATTTCTTTTGTCACCATAGGTTTCAATGATCTCCCAAATATCCTATTGCAGAATGTGCAAAAACTGGTTACCAATCTGCTCAATGAATAGAATGGTGTAACTCTTTGAGATAAATTCAAACATCACAAAGTAGTTTCTCAGAAAGCTTCTTTCTGCATTTTATCTGAGGATATTTCTTTTTTCACTATAGGCCTCAACGTTCTCCCAAATATCCCTTTGCAGATTCCACAGAGAGTGTCACCAGACTGCTCCATGAAAAGAAAGGTGTAACTCTATGAGATGAATTGAACCATCAAACAGAACTTTCTCAGTAAGCTTTAATATAGTTTTTATCTGAGGATATTTCCTTTCTCACCAAAGGCTTCAATGCAATCCAAAATATCCCTTCTCAGATTCCCTAAAAACAGTGCTACCAATCTGCTCTATGAAAAGAATCGTATAACTCTGTGAGATGAAATCAAAAATAACAAAGCGGTTTCTCAGAAAGTATCTTTCTAGTTTTTATCTGAGGATATTTCCCTTTTCACGATGTGTTTCAATGTGCTCCTTAATATCTCACTGCAATTTCCAAGAAAACAGTGTTAACAAACTGCTCAATGAAAAGAGCAGTGTAACTATGTGAATTGAATTCACACATCACAAAGCAGTTTCTCAGAACGCTTCTTTTTGGTATTTCTCTGACGATATTTTCTTTGTCATCATAGGCTTCAAAGCACTCCTAAATACCCTGTTGGAGATTCCATGAAAACAGTGTTATCAAACTGCTCAATGAAATGTACAGTGTAACTCTGTGAGATGAATTCACACATTGCAAAGCAGTTTCTCTGAAAGCTTCTTTTTGGTTTTCCTATGAGGCTGTATCCTTTTCCACTACAGGTCTCAATGCACTGCCAAATATCCTTTTGCAGAATCCACGGACACTGTGTTAGCAAACTGCTCCATGAAAAGTAAATTGTAACTCTACAAGATGAATTCACACAATACAAAGAACTTTCTCAGAAAGCTTCTTTCTAGTTTTTATCTGAGGATAATTCCTTTTTCACCATAGGCCTCAATACATTACCAAATATCCCTTTGCAAATTCAACGAAAACAGTGTTAGCAATCTGCTTCATGAAAAGAAAGGTGTAACTCGGTGAGATGAAGTCACACATCATGAAACAGTTTCTTAGAACGCTTCTTTCTTGTTTTACTAGGAGGATATTTACTCTTTCACTATAATCCTCAATGCACTTGCAAATATCCCTTTGCAGATTCCACGAAAATTGTGCTAGCAAACTGCTCCATTAAAAGAAAGGTGTAACTCTGTGTGATGAATTCACATATCACAAAGAACTTTCTCAGAAAGCCTCTTTCTTGTTTTTATCTGGCAATATTTCCTTAGTCACCATAGGCATCAATGCAATCCAAAATATCCCTTCTCAGATTCCCCAGAAAAAGTGCTACCAAACTGACCCATGAAAACAGTCATGTAACTCGATTAGATGAATTAACACATCATAAAGCCATTTCTCAGAAAGCTTCTTTCTATTTTTTATATGAGGATATTTCATTTGTTACCATAAACTTCAATGCCCTCTGAAATATCCCATTGCAGATTTCAAGAATACAGTGTTAGCAAATGGCTCAATGAATAGAACAGTGTACCTCTCTGAGATGGATTCACACATCACAACGAAGTCTCTCAGAAAACTTCTTTCTGGTTTTTATCTGAGAATACTTCATTTTTCACTGTAGGTCTCAAAGCGCTCCCAAATATCCCTTTGCAGATTCCATGAAAACAGGGTTAGGAAAGTGTTCAATGAAAAGAAAGCTGTAACTCTGTGATATGCATTCACACATTACAAAGAACCTTCTCAGAAAGTTTCTTTCTAGTTTTTGTCTTAGGATATTTCCTTTGTAACCATAGGCTTCAATGAGATCCAAAACATCCCTTCTCAGATTCCCCAAAAAGAGTGCTATCAAACAGATCCAAGATAAGAATCATGTAATTCTGTGAGAATTCACAAATCACAAAGAAGTTTCTCAGAAAGTATCTATCTAATTTTTGTCTGAGGATAATTCATTTTAACAGTAAGTTTCAATGAACTCTGAAATATCCCATTGCAGATTCCAAAGAAACAGTGTTAACAAACTGCTCAATGAAAAGAAAAGTGTAACAGTCTGAACTGGATTTACACATTACAAAGCAGTTTCTCAGAAAGCTTCTATTTGGTTTTTATCTGATTATACTTTCTTTGTCACCATTGGCTTCAATGTGCTCCCAAATATCCTATTGCAGACTCCATGAAAACAGGGTTATCAATCTGTTCTATGAAAAGAATTGTGTAACTCTGTAAGATGAATTCACACATCAAAAAGCATTTTCTCAGAAAGCTTCCTCTTGGTTTTTCCCTATGTACATTTCCTTTTTCAATATAGGCCTCAATGCACTCCCTTGTATCCCTTTATAGATTCCACAAAATCTGTGTTCGAAAACTACCCCATGAAAGGAAATGTGTAATTGTGTGAGATGAATTCACACATGTCAAAGAACTTTCTCAGATTGCTTCTTTCTAGTTTTTATCTAAGGATATGTCCTTTGTCACCATAGGCTTCAATGCACTCCAAAATATCCCGTTGCAGATTCCAAGAAAACAGTGTTAGCAAACTGCTCAATGAAAAGAACAGTGTAACTCTCTGACATGAATTCACACATCATGAAGTAGTCTCTCAGAAAGCTTTTTACTAGTTTTTGTCTGAGGATATTTCCTTTTTCACAATAAGCTTCAGTGTGCTCTGAAATATGTCATTGTAGATTCCAAGAAAACGGTTTTAGCAAACTTCCCCATGAAAAGAGCAGTGTAACTATCTGTGTTGAATTCACACACCACAAAGCAGTTTCTCAGAAAGCTTTTTTGTAGCTTTTCTATGAGGATATTTCCTTTTTACCTACAGGCCTCAAAGCACTCCCAAGTATCCCTTTGCAGATTCCACAAAAACTGTGTTAGCAAACTGCTCCATGAAAAGTAAGGTGTAACTTTGTGAGATGAATTCATGCAACACAAAGAACTTTCAGAGAAAGTTTCTTTCTAGGTTTTATCTGAGTATATTTCCTTTGTCACCATAGGCTCAATGTGATCCAAATTATCCCTTCTCAAATTCCCCAAAAACAGTGCTAACAAATTAATGCATGAAAAGAATCGTGTTATGCTGTTAGATGAATTAACACATCTTATAGCAGTTCCTTAGATATCTTCTTTCTAATTTTTATATATTTCCTTTGTCACCATAGGCTTCAATGTGATCCAAAATATCCCTTCTCAGACTCCCCAAATACAGTGTTACCAAACTAATCCATGAAAAGGATCATGCAACTCTGATATGAATTCACATATCACAAAGGAGTTTCTCAGAAATTTCTCAGAAACTTTCTTTCTAGTTATTTTCTGAGGATATTTCCTTTGTCACTATAAGCTTCAGTGTGCTCCAAAATATACCATTGCAGATTCCAAGAAAGTAGTGTTAGCAAACTGCTCATTAAAAAGAACAGTGTAACTGTGTTAGATGAATTCAGGCATCCCAAAGTATCTAGTTTCTCAGATAGCTCCTTTTCATTTTTTAATCTGAGAATATTTCCTTTGTCACCATAGGCTTCAATGCAATCCAAATTATCCCTTCTCAAATTCCTGAAATACAGGGTTACCAAACCACTCCATGAAAAGAATCATGTAACTCTGTGTAATAAATTCACAAATCACAGAACAGTCTCTCAGAAAGTTTCTTTCTAATTTTTGTCTGAGGATATTTCCTTATTCACAATAAGCTTCAATGCACTCTAAATATCCCATGGAAGATTCCAAGAAAACAGTGTTAGCAAACTGCTCAATGAAAGGAACACTGTAATTCTTTGAGTTGAATTCACACATCAGAGAGCAGATTCTCATAAAGCTTCTTTTTGGTTTTTCCATGAAGTTATTTCCTTTGTCACCATAGGAATCAATGCATTCCTGAATATCCCTTTGTAGATTCCATGAAAAAAGTGTTATCAAACTGCTCCATGAAAGAAAGGTCTCACTCAGTGAGATGAATTCACACATCACAAAGAACTTTCTCAGAAACCTTCCTTGCAGTTTTTACCTGAGGATATTTCCTTAGATGCCATAGGCTTCAATGTGATCCAAACTATCCCTTCTCGGAGTTCCTAAAAAAAGTGCTACCAAACTGCTCCTTGAAAAGAATCGTGTAACTCTGTGAGATTAATTCACAAATCACAAAACCCTTTATCAAAAAACTGCTGTCTAGTTATTATATGAGGATAGTTCCCTTGTCACCATAAGCTTCAATGCACTCTGAAATATCCCATTGCAATTTCCAAGAAAACATTGTTAGCAAGCTGCTCAATGAAAAGAACAGTGTAACTCTCTGACATGAATTCACACATCACAAAGCAGTTTCTCAGAAAGATTATTTTTACTTTTTGTCTCAGTATATTTTCTTTTCCCAATAAGCTTCAATGCACTCTGCATTGTGCCATTGCAGTTTCCAAGAAAACAGTTTTGGCAAACTGCTCGGTGAAACGAACAGTGTAAATAGGTGAGTTGAATTCACACATCACAAAGCAGTTTCTCAGAAAGCTTCTTTCTAGCTTTCATCTGAGAAAATTTCTTTGTTCACCACAGGCCTCGATGCGCACCCAAATATCCCTTTGCAGAGCATATGAACACAGTGTTTGCAAACTGCTCCATGAAACGACAGTTGTAACTCTGTGTGATTAATTCACACATTACAAAGAACTTTCTCAGAAAGGTATTTTCTACTTTTTATCATAGGATATTTCCTTTGTCACCAGAGACTTCAATGTGATCCAAAGTATCCCTTCTCAGATTCCCCAATAGAAGTGCTACCAAACTACTCCATGAAAAGTACCATGTAACCCTGAGAGATGAATTCACAAATCATAAAGCATATTCTGAGAAAGCTTTTTTTCTATTTTTTTCTGAGGATATTTCTTTTGGTACAATAAGCTTCAAAGTGCTCCAAAATATCCCATCATAGATTCCAAGAAAACACTGCTGGCAAACTGCTGAGTGAAAAGAACAGTATAACTGTGTGAGTTGAATTCACACATCACAAAGCAGTTTCTCAGAACGCTTCTTTCTAGCTTTTCTCTGAAGATATCTTTTTTCACTATAGGCCTCAAAGCACTTCTGAATATCCCTTTGCAGATTCAATGAAAACAGAGTTAGCAAAGTGCTCCAAGAGAAGAAAGGTGTAACTCCCTGAGATGAACTCATACATCACAAAGAACTTTCTCAGAAATCTTCTTTACAGTTCTTATCTGAAGATACTTCCTTTTTTTATCATAGGCCTCATTCACTTCCAAATATACCTGTGCAGATTCCAGGAAAATAGTGTTAGCAAACTGCTCCATGAAAAGAGAGGTTTAACTCTATTAGAGGAATTAACACATCACAAAGTGGTTTCTCAGAAAGATTCTTTCCAGTTTTCATATGAGAATATTTTCTTTGTTACCATAGGCTTCAATGCAATTCAAATGGTCCCATCTCAGATTCACCAAAAACACTGTTACCAAACTGATCCATGAAAAGGATTGTGTCACTCTGTGACATGAGTTAAAACATCACAAACCTTTTTCTCTGAAAGCTTCCTTCTAGATTTAACATAAGGATATTTCCTTTGTCACCGTAAGCTTCAATGTGCTCCAAAATATCCCATTGGAGATTCCAAGAAAACAGTGTTATCAAACTGCTCAATGACAGGAAATGTGTAACTCTGTGAGTTGAATTCACACATCAGAAACCAGTTCCTCAGAAAGCTTCTTTACAGTTTTCATCTGAGAATATTTCCTTTTTCACCACAGGCCTCAAGGTGCTCCCACATATCCCTTTGGAGATTCCATGAAAAGTGTGTTAGAAAACTGCTCCATGAAAACAAAGGTGTAACTCTATGAGATGAATTCCCACATCAAAAGGAAGTTTCTTAGAAAGCTTCTTTACAGTTTTTATCTCAGGATATTTCCTTTATCACCATAGGCTTCAAAGTGATCCAAATTACTCCTTCTCTGATTCCCCAAAAACAGTGCTACCAAACTGATACGTGAAAAGAATCATGTAACTCTGTGAGATGAACTACCACATCATAAAGTGGTTTCTCAGAAAACTTCTTTCTATTTTTTGTCTGAGAATATTTCCGTTGTCACCATAGGCTTCAATTCACTCCAAAATATCCTATTGCACATTCCACGTAAAAAGTGTATTCAAACTGCTCCATGAAATGAACAGTGTAGCTCTGTGAGAAGAACTCAAACATCACAAAGCAGTTTCTCAGAAAGCTTCCTTCTAGTTTTTATCTGAGCATATTTCCTTTTTCACTATAGCCCACATTGTGCTCTCAAATATCCCTTTGCATATTCCAAGAAAACTGTGGTAGAAAATTTCTCTATGAAAAGACAGGTGTAACATGTGAGATGAATTCCCACCTCACAAAGAAGTTACTCAGAAAACTTCTTTTTAGTTTTTAAGTGAGGATATTTCCTTTGTCACATTGGGATTCAATGCAATCCAAAATATCCCTTCTCAGATTCCCGGAAAACAGTGATGCCAAACAGATCCATGACAAGAATCATGTAAGTCTATGACATGAATTCACAAATCTTAAACATCTTTCTCACAAAGCTTCCTTCTAGTTTTTGTCTGGGGGTTTTTCCTTTCACACCATCAACTTCTATGTGCTCCAAATTATTCCTTTGCAGATTCCAAGAAAACAGTGTTAGCAATCTGCACAATAAAAAGAACTGTGTAATTCTATGAGATGAATTCCTAAATCGCAAAGCAGTTTGTCAGAAAGTTTATTTCTAGTTTTTGTCTAAGGATATCTCCTTTTTCAGCAAAGATCTCATTGTGCTCCAAATATCCCTTTGCAGATTCCAAGAAAAGTGTAGGCAAACTGCTGAATGAAAAGAACAGTGTAGCTCTGTGAGATGAATTCAGGCATCACAAAGCAGTTTCTCAGAAAGCATCTTTCTAGTTTTTATCTGCGGATATTTCCTTTTTCACCATAGACTTCAATGTACACTCGAATATCCCTTTGCAGATTCTACGAAAACAGTGTTAGCAAACTACTGCATGAAATGACAGTTTTAACTCTGTGTGATGAATTCATTCATCACAAAGAATTTTCTCAGAAAGATTCTTTCTAATTTTTATTGGAGGATATTTCCTTTGTCACCATAGACTTCAAAGTGATCCAAAATATCCATTCTCAGTTTCCCCAATAGCACTGCTACCAAACTGCTCCATGAAAAGTATCGTGTAACCCTGTGAGATGAATTTTCAAATCGTTAAGCAGATTCTCAGAAAGCTTTTTTCCAATTTTTTTCTGAGGATATTTCCTTTGATACAATAAGCTTTAAAGTGCTCTGAAATATCCCATCATAGATTGCAAGAAAATAGTACTGGTAAACTGCTGAATGAATAGAATAGTGTAACTGTGTGAGTTGAGTTCACACATCACAAAGCAGTTTCTCAGAAAGGTTCTTTCTAGTTTTTCTCTGAGGATATTTGTTTTTTCACTATAGGCCTCAAAGCGCTACCAAATATCTCTTTGCAGTTTACAAGAAAACAGAGTTAGCAAAGTGCTCCAAGAAAAGAAAGGTGTAACTCCCTGAGACAAACTCACGCATCACAAGGAACTTTCTCAGAAACCTTCTTTAAAGTTCTTATCTGAGGATATTTCCTTTTTCACCCTAGGCCTCAATTTGCTCCCAAATATCCCTGTGCAGATTCCAGGAAAACAGTGTTAGAAAACTGCTCCATGAAAAGAAAGGTGTAACTCTGTCAGATGAATTAACACATAACAAAGTGATTTCTTAGAAAGATTCTCTCCAGTTTTTATAAGAGAATATTTCTTTTCTCACATAGGCTTCAATGTAATTCAAAGTGTCCCTTCTCAGATTCCCCAGAAACACTGCTACCAAACTGATCCCAGAAAAGAATTGTGAAATCTGTGATGTGAATTACAACATCACAAACTTGTATCTCTGAAAGCTTCTTTCTAGTTTTTATATGAGGATATTTCCTTTGTCACCATAAGCTTCAACATGTTCCAAAATACCCCATTGCAGAATCCAAGAAAACAGTGTTATCAAACTGCTAAAGGAAAGAAACTGTGTAACTCTGTGAGTTGAATTCACAAATCACATAACAGTTTCTCAGAAAACATCTTTCTAGTTTTTATCTGAGGATATTTCCTTTTACAGTATAGGCTTCAATGGGCTCCCAAATATACCTTTGCAGATTCCAGGGAAACTCTGTTATCAAACTGCCCCATGAAAAGTAAGGTATATATCTGTGAGAAAATTTCACACATCACAAAGAACAATCTCAGAAAGCTTCCTGTTACTTTTTATCTGAGGATATTTCCTTAGTAACCATAGGCTTCAATGCCATCCAAAATATCCCTTCTCAGATTCCCCCAAAACAGTGCTAGAAAATTGATCCATGGAAAGAATCATGTAACTCTGTGAGACTATTTAACACATCCAAAAGTGGTTTCTCAGAAAGCTTCATTCTAGTTTTTATATGATGATATTTCCTTGGTCACCACAAGCTACAGTGCTCTCTGAAATATCGTATTGCAGACTCCAAGAAAACAGTGTTAACAAACTGCTCAATGAAAAGAACATTGTAACTCTGTGAGATGGATTCACCCATCACAAAGCCGTATCTCAGAAAGCTTCTTTCTAGGTTTTATGTGAGGATATTTCCTTTATCTACATAGGCTTCAATGTACTCCAAAATATCCCTTTGCAAATTCCATGAAAACAGTGTTAGCAAACTGCTCCATGGAAAGTAAGGTGTAACTCTGTGAGGTGAATTCCCACATCACAAAGAACTTTGTCTGAAAGATTCTTTCTTGTTTATATCTGGGGATATTTCCATTTTCACCAGAGGACTCAGTGCGCTCCCAAATATTCCTTAGCAGAGATTCAATGAAAACAGTGTTAGCGAACTGCTCCATGAAAAGAAAGGTGTAACACTGTAAGATAAATTCATACATCACAAAAGGCTTTCTCAGAAGGTTTCTTTCTAGTTTCAATCTCAGAATATTTCCTTTGTCACCATAGGCTTTAATGAAATCCTAAATATCCCTTCTAAGATTCCCCAGTAACAGGGTTACCAAACTGCTCCATGAAAAGAACAGTGTGTACCTGTGAAATGAATTCACACTACATAATAAAGTTTCTCAGGAACTTTCTTTATGGTTTTTATCTGCGGAAATTTCCTTTGTCACCATAGGCTTCAATGTGTTCCCAAATACCCTATTGCAGATTCCACGAAAACAGTGTTATCAATCTGTTCAATGAAAAGAACATTGTATCTCTGTGAGATAAAATCACACATCACAAGCAGTTTCTCAGGATGCTTCTTTCTAGTTTTTCTCTCAGGATATTTCCTTTTTCACTATATGCCTCAATGCACTCCACAGTATCCTGTGCAGATTTCACAAAAACAGTGTTAGCAATCTACTCCATGAAAAGACAGGTATAACTCAGGGAGGTGAATTAACACATCACAAAGCGGTTTCTCATAATGCTTCTTTCCAGTTTTTATATGATTTTATTTCTTTTGTCACAATAGGCTTCAACGCGATCCAAAGTATTCTTTCTCAGATTCCCCAAAAACATTGCTAACAGACTCATTCACGAAAATAATAATGTAGTTCTGTGATATGATTTACAGCATCATAAAGCCGTTTCTCAGAAAGCTTCTTTCTTGTTTTTATATGAGGATATTTATTTTTTAACCATAAGCTTCAATGTGCTCTGAAATATACCATTGCAGATTCCAAGAAAACAGTGTTAGCAAACTGCTCAATGACAAGAACAGTGTCACTCTGTGAGATAAATTCACAAATCACAAAGCAGTTTCTCAGAAAGCTTCTTTCTACTTTTTATCTCAGGATATTCCTTTTACACCTTAGGCCTCAAAGTGCTCCCAAAAATCCCTTGGCAGATTCCAAGAAAACAGCATTAACACACTTCTCCATGAAAAGAAAGGTGTAAGTCTGTGAGATGAATTCACACATCACAAAGAACTTCCTCAGAAACCTTCTTTCTAGTTCTTATCTTAGGATACTTCGTTTGTCAGCTTAGCCTTCAATGCGATCCCAAATATTCCTTCCCAGATTACCCAAAAATTGTGCTACCATATCAATCCACATAAGAATCGTGTACCTCTGTGAGATGAATTAACAAATCACAAAGCAGTTTCTCAGAGTGTTTCTTTCTACTTTTTATATGACGATGTCTCCTTTATCACCATAAGCTTCAATGGATTTGAAATATCCCATGGCAGATTCCAAGAAAAAATGTTAGCAAGCTGCTCAATGACAAGAACAGTGTAACTCTGTGAGGTGAATTCATTCATAGCAAAGCAGTTTCTCTGAAAGCGTTTTGCTAATTTTCATCTGAGGATATTTCTTTTTTCACCATAGGCCTCAATGGGCTCCCAAACATCCATTTGCAGATTCTATGAAAACAGTGTCAGCAAACTGCTCAGTGAAAAATACAGTGTAACACTGTGAGATGAATTCACACGTCAAAAAGGACTTTCTCAGAAAGATTCTTCGCAGTTTTTATCTGAGGATATTTCCTTTTTCACCATAGGCTTTGATGTCATTCAAATTATACCACCTCAGATTGCCCAAAAACAGTGCCACCAAACTACTCCATGGAAAGAATCATGTAACTCTGTGAGATGAATTCACACATCACAAAGCGGTTTCTCAGAAAGCTTCTTTGTCCTTTTTCTGTGAGGAAATTTCTTTTGTCACCATAGACTTTAATGTGCTCCCTAATATCCTTTTGCAAATTCTACAAAAACAGTGTCACCAAACTGGACAATGAAAAGAACGGTGTACCACTGTGAGATGAATTCACACATCACAAAGCAGGTGCACAGAAAGCTTCCTTCTGGCTTTTTTCTGAGGATATTTCCTTTTTAACTATAGGAAACATTGCGCTCTGAAATATCCCTGTGCAAATTCCATGAAAACAGTGTTAGCACACTTCTCCATAAAAGGAAAATTTTAACTCAGTGAGATGAATTAACACATCATGAAATAGTTTCTCAGAAAGCTTGCTTGCCATTTTTGTATGAGGTTATTTCCTTTTTCATCATAGTCTTCACTGCGATTCAAAATATCCCTTCTCAGATTTCCCCAAAACAGTGCTACCAAACTGATCCATTAAAAGGATCATGTAACTCTGTGAGAGGAATTAACTCTTCACAAATAAGTTTCTCAGAAAGCTTTTTTCGAGTTTTTATCTGAGGATATTTCCTTTGTCACCATAGGCTTCAATGTGATTCAAAATATCCCTTCTCATATTCCGCAAAAACAGTGCTACCAAACTGCTCCATAAAAAGAATCACATAACACTGTGAGATGAATTCACAAATCATAAAGCAGTTTATCATAAAGCTTCTTTCTAGTTTTTGTCTGAGGATAGTTCCTTTTTCACCATAGGCCTCAATGAGCTCATGAATATCCTTTTGCAGATTCCACGAAAACAGTGTTAGCAAACTGCTCCATGAAAAGAAAGGTGTAACTCTGTGAGATGAATTCACACTTCAGAAAACTTTTTCTCAGAAAGCTTCTTTCTGTATTTTTTCTGGGAATATTTCCCTTGTCACCATATTCTTCATAGCACTCCCAAATACCCTATTGCAGATTCCATGAAAACAGTGTTATCAATCTCATCAATGAAAATGACAGTGTATCACTGTGAGTTGAGTTCACATAACCAAAAGTAGTTTCTCTGAAAACTTCTTTCTAGTTTTTATCTGAGGATATTTCCTTTTTCACCGTAGGTGTCAATGAGCTCCCATGTATCACTAGCAGATTCCAGAAAAACAGGGTTTTCCGACTGCTCCATGAAAAGAAAGGTGTAACTCTGTGAGATGAATTTGCACATCATGAAGTGATTTCTCAGAAAGCTTATTCCTAGTTTTAATATGAGTATATATTTTTTTCCACTACAGGCCTCAATATGCTCCCAAATATCCCTTTGCAGATTCCAAGAAAACAGTTTTAGCAAACTGTTCCATGAAAAGAAAGGTATAACTCTGTGGGATGAATTCACACATCACAAAGAACTCTGTCAGAAAGTTTCTTTCTCGTTCTTATTTGAGAATATTTTATTTATCACCGTATTCATTAAAGCGATCCAATATATCCTTTCTCAGATTCCCCAAAACAGTGCTACCAAACTTATCCATGAATAGAGTCCTGTAACTCTGTGAGTTGAATTAACACATCACAAAACAGTTTCTCAGAAACCTTTTTTCTAGGTTTTATATGAGGATATTTCCTTTGTCACCCTAAGCTTCAATGCACTCCAAAATATCAGATTCCAGTTTCCAAGAAAACAGTGGTAACAAACTGCCCAATGAAAACAACAGTATAATTCTGTGAGATGAACTCACACATCACAAAGAGGTTTCTCAGTAAGCTTCTTTTTGGTTTTTCTCTGAGGATAATTCCTTTTTTACGATCGGCTTCAACTCACTCCCAAATATCCCTTTGCAGGTTGCATGAAAACAGTGTTAGCAAACTTCTCCATGAAAAGAAAGGTGTAACTCTGTGAGATTAATTCTCATGTTAAAAATAACTTTCTGATAAATCTTCTTTCTAGTTTTTATCTGGGCATGTTTCCTTTGTCACCATAGGCTTAAATGAAATCCAAATTATCCTTTCTCAGATTGTCCAAAAACAGTGCTACCAAACTGATTCATGAAAAGAATCGTATAACTCTGTGAGATGAGTAAACTCTTCACAGAGTGGTTTCTCAGAAAGATTCTTGGTAGTTTTTATCTGAGGATATTTCCTTTGTCACCATAGACTTCAATGTGATCCCAAATATCCCTTCTCAGATTCCCCAGAAACAGTGCTGCCAAACTGCTTCAAGAAAAGAATAGTGTAACACTGTGAGATGAATTCACAAATCATGAAGCAGTTTCTCAGAAATCTTCTTTCTAGTTTTTGTCTGACAATAGTTCCTTTTTCACCATAGGCCTCAATGTGTTCACAAACATCCCTTTACAGATTCCACAAAAAGAGTGTTAGCAAACAGCTCCATGAAAAGAAAGGTGTATCTCTATGAGATGAATTCACACATCAGAAAACAGTTTCTCAGAAAGCTTCTTTCTGGTTTTTGTCTGGGGATATTTCCTTTGTCACTGTATTCCTCAGTTTGCTCCCAAATATGCTATTGCAGATTCCATGAAAACTGTGTTATCAAACTCCTCAATGAACACAACTGTGTATCTCTGTGAGTTGAATTCACACATCCAAAAGTACTTTGGCAGAAATCTTCTTTCTAGTATGTTTCTGAGGATAATTCCTTGTCACCATAGACCTCAATATGCTCCCATATATCACTTTCCAGATTCCACAAAAACAGGATTTGCAAACTGCTCCATGAAAAGAAACGTGTGACTCTGTGAGATGAATTCACACATCACAAAGGACTTTTTCAGAAAGCTTTCTTCTAGTTTTTATCTGAGGATATTTCCTTTGTCACCACAGGCATCAATGCAATCTAACATATTCCTTCTCAGATTCCCCAGAAACAGCGCTACCAATCATCTCCATGAAAAGTATGGTGTAACTCTGTGAGTTGAATTCAAGCATCACACAGCTGTTTCTCATAAATCTTCTTTTTAGTTTTTGTCTGAGTATATTTCCTTTTTTGCTGTTTGCCTCAATGCACTCGCAAATATCCTTTTGCAGATTCCATGAAAATCGTGTTTCTAAACTGCTCCATGAAGAGAAAGGTGTACGTCTGTGAGTTGAATTCACACATAATGAAGAAGTTTCTCAGAAAGCTTCTTTTTGTTTTTTTTTTTCTTAGGATATTTCCTTTGTCACCTTAGGCTTCAATGTTCTCCCAAATATCTTATTGCAGATTCCACAAAAACACTATTATCATATTGTTCAGTGAAAACAACAGTGTACCTCTGTGAGATGAATTCACACATCCAAAAGTTGCACCTCAGAAAGCTTCTTTCTAGATTTTATCTGAGGATATTTACTTTTTGACCATAGGCCTCAAAGCAATCCATAATATCCCATCACAAAATTCACGATAAAAGGGGTAGCACAGCTCTCCATGAGAAGAACGATGTAACTCTGTGAAGTTAATTCACGTATCATAAAGAAGTTTCTCAGAAAATTTCTTTCTAGATTTTATCTGAGGATATTTCCTTTGTCACCACAGGCTTAAATATGATTCAAAATATTCCTTCTCAGATCCCAGAAAAACAGGGCTACCAAACTGTTCCATGAAAAGAATCATGTAACTCTGTATAATGAATTCACAAATCACAAAGCAGTTTTTCAGAAAGCTTCTTTCTACTTTTTGTCTGAGGATATGTCCTTTTCACCATTTTCCTCAATGCGTTTGTGAAGATCCTTTTGCAGATTCCATGAAAATAGTATTAGCAAATTGCTCCATGAAAATAAAGGTGTAAATCCATGAGATGAATTCACACATAGCAAAGCAGTTTCTCAGAAAGGTTCTTTTGTTTTTTTTCTGATTATATTTCCTTTGTCACCATAGGCTTCAATGGGCTCCTAAATAACTCTTCTCAGGTACCACAAAAAGAGTGATGATGGACTGCTCAATCAACAAAAAGGTTAAACTCTATGAGATGAATACACACATCACAAAACCGTTTCTTAAAAAACTTCTCTCCAGTTTTTATCTGAAGTTATTTCCCTTTTCAACGTAGGCCCGAGGGGCTCCGGAATATCCCTCTGCAGATTCCATAGAAACAACGGTACCAAACTGCTCAAAGAGAATAAAGGTGTAATGCTGTGTGATGAATTCACCCATCACAAAGAAATTTGACAGAAAGCTTCTTTCTAGTTTCTGTCTCACGATATTTCCTTTTCCACCGTCAGCTTCCATGCACTCCCAAATATCCCTTCTCTGATATCACAAAAGAAGTGCTACCAAACTGATCCATGAAATGAATCGTGTATCTTTGTGAGATGAATTAACACAACACAACACAAAGAGGTTTCTCAGAAAGGCTTTGTCTAGTTTTAATATGAGGATATTTCCTTTGTCACCATAATCTTCAATAAACTCCACAATATCCCATTGCAGATTCCAAGAAAACAGTCTTAGCAAACTCCTCAATGTAAAGAACAGTGTAATGCTGTGAGATTAATTCACACCTTACAAAACATTCTCTCAGAAAGCTTCTTTTGTTTTTTATCTGAGGATATTCCCTTTGTAACCATAGGCTTCAATGCACTCCCAAATATCTTACTGCAGATCCATCAAAAACAATGTTATCAAACTGCTCAATGAAAAGAACAGTGGAAGTCTGTGAGACGAATTCACACGTTACAAAGCAGTTTCTCAGAAAGCCTCCTTCTAGTTTTTATCTCAGGGTATTTATTTATTCACTATAGACCTCAATGGGCTCTGAAATATCCCTATGCAGATTCCACGAACACAGTGTCAGAAAACTGCTCAATGAAAAGAAAGGTGTAGCATTGTGAGATGAATTCACACATCACAAAAACTGTCTAAGAAAGATTCTTCCTAGTTTTTATCTGATGATATTCCCTTTGTCACCATAGGCTTCAAAGTGATCCAAAATATCCCTTCTCAAATTCCCCAAAAACAGTGCTACCAAACTAATCCACGAAAAGTTTGTGTAAATCAGTGAGATGAATTCATGGATCACAAAGTAGTTTCTCAGAAAATTTCTTTCTAGTTTTTGTCTGAGGATAAACTTTATCACCATAAACTTCAATGTGCTCTGAAATATCCCATTACAGATTCCAAGAAAACAGTGTTAGCAAACTGCTCAATGAAAAGAACAGTGTAACCCTGTGACACGAATTCACACATCACAAAGCAGTTTCCCAGAAAGCTTCTTTCTAGTTTTTATCTGAGAATGTTTCCTTTTCCACCATAAGCTTCAATGCGCTCCAAAATATCCCTTCGTAGATTCCATGAAAACATTGTTAGCAAACTGCTCCATGAAAAGAAAGGTGTACCTCTGTGAGATGAATTCACACGTCACAAAGAACTTTCTCAGAAAGCTTCTTTCTTGTTTTTATCTGAGGATATTTCCTTTGTCACCATAGGCTTCAATGCGATCGAAGATATTCCTTCTCAGATTCAATAAAAACAGTGCTACCAAACTGCTCCTTGAAAAGGATAGTGTAACTCTGTGAGATAAATTAACACATCACAAAGCAGTTTCTCAGAAAATTTCTTTCTAGTTTTTATATGTGGATATTTCCTTTTCCACCATAAGCTTCAATGTGCTCCAAATTATCCCTTCGCAGACACCACAGAAACAGTGATGCCAAAGTGCTCCCTCAACAGAAACGTTTAACTCTATGAGACGAATGCACACATTACAAAGGAGCTTCTCAGAAAGCTTCTCTCTAGATTTTACCTGAAGAATTTTCCTTTTTCTCATTAGGCCTCTATGCCCTCCCAAATATCCCTCTGCAGATTCCACAAAAACAGTGCTACCAAATTGTGCAATGAAAAGAAAGTTTTAATTCGGTGAGATAAATTCACCCATCACAAAGTATTTTCTCAGGAAGCTTCTTTCCACGTTTTTTCTGAGAATATTTCCTTTTCCACTGTAGGCTTCAATGTGCTCCAAAATATCCCTTCTCAGACACCACAAAAACAGTGATGCCAGAGTGCTCCCTCACCAGAAACGTTTAGCTCTATGAAACTAATGAACATATCACAAAGGAGTTTCTCTGAAGGTTTCTCTCCAGTTATTACCTGAAGTATTTTCTTTTTTCACCTTAGGCTTCCACGTACTCCAAAATATCTCCCTGCTGATTCCACAAAAGCAGTGCTAACAAACTCCTCTATAAAAAGGAATGATGTAACTCCATCAGCTAAACTGATCCATCACATAGTAGTTTCTCAGCAAGCTTCTTTCTAGTTTATATATGAGGATAATTCCTTTTCCACCAAAGGCTTAAATGCTTTGCCAAATATCCCTTCTCAGACACCACAAAAACAGTGAAGCCAAACGGCTCCCTCAGCAGAAACGTTTAGCTCTATGAGATGAATGCACACATCACAAAGGAGTTTCTCATAAAACTTCTCTCCAGTGTTTACCTGAAGATATTTCGTGTTTTGTGATTAGACTCTATGCGCTCCCAAATATCTCTTTGCAGATTCCACAAAAACAGTGTTACCAAACTACTCAATGAAAAGAAAGGTGTAACTCTGTGAGTTGAATTCACACAACACAAAGCTGTTTCTCAGGAAACTTCTGTCTAGTTTAAATCTGAGAATATGTCCTTTTTCATCATAGGCTTCAATATGCTCCCAAATATCTCCTCTCAGATACCACAAAAACTGTGATGCCAAGCTTCTCAATCAACAAAAAGATTAATATCTATGAGATGAATAGACACATCACAAAACCGTTTCTCAAAAAGCTTCTCTCCAGTTTTTATCTGAAGTTATTTCCTTTTTCATCATAGGTCTCTAGGATCTCCCTAATATCCCTGAACAAATTCCCTAAAAGCAGTGCTACAAAACTGCTCCATGAAAGCAATTGTGTAACTCTGTGAAATGAATTCACAAATAACAAAGCAGTTTCTCAGAAAGCTTATTTCTAGTTTTTGTCTGTGGATATATCCTTTGTCACCCAAAGCTTCTATGTGCTCCAAAATATCTCATTGCTGATTCCATAACCACAGTGTTAGAAATATGCTCAATGAAAAGAACAGTGTAACTCTGTGAGATGAATTCACTCATCACAAAGCAATTTCTTTTTTCGTTTTTATCTAAAGATATTTCCATTTTCACCATAGACTTCAATGCACTCCCAAATATCCTAATGCAGATTCCAAGAAAACATTGCTAGCAAACTACTGAATAAAAAGAATTGTGTAATTCCGTGAGGTGAATTCACATACCATAAAGCAGTTTCTCAGAAAACTTCTTTTTAGATTTTAAATGAGGATTTTCCTTTGTCACCTTAGGCTTCAACATGATCCATAATATCCCTTTTCAGATTCCCCAGAAACAGTGCTACCAAACTGCTCCATGAAAAGTATCGTGTAACTCACAAAGATGAATTAACACATCAACAAAGTGGTTTCTCAGAAAGCTTCTTTCTAGTTTTCATATGAGGATATTTCCTTTTCCACCATAGGTTTCAATGAGCTCAAAAATATCCCTTCTGAGACATCACAAAAACAGTGCTGTGAAAGTGCTACCTCAAAAGAAACGTTTATCTCTCTGAGATGAATACACATATCACAAAGAGGTTTCTCTGAAAGCTTCTCTCCAGTTGTTACCTGAAAAATTTTATCAACTTAGTCCTCTATGCACTCCCAAATATCCCTTTGCAGATTTCACAAAAACAGTGCTAGCAAACTGCTACATGAAAAGAATGATGTAACTCTGTGACATAAATTGACTCATCACAAAGCATTTTCCCAGGAAGATTCTTGCTAGTTTTTGTATGAGGACATTTACTTTGTCACCATAAGCTTCAATGCGCTCCAAAATATCCCAATGCAGATTCCAAGAAAACAATGTTAGCAAACTGCTGAATTAATAAAACAGTGTAACTCTGTGAGATCAATTCATGCATCACAAAGCAATCTCTTAGAAAGCTTCTTTTTGATTTATTATCTGAGGATATTTCCTTAGTCACCATAGGATTCAATGCACTCCCAAATATCCTGTTGCAGATTCCACGAAAACAAGATTATCAAGCTGCTCAATGTAAAGGACCGTGTAAGTCGGTTTGATGAATTCACACATCACAAAGAACTTTCTCAGAAAGCTTCTATCTAGTTTTTATGTGAGGATATTTATTTTGTCATCACAGGCTTCAATGCAATCTGAAAAATCTCTTCTCAGATTCCTCAAAAACAGTGCAACCAAATGGCTAAATGAAAAGAATCGTGTAACTTTGTGAGATGAATTAACACATCACAAAGCAGTTTCTCAGAAAGCATCTTTCTACTTTTATATGAGGATATTTCCTTTGTCACTATAAGATTCTGTGCACTCCAAAATATCCCATTGCTGATTCCAAGAAAATAGTGTTAACAAACTGCTCAATGAAAAGCACGGTGTGACATGGTGAGATGAATTCACACATGACAAAGCAGTTTCTCAGATAGCTTCTTTCTAATTTTTTCTGAGGATATTTCCTTTTACACATAGGCCTCAGTGCGCTCCAATATATGCCTTTATAGATTCCACAAAAACACTGTAGGCAGACTGCTCCATGAAAAGAAATGTGTAACTCTGTGAGGTGAATTCATACATCACAAAGCAGTTTTTCCGAAAGCTGCTTTCTAGTTTTTACCTGAGGTTATGTAGTTTTTCAGCATAGGCCTCAATAGGCTCCCAAATATCCCTTTGAAGACTCCACAAAAACAGTGTTAGCAAATGGCTCCATGAATGAAAGGGTATACGTCTGTGAGATGAATTCACACATCACAAAGAACTTTCTCAGAAAGCTTCTTTCTAGTTTTTATCTGAGGATATTTCCTTTGTAACCATAGACTTCAATGCGATCCAAAATATCCCTTTTCAGATTCCCCAAAACAATTTTTACTCAACTGCTCCATGAAAAGAATCATGTAAATATCTGAGATGAATTCAGAAATTACAAAGCAGTTTCTCAGAAAGCTTCATTTTTGTTTTTTTCTGAGTATATTTCATTTGTCACCCTAAGCTTCAATCCACTCTGAAATAACACATTGCAGATTCCGCAAAAACAGTGTTAGCAAACTGGTCAATGAAAGCAACAGTGTAACTCTGTGAGATGAATTCACATATCAGAAGGCAGTTTCTCACAAAGCTACTTTCTAGTTTTTATCTGAGGATATTTCCTTTTTCAGAATAGGCCTCAATGCTCTCCCAAATATCCCTTTCCAGATTCCAAGAAACAGTGTAAGCAAACTGCTCCAAAACAAGAAAAGTGTAACTCTGTGAGATGAATTCACACATTATAAATAACTTTCCCAGAAAAGTTCTTTCTAGTTTTATCTGAGTATATTTCCTTTGTCACCATATTCTTCAATGTGATCCAAAATATCCATTCTCTGATTCCACAAAAACAGTGCTACCAAACTGAACCATGAAAAGAATTGTGTAACTCCATGAGATGAATTTGGACATCAGAAAGCAGTTTCTCAGAAATCTTCTTTCCAGTTTTTATATGAGGATCTTTCTTTTGTCACCATAAGATTCAATGCGCTCTGAAATATCCCACTGCAGATTCCAAGACAAGAGTGTTGTCAAACTGCTCAATGAAATATACACTGTAACTATGTGAGACGAATTCACACATCACAAAGCAGATTCTCAGAAATTTTCTTTCTAATTTTTATATGAAGTTATTTCCTTTTTGGTCTCAATGTGCTCTCAAATATTCATTTGCAGATTCCATGAAAACAGTGTTAGCAAATTGCTCCATGAAAAGGAAGGCTTAACCCTCTGAGAAGAATTCACACATCACAAAGAAGTTTCTGAGAAAGCTTCCTTCTAGTTTTTATCTGAGGATATTTTCTTTGTCACCATAGGCTTCAAGGAAATACAAATATGCCTTCTCAGATTCCCAGAAACATAGCAAGCAAACCCCTCCATGAAAAGAAAGGTGTAACATTTTGAGATAAATTCACACATGACAAAGTAGTTTCTCAGAAAGCTTCTTTCTTGTTTTTATCTGAGGATATTTCCTTTTCCACCTTAGGCCTCAATCTGCTCCCAAATATACCTTTGCAGATTTCACAACAACAGTCTTAGCAAACTACTACATGAAAAGAAAGGAAAATTTCTTATTGGTTTTTATCTCAGGATATTCCCGTTTTCACCATAGGCTTCAATGCGATCAAAATTATCCCTTCTCAAATTCCCCCAAAACATTGCTACCATACAGCTACATTAAACGAATCATGTAACTCTGTGAGATGAAGTAATGCATGACAAAGCTGTTTCTCAGAATGCTTCTTTCAATTTTATATATGAGGATGTTTTCTTTGTCACCATAAGATACAATGTTCTCTGAAATAACCCATTGCAGATTCCAAGAAAGCAGTGTTAGCAAACTGGTGAATGGAAAGAACACTGTAATTATGTGAGATGAATTCACACATCACAAAGCATTTCACAGAAAGCTTCTTTTTGTTTTTATCTGAGGATATTTTCTCTGTCATGATAGGCTTCAATGTACTCCAAATATCCTATTGCAGATTCCGTGAAAACAGTGAAATTATACTGGTCAATGAAAAGAATGGTGTAACCCTGTGAGATTAATTCACACATCACAGAGAACTTTCTCAGAATGGTTTCTTCTACTTTTTATCTGAGGATATTTACTTTGCCACCATAGGCTTCAATGTGATCAAAAATATCCCTTCTCAGATATCCCCAAAACAGTGCTACCGAACTACTCCATGAAAAGGATATCGAACTGGTCCAGGAGAAGGAAGGTTTAACTCTGTGAGATTAATTCACACATCACAAAGAACTTTCTCAGAAAGATTCTTTGTACATTTTATCAGAAGATATTTCCTTTGTAACCATAGGCTTCAAAGAGATCCAACTTATCCCTTCTCAGATATCCCAAAAACACTGATGCAAACTGATACATGAAAATGATTGTGTGCCTCTGTGAGATGAAATAATACATCACAAAGTGGTTTCTCAGAAAGATTCCTTCTAGTTTTAGTATGAGGATATTTCCTTTTTCACTATATGCCTCAATGCACTCCGGACTATCCTATTGCAGATTCCATGAAAATGGTGTTAGCAAACTGCTCCATGAAAAGAGGGGTGTAACTCTGTGAGATGTATTCACACATCACAAAGCAGTTTCTCAGAAAGCTCCTCTCTAGTTTTCATCTGAGGATATTTCCAATGTCACCATAAATTTGAATGCACTCTAAAATATCCCATTACAGATTCCAAGAAAACAGTGTTAGCAAATTTCTCAATGAAAAGAACAGTGTAAATCTGTGAGATAAATTGACCCATCACAAAGTACTTTCACAGAAATCTTCTCAGTTTTAATCTGAGGATATTTAATTTGTCACCATAGGCTTCAAAGTGCTCCCAAACATCCTACTGCAGATTCCACAAAAACAGTGTTATAAAACTGCTCTATGAAAAGAATGGTGTAAGTCTTTGAGATGAATTCACACATCACAAAGCAGTTTCTCAGAAAGCCTCTTTCTGGTTTTTATCTGAGGTTATTTCCTTTGTCGACATAGGCTTCAGTGCAATTCAAAATATCCGTTCTCAGATACCCAAAAACAGTGCTACCAAACTGCTTCATGGAAAGTGTGGTGTAACTCTGTGAGATGAATTTGCACATAGCAAAACTGTTTTTCAGACAGCTTCTCTCTAGTTTTTATCTAAGGATATTTCCTTTTTCAGTATATTCTTCATTAGGCTCCCAAATATCACTTTGCAGATTCCACAAAAACAGTTTTAGCAACTTGCTCCAAGAAAAGAATCGTGCTACCCTGAGAGATGAATATGCATGTTACAAAGCATTTTGTCAGAAAGCTTCTATCTAGTTTTTGTCTGACAATGTTCCCTTTGTTACCATAGGCTTCAGTGCAATCCAAAATAGCCCTTCTCAAATTCTCCAAAAACAGTGGAACCAAAATGCTGCACAAAAAGGGTCATGTAAATCTGTGAGATCAATTCACAAATCAGAAAGCTTTTTCATAGAAAGCTTCTTTCTAGTTTTTGTCTGAGGATATTTCCTTTTACACCACAGGCCTCATTGTACTCGTGAATATTCCTTTGCAGATTCCAGGAAAATAGTGTTAGGGAACTGCTCCACAAAAAGAAAGGTGTAAACCAGTGAGATGAATTCACACATCACAAAAGAGTTTCTCAGAAAGGTTCTTTTTGTTCTTTTGTCTGAGGATATTTACTTGGTCAGCATAGGTTTCAATTCACTCTGAAATATTCTATTGCATATTCCACAAAACCAGTTTTACTGAACTGCTCCAATAAAAGAATCGTGCTACTATGTGAGATGAATTCACACATCACAAAGTAGTTTCTCAGAAAGATTCTTTCCAGTTTTTATCTGAGGATATTTCCTTTTTCACCGTAGACTTCCATGTGATCCAAAGAATCCCTTCTCAATTCCCCAAAAACAGAGCTACTAAACTGCTCCATGGACAGAATTGTGTAACTCTGTGAGAGGATTTCACAAATTAGGAAGCAGTTTGTTAGAAAGCTTCCTTCTAGTTTTAGTCTCAGGATATTTCCTTTGTCACCAAAAGCTTCAATGCACTCTGAAATATTCCATTGTAGATTCCTGAAAAATAGTGTTAGCAAACTGCTCAATGAAAAGAACAGTGTAACTCTGTGAGAGAAATTGACACATCACAAAGAAGATTCTCAGAAAGCTTCCTTTCCGTTTTTATCTGAGGATATTACCTTTGTCACCATAGGCTTCAATGCACTCCCAAATAGCCTGTTGCAGATTCCACAAAAACGGTGTTAGCAGACTGCACAAAGAAAATAACAGTGTAACTCTGTGAGATGAATTCACACATCCCTAAGAAGTTTCTCAGAATGCTTCTTTCTAGTTTTGATCTGAGGATATTTCATTTGTCACCATGAGCTTCCAAATATCCCCTCTCATATTCCCCAAAAACAGTACTAACAAACTACTCCATGGAAAAAAATGGGTAATTCCATGAATGAATTAACATATCACAAAGGACTTTCTCAGAAATCTTCTTTCTAGTTTTTATGTTAAGATATTTCCTTTTTCACCATAAACTTCAATGTGCTCGAATATATCCCATAGTGAAAACAGTGCTTACAAACTGCTCCCTGAAAAGTATAAGGTAACACTGTGAGATGAATTCACAAATCACAAAGGCGTTTCTCAGAAAGCTTCTTTCTAGTTCTTGTCTGAGGATATTTCCTTTTTCAAGAAAGGCCTCAATGCACTTGTGAGTATTTCCTTGCAGATTCCACGAAAATAGGGTTAGCAAACTGTTCCATGAAAAGAAAGGTGTAAAATTCTGAGATGAATTCACACATCAGAAAGCAGTTTCTCAGAAAGTTTCTTTTCCGTTTTTGTCTGAGGACATTTGCTTTGTCACCATGGGCTCCTATATGCTCCAAAATATCCTATTGCAGATTCCCCAAAAACAGTGTTACCACACTGATCCATGAAAGAAATCATGTAACTGTGTGAGATGAATTAATGCATCACAAAGTGATTTCTCTGTAAACTTCGTTCTAGTGTTTATCTGAGGATACTTCCTTTATCACCATAGACTTCCATGCCATTCAAAATATCCATTCTAAAATTCCCCAAAAGCAGTGCTACCAAACTGCTTCCTGAAAAGTGTGGTGTAACTCTGTGAGATGAATTCTTACATCACAAAATTGTTTCTCAGAACACTTCTTTATAGTTTTTACCTGAGGATATTTCCTTTTTCATCATAGTCCTCAATGTGCTCCTGAGTATTCCTTTACAGATTTCAGGAAAACAGTTTCAGCAACCTGCTCCAAGAAAAGAATCATGCTACTCTGTGAGATGAATACAGATATCCCAAAGCAGTTTCTCAGAAAGATTTATCTAGTGTTTATCTGAGAATATTCCCTTTGTCACCATAGGCTTCCATGCAATCCAAAATAGACCTTCTTAGATTCTCCAAAAGCAGTGCTACCAAAATGCTCCATGAAGACACTTTTTTAAATCAGTGAGATGTTTACACAAATCAGAAAACATTTTAATAGAAACCTTCTTTCTAGTTTTTGTCAGGGGATATTTCCTTTTGGACCACATGTCTCATTGCGCTCGTGAATATCCCTTTGCAGATTCCATGAAAATAGTGTTACAGAACTGCTCCACAAAAAGAAAGGTGTAAATCTGTGAGATGAATTCACACATCACAAAGTAGTTTCTAAGAAAGCTGCTTTTTGTTTTTTTGTCTGAGGATATTTCCTTGGTCACCATATGTTTCAATGCACTCCCACATATCCTATGGCAGTTCCACAAAAACAATTTTACCAAACTGCTCCAAGAAAAGAATCATGCTACTCTGTGAGATGAATACACACATAACAAAGCAGTTTCTCAGAAAGCTCTTTCTATTTTTTATGTGAGGATGTTTCCCTTAACACCATAGGCTTCAGAGCGATCCAAAATATCCCTTCTCAGATTCCCCAAAAACAGTGCTAATAAACTGCTCCATGAAAGGTAATTGTAAGTCTGTGAGATGAATTCACAAATTAGAAAGCAGTTAGTCAGAAACTTCTTTCTAGTTTTTGTCTGAGGTTATTTCCTTTGACAAAATAATCTTCAATGCACTTCAAAATATCCCATTGCAGTTTCCAGGAAAACAGTGTTAGCAAGCTACTCAATGAAAAGAAGAGTGTAACTCTGTGGGACAAATTGACACATCACAAAGCAGTTTCTTAGGAAGCTTCTTTTCCGTTTTTATCTGAGGACATTTCCTTTGTCACTGTAGGCTTCAATGCACTCCCGAAGATGCTATTGCTGATTCCATTAAAACAGTGTTAGCAGACTGCTCAATGAAAAGAATAGTAATTCTGTGAGATGAATTCTGTGAGATGAATTAACACATCACAAATAAATTTCTCAGAAAGATTCTTTCTAGTTTTTATTTTAGGATATATCCTTTTTTTTTTGCTTTGTTCAGTACTGTATCCCTTGCACTTAGTCCAGTACTACAAGTAGTATTTAATTTATTAATTTTTTAAATTTTTTATTATACTTTAGCTTCCAGGGTATATGTGCACAATGTACAGGTTTGATACATATGTATACATCTGCCATGTTGGTGCACTGCACCCATCAACTCCTCAGCAGCCTTCAACTCATCTTTTACCTCAAGTATAACTCCCAGTGCCATCCCTTCCCCCTTCCCCCTCCCCATGATAGACCTCTGTGTGTGATGATCCCCTTCCCGAGTCCAAGTGATCTCATTGTTCAGTTCCCAATTATGAGTGAGAACATGTGGTGTTGGTTTTCTGTTCTTGTGATAGCTTACTGAGAATGATGGTTTCCAGCTGCATCCATGTTCCTACAAACGACACAAACTCATCCTTTTTTATGGCTGC
>NW_012117799.1:1176740-1180709 GCF_000951035.1 Colobus angolensis palliatus
TAGCATGATGTCTCCAGCTTTGTTTTTTTGACTTAAGATTGTCTTGGCAAGGTGGGCTCTTCTTTGGTTCCATATGAACTTTAAAGCAGTTTTTTTCCAATTATGTGAAGAAAGTCATTGGTAGCTTGATGGGGATGGCATTGAATCTATAAACGACCTTGGGCAGTATGGCCATTTTCACAATATTGATTCTTCCTATCCATGAGCATGGTGTGTTCTTTCATTTGTATGTGTCCCCTTTTATTTCACTGAGCATTCACCATAAGCTTCAATGAGCTCTGAAATATCCCATTGCAGATTCCAAGAAAAAAGTGTTTTAGCAAACTGCTCCAAGAAAGGAATCATGCTACTCTTTGAGATGTATACACACATCATAAATCAGTTTCTCAGAAAGCTTCTATCTAATTTTTATCTGAGAATATTCCCTTTGTTACCATAGGCTTCAATGTGATCCAAAATATCCCTTCTCAGATTCCTCCAAAACAGTACTACAAAGCGGTTCCATGAAAAGAATCATGTAAATCTGTGAGATGCATTCACAAGTCAGAAAGCAGTTTCATAGAAAGCTGCTTCCTAGTTTTTGTCTGAGGATATTTCCTTTTTCACTACAGGCCTCATTGAGCTCATGAATATCTCTTTTCAGATTCCATGAAAACAGTGTTAGCAAACTGTTCTATGAAAAAAAAGGTGTAAATCTGTGTGACAAATTCACACATCACAAAGCATTTTGTAAGAATGCTTCTTTTTGGTTTTTGTCTGAGGATATTTCCTTTGCCACCATAGGCTTCAATGCACTCCCATATATCCTATTTGAGATTCCGTGAAAACAATTTTACCAAACTATTCCAAAAAAAGAATCGTGCTATTCAGTGAGATGAATACACACATCACAAAGAAGTTTCTCAAAAAGATTTTTTGTACTTTTTATCTGAGGATATTTCGTTTTTCCCATAGGCTTCAATGTGATCCAAAATATCCCATCTCAAATTCCCCAAAAACGGTGCTACTGAACTTCTCCATGAAAACAGTGGTGAAACTCTGTGAGATGAATTCACAAATCACAAAGGAGTTTCTCAGAAAACTTCTATCTAATTTGTATATGATAACTTTGTCACCATAAGTTTCAATGTGCTGTGAAATATCCAATTACAGATTCCAAAAAACAGTGTTAACAAACTGCTCAAGGAGAACAACATTGTAACTCTCTGAGATGAATCACACATCACAAAGCAGTTTCTCAGAAAGCTTCTTTCTATTTATTATCTGAGGTTATTTCCTTTTTCACCACATTCCTAACTGCGCTCCCAAATATCCCATTACAGAGTTCATGAAAAAAGTGTTAGCGAAGTTCTCAATGAAAAGAATGGTGGAAACCTGTAAGATGAATTCACACAACACAAAGCAGTTTCACAGAAGGCGTCTTTGTGGTTTTTTTCTGGGGATATTTCCTGTGTCACCACAAGCTTCAAGATGCTACCAAATATCCTATTGCGGATTCCATGAAAACAGTGTTATCAATCTGCTCAATGCAAACAATGGTGTAAGTCTGTGAGATGAACTCAAACATAACAAAGCAGTTTTTCAGAAAGCTACTTTCTAGTTTTATTCTCAGGATATTTCCTTTTTCTCCATAGGCCTCAACATGCTCCCATATATCCCATGGCAGATTCCGTGAAAACAGTGTTAGCAAATTTCGCAATGAAAAGAATGGTGTGACTCTGTGAGATGAATTCACACACCACAGAGTTGTACTTTCCAGTTTTTATGAGAGCATATTTGGTTTTTCACCTTAGGACTCAATGCACTCCCATATATCCAATTGCAGTTTACAGGAAAACAGTGTTAGCAAACTGCTCCATGGAAAGAAAGGTGTAACTCTGTGTGATGAATTCAAACATCACCAAGAAGTTTCTCAGAAAGCTTCTTTCTAGTTTTATCTGAGAATATTTCCTTTGTCACCATAGGATTCAATACGAGGCAAACTATCCCTTCTCTGATTCCACAAAAAGGGTGCTACCAAACCGCTGCATGGAAAGAAAGGTATAACTCTGTGAGATGAATTAACACATATCAAAGCAGTTTCGCAGAAAGCTTCTTTCTAGCTTTTGTCTCAGGAAATTTCCTTTGTCACAATAAGCTTCAATGCTCTCTGAAATATCGCATTGAAGATTCCAAGAAAACAGTGATATCAAATTGCTCAATGAAAAGAACAGTGTAACTCTGGGAGATGAATTCACACATCACAAAGCAGTCTCTCAGGAAACTGCTTGTTGGTTTTTATCTCAGGATATTTACTTTTTCACCATATTCCTCAAAGCACACAGGAATATCCCTTTGCAGGTTCCACAAAAATAGTGTTTGTAAACTCCTCCATGAAAACAAAGTTGTAAATCTGTGAGATGAATTCACACATCACAAAGCAGTTTCTCAGAAACCTTTTTTTTGTCTCAGAATATTTCCATTATCACCATAGGCTTCAATGTGCTCCCAAATATCCTATTGTAGATTCCATGAACACCGTGTTAGCATCTGCTGCATGAAAGTAAACATGTAACTTTGTTGGATGAATTCATACGTCACAAAGAACTTTCTCAGAACGTTTCTTTCTAGTTTTTATCTGAGGATATTTCTTTTGTCACCATGGGCTTCAATGCAATCGAAAATATCCCTACTCAGGTTCCCCAAAAACAGTGCTACAAAACTGCTCTATGAAAAGAATCGTGTATTTCTGTGAGATGAATTCACAAATAACTAGTAGTTTCTTACAAAGCTTCTTTCTACTTTTTGTCTGGAAATATTTCCTTTTTTGCCATAGGCCTCTACTCACTCCCAAATATCCTTTTGTAGATTCCATGAAAACAGTGTTAGCAAACTCCTCCATGAAAAGAAAGGTGTTATTATGTGAGTTGAATACACACCTTGCAAAAAAGTTTATCAGAAATCTTCTTTCTAGTTTTTATCTGAGGATATTTCCTTTATCAGCATAGGCTTCAATGTGATCCAAAAACAGTGCTACCAAACAGCATCATGCAAAGAAAGGTGCAACTCTGTGAGATGAATTCCCACATCACAAAGCAGTCTCACAGAAAGCTTCTTTTTGGTTTTTGTCTGAGGATATTGCATTTATCACCATATACTTCAATGTGCTCCAATATATTCCATTGCAAATTGCAAGAAAACAGGGTTAGCAAACTGATCCATGAACAGAACAGTGTAACTCTTTGAGATGAGTTCACACATCACAAGGCAGTTTCTCACAAAGCTTCTTTCTCATTTTGATCAGAGGATATTTACCTTTTCACAATAGGCCTCAATATGCTCCCAAATATCCCGTTGCATTTTCCACGCAAACAGTGTTAGCACACTATCTCATGAATAGAAAGGTGTAACACTGTGAGATGAATTCACACATCACAAAGAACTTTCTCAGAAAGCTTCTTTCTAGTTTTTATCTGATGATACTTCCTTTTTCACTATAGGCCAGAATGTGCAGAAATTTGCAGTTTCCACGAAAACAGTATTAGCAAAGTGCTTAATGAAAAGAAAGGGAAACTCTGAGGGGAATCCACACATCAGAAAATATTTTCTCAGAAAGCTTTTTTCTAGTTTTTATCACAGGATGTTTCCTTTTTCTCCATATTCCTCAATGCTCTCTGAAATATCGCATGGCGGTTTCCATGAAAAAATTGTTAGCCAACTCCTCAATAAAAACAACAGTGTGAGCTCCTGTCTCCAACTCCCAGCGCGAAGGACACAGAAGACCAGTGATTTCTGCATTTTCAACTGAGGTATTGGGGTCATCTCACTAGTGAGTGCCGGACAATCAGTGCTGGTCAGCTATGACAGCCCGACCAGCAAGAGCTGAAGCAGGGCGAGGCATTGCCTCACCTGGGAAGCACAAGGGTGAAGGGAATCCCTTTTCCTAACCAGGGGAACTGAGACACACAACACCTGGAAAATCGGGTAACT
>NW_012117799.1:1184170-1189676 GCF_000951035.1 Colobus angolensis palliatus
ACGCACCAACATGGCACAAGTATACATATGTAACAAACCTGCACGTTATGCACATGTACCCTAGAACTTAAAGTATAATAAAAAAAAAAACAACAGTGTAACTGTGAGATTAATTCACACATCCAAAAGCAGTTTCACAGAAATGTTCTTTCTTATTTTTTTACGAGGATATTTCCTTTTTCACCATATTCCTCATTGCAATCATGAATATTCTATCCCAGATTCCCCAAGAGCAGTTCTACAAAACTGATTTATGAAAATAATCGTGTAACTGTGTGAGATGAAGTAACACATCAAAAAGCTGTTTCTCTAGTTTTTATATGAGGATATTTACTTTCTAAAAATAAGCTTCAAAGCACTAGAAAATATCTCCTTGCAGATTCCAAGGAAAGAGTGTCAGCAAATTGCTCAATGAAAACAACAGTGTAACTTCATGAGATGAATTCACACATCATAAAGCAGATTCTCACAAAGATTCTATATACCTTTTATATGAGGATGTTTTCTTTCCATGACAGGCCTCAACTCACTTCCAAATATCCCTTTCTAGATCCCACGAAAACTGTGCTTGCAAACAGATCCATGAAATGAAAGGTGTTACTCTGTGAGATGAATAGACAGATTCCAAAGAAATTTTCCAGAAAGCTTCCTTCTAGTATTTTTCTGAGGATATCTCCTTTGTCACCATATGCTTCAATGAAATCCAAAATATCCTTTTTGAGATTCCCCAAAATCAGTGTTACCAAACTGCTCCATGAAATGAAAGGTGTAAGTCTGTGAGATGAATTCAACCATCACAAAGCAGTTTCACAGAAGGTTTCTTATTGGATTTATTGGAGGATATTTCCTTTTTCACTGTAGACCTCAAGGCACTCCCAAATATCCCTTTGAAGATTCCCCAAAAACAGTGTTAGCAACTTTTCCATGAAAAGAAACATGTAACTCAGGGAGGTGAATCCACACATCACAAAGAAGTTTCTCAGAAAGCTTATTTCTAGTTTTTATCTGAGGATATTTCCTTTGTCACCATAGGTTTCAATGCGATCCAAAATATCCCTTCTCAGTTTCCCCAAAACCAGTTTTACCAATCGGATCCATGAAATGAATTTTGTAACTCTGTGAGGTGAATTCACACATCACAAAGAAATTTCTCAGAAGGCTTATTTCTAGTTATTATCTGAGGATATTCCCTTTGATATCATAGGCTTGAATGTGATTCAAAGTATCCCTTCTCAGATTTGCCAAAAACAGTGCTACAAAACTGCTCCATGAAAAAAGTGGTGTAACTCAGTAAGATGAATTCCCATATCACAAAGTAGTTTTGCAGACAATTTCTTTCAAGTTTTCTTCAGAGGATATTTCCTTTTTCACCATAGGCCACAACATACTCCCAAATATTCCTTTGTAGATTAAAAGAAAATAGTGTTAGCAAACTGATCCATGAAAGGAAAGGTGTTATTCAGTGAGATGAATGCGAATATCAAAAAGCAGTTTCTAAGAAAGCTACTTTCTACTTTTTTCTGAGGATATTTCCTTTCTCACAATAAGCTTCAATGCACTTTGAAATATGTCATTGAAGATCCCAAGAAAACTGTGTTAGAAAACTGCTCAATGGAAAGAGCAGTGTAATTCTGTGTGATGAATTCAAACATCACAAAGAAGTTTCTCAGAAATCTTCTTTCTAGTTTTTATCTGAGGATATTTGCTTTTTCATTGTAGGTGTCAAAGTGCTCCAAATATCCCCTTGCAGATTCCACGAAAACAATGTTATCAAACTGTTCCATGAAAAGAAAGGTGCAACTGTGGAAGATGAATTCACACATCACAAACAACTTTCTTAGAAACATTCTTTCTGGTTTTTATCTGATGATATTTCCTTTGTCACCGTAGACTTCAATGTGATTCAAAATATCTGTTATCAGATTCCCTAAAAACAGTGCTAACAAACTGTTCCATGAAAAGAGTTGGGTACCTCTGTGAAATGAATTCAAAAATCACAAAACAGTTTCTCAGGAGGCTTCTTTCTAGTTTTTGTCTGAGGATATTTCATTTGTCACCATAATCTTCAATGTGCTACAAAATATCTCATTGCAGATTCCAAGAAAACAGTGTTAGCAAACTGCTCAATGAAAGGTACAGTGAAACTCTGTGAGATGAATTCACACATCTAAAAGCAGTTTCTCAGAAAGCTTCTTTCTAGTTTTTATCTGAGGGTATTTCCTTTATCAACATAGGCCTCAATGTGCTCCCAAATATCCCTTTCCAGATTCCATGAACAGAGTGTTTTCAAACAGCTCAATGAAGAGAACAGTGTAACTCTGTGAGATAAATTCACACATCACAAAGCAGTTTCTCAGAAAAGTTTTTCCTATTTTGTATCTGAGGTTATTTACTTTGCTGCCATAAGTTTCAATGCACTCGAAATTACACCATTGCAGGTTCCATTAGAAAAGTGTCAGCAAATGCTCAATGAAAAGAACAGTGTAACTCTGTGAGATGAATTCACACATCACAAAGCAGTTTCTCAGAAAGCTTCTTTCTACTTTTTATGTGAGGATATTTCCTTTGTCACTATATTCCTCAATGCACTCCCAAATATCCCTTTGCAGATTATATGAAAACAGTGACAACATATGGCTCCATGAAAAGAATGGTGTAACTCTGTGAGGTGAATTCACACATCATGAAGATCTTTCTCAGAATGCTTCTTTCTAGTTTTTATCTGAGGATATTTCCTTTGTCAACATAGGCTTCAACGTGATCCAAAATATCCCATCTCAGCTTCCCCAAAAACAGTGCTGCCAAACTGCTCTATTAAAAGAATCTTGTAACCCTCTGACACGAATTCACAAATAACAAAGCAGTTTCTCAGAAAGCTTCTTTCTAGTTTTTGTCTGAGGATATTTCATTTGTCACCATAAGCTTCAATGTGCTCTGAAATATCCCATTGGAGATTCTCAGAAAGCTTGTTTTTCGTTGTTATGTGAGGATATTTCCTTTTTCACCATAGTCATCAATGCGGTCCCAAATGTCCCTTGGCAGATTCCACGAAAACAGTTTTAGCAAACTGCTCAAGGAAAAGAAATGTGTAACACTGTGAGATGAATTCACATATCACATAGCAGTTTCTCAGAAAGGTTATTTCTCATTTAATCTCAGGCTACTTAGTTTTTCACCAAAGCCTCAATGCACTCCCAAATATACCTTTGAAAATTCCACAGAAACAGTGTTAACAAACGGTTCCAAGAAAAGAAAGGTGTAACTCTGTGAGATGAATTCACCTATCACAAAGAACTTTCTCAGAACGCTTCTTTGTAGTTTCTATCTTAGAGTATTTCCTTTGTCAATAGAGACTTAAGTGTGATCCAAAATATTCCTTCTCAGATTCCCCAAAAACAGTGCTACCAAACTGTTCCATGAAGAGAAGCGTGTAACTCTGTGAGGTGAATTCACACATCAGAAAAAATTTCTCAGAAAGCTTCTTTCTAGTTTTTTGTCTGAGGATAATTCCTCTGTCACCATAATCTTCAATGCCCTGAGAATTTTCTCATTGCACATACCAAGAAAACAGTGTTAGCAAACTATTCAATGAAAAGAACAGTGTAACTCTGTGAGGTGAATTTACACATCACAAAGAACTTTCTCAGAAAGCTTATTTCTAGTTTCCACCTGAGGATATTTCCTTTGTCACCATAGGCTTCAAGGCAATACAAAATATCCCTTCTCAGATTCCCCAAAAACAGTGCTACTAAACTGATTCATGAAAAGAATCGTGTAACTCTGTGAGATGAATTAACATATCACAAATCGGTTTCTCAGAATGCTCATTTCTACTTTTTGTAGGAGGATATCTACTATGTCACCATAAGCTTCAATATGCTCAAAAATACCGCATTCTAGATTCCAATAAAACAGTGTTAGAAAACTGCTCATAGTGTAACACCATGTGGTGAATTCACACATCAAAGAACAGTTGCTCAGAAAGCTCCTTTCTTGATTTTATCTCAGGATATTTCCTTTGTCACCATATGCCTTAATGTGCTACCATATATCCCTTAGCAGAATCCATGAAAAGAGAGTTAGCAAACTGCTCCATGAAAAGAAAGCTGTAACTCTGTGAGTTTAACTTGCACATCATGAAGAATTTTCTCAGAATGGTTCTTTCTAGTTTTCATCTTAGGATATTTCCTTTGTCCGCATATCCTTTCCCAGATTTCCCAAAAACAATGCTACTAAACTGCTCCATGAAAAGAATCGAGTAACACTGTGAGATGAATTCACCAATCACAAAGCAGTTTCTCAGAAAGATTCTTTCTAATTTTCGTCGGATTATATTACCTTTTTCAAAATACACCTCAATGCTCTCCCGAATATCCCTTTTTAGATTCCACAAAAATAATGTTAGGAAAGTGCTCCATGAACGGAATGGTGTAAATCTGTGATGTGAATTCACACATCACAAAGCTGTTTCTCAGAAAGCTTCTTTTTGGTTTTTCTCTGAGGATATTTCCTTTGTCAATATAGGCTTCAATGCACTCCCAAATATCATATTATAGATTCCATGAAAACAGTGTTAACAAACTGCTCCAAGAAAAGAGTCATGTAAATCTGTGAGATGAATTCACACATCACAAAGCAGTTTCTCAGAAAACTTCTTCATAGTTTTGATCTGAAGATATTTCCTTTGTCATTATAGGCTTCGATGCTATTCAAAGTATCCTTTCTCAAATTTACCAAAAAGAGTGCTACAACACTGCTCTATGAAAAGAGAGGTGTAACACTGTGAGATTAGTTCACACAACCAAGGCTGTTTCTCAGATAAATTCTTTCTAGTTTTTAACAGAGGATAATTCTTTTTCACCATATTCCTCAATGTGCTCCAGAATAGCCCATTGCAGTTTCCACAGAAAACGTGTCAGCAAACTTCTCAATGAAAAGAATGGTGTAACTCTGTAAGATGATTTCACACATTACAAGGCTGTTTCACAGACAGCTTCTTTTTGGTTTTCATCTGTGGATATTTCCTTCATTGCCATAGGCTTCAATATTCTCCAAATTACTTTATTGCAGAATCCACGAAAACAGTGTCATCAAACTGCTCCATTAAACGAATGGTGTAACTCTGTATGATGAATTCACATATCACAGAGTAGTTTCTCAGACAGATTCTTTCTAGTTTCTATCTGAGGATATTTCCTTTTTCAGTATAGGCCTCATTGTGCTCCCAGGTATCCCTTTGCAGATTCCATGAAAGCAGTGTTATCAAACTCCTCCATGAAAAGAAAGGTGTAACACTGTGAGATGAATTCACACATCACAAAGAACTTTCTCAGAAAGCTTCTTTCTAATTCTTATCTGAGGATATTTCCTTTGTCAACTTAGGCTTCAATGCAATCAAAAATATCCCTTCTGGGGGCGGAGCAAGATGGCCGAATAGGAACAGCTGCAGTCTCCAACTCCCAGCACGAAGGACACAGAAGACCGGTGATTTCTGCATTTTGAACTG
>NW_012117799.1:1195861-1197130 GCF_000951035.1 Colobus angolensis palliatus
CCAACATTGCACAAGTATACATATGTAACAAACCTGCACGTTATGCACATGTACCCTAGAACTTAAAGTATAAAAAAAAAAAAAATCCTATTTGAAAAAATGAGATCTTGAACTTAAAAAAAAAAAAATAAAGTTTTTTTCATTTTTTCTTTAAAGAAAAAAAAAATATCCCTTCTTAGATTCCTCAAAAACAGTGCTACAAAACTGCTCTATAAAAAGAATCATGTAACTGTGTGACATGAATTAACCCATCACAAAAACCTTTTATGTGAGTATATTTCCTTTGTGCTTTTGAGGATATTTGCTCTAGTTTCTATATGAAGATGTTTTCTTTGTCACCAAAGGCTTCATTGTGCTCCAAAATTCCCCATTGCACACTCCGCAAAAAGAGTGCTCTGAAACTCATCAATGAAAAGAACAGTGTAACCCTGTGAAATGAATTCACACATCAGAAAACGTTTCCTCAGAAAGCTTTTTTTAGTGTTTATATAACGGTATTTCCCCTCTCAGATTCCACAAATACAATGCTAGCAAAGTACTCCATGAAAGAGTAGTGTAACTCTGGGTGATGAATTCTCACATCACAAAACAGTTTCTCAGAAAGTTTTTTTATTCTTTGTATCCAAAGATATTTCCTTTTTAAACACAGACATCAAAGTGCTCCCATATATCTCATTGCAGATTCTGCAAAAACAGTGTTAGCAAACTTCTCAATGAAATAAATGGTGTAAATCTGTGAGATGAACTCACACACCACAAAGCAGTTTCTAAGAAGGCTTTTGTCCAGTTTTTATCAGAGGATATTTCATTTCTCACTCTAGGATTCTATGCTATCCAAAATATCACTTCTGTGATTCCACAAAAACAATGCTAGAAAACTCCATGAAACAGTGATGTGACTCTTTGAGATGAATTTACACATCACAAAGCAGTTTCTCACAAAGTTTCCTTCTAGTTTTTATCAGAAAATATTTCCTTTGTCACCATAGGCTTCAAAGCAATCAAAAATATCCCTTCTCAGATATCACAAAAACAGTGCTAGCAAACAATTCCATGTAAGAGTGGTGTAACTCTGTGAGATAAATTCGCAAATCACAAGGTTGTTTCACGGAAAGCTTCTTTCTGGTATTTATCTGAAGATATTTCCTATGTCACCATAGGCTTCAGAGTGATACAAAATATCCCTTCTCAGATTCCACAAAAACAGTGCTAGCAAAGGGCTCCATGATAGATTTGTGTAACACTGTGTGATGAATTCACACATCACAA
>NW_012117799.1:1197180-1199875 GCF_000951035.1 Colobus angolensis palliatus
CAAAATATCCCTTCTCAGATTCCACAAAAACAGTGCTAGCAAAGGGCTCCATGATAGATTTGTGTAACACTGTGTGATGAATTCACACATCACAAAACAGTTTCTTGGAAAGCTTCTTTCTGGTTTTTATCTGATGACATTCCCTTTGTCAACATAGGCTTCAAAGTGTTCCAAAATATCACTTCTCAGATTCCACAAAAACAGTGCTAGCCAACGGCTCCAGGAAAGAGTGGTGGAACTCTGGGAGAAGAATTCACACATCACAAAACTGTTTATCAGGAAGCTTCTTTATTGAATTTAACTTACAATATTTCAGGCCTCGATGCACTCCTCTATATCTCATTGCAGAATCTGCGATAATATTGTTTGGAAACTTCTCAATGAAAAGAGTGGTATAGCTTTGTGAGATGAATTCACATATCGCAAAGCAGTTTCTCAAAGGCCTCCCTCCAGTATTTATTTCTGAATATATAATTTTTCACCATAGGAGTCAATGTCCTCGGAATATTTCATGGCAGTTTCCACAAAAACAGTGTTAGCAAACTGCCCAATGTAAAGAAAGGTGTAGCACTGTGAGATGAATACACTTATCACAAAGCATTGTCTCATAAAGATTTTTCTAGTTTTATCTGAGGATACTTCCTTTGTTACCATAGGCTTCAAAGTGATCCAAAATATCCCTTCTCAGATTGAACAAATTGAGTTCTACCAAAATGCTTTTTGAAAGAGCAGTGTAACTCTGTGTGACGAATTCACACATCACAAAGCAGTTTCTCAGAAAGCTTCCTCCTTCCTTTTATCTGAGGATATATCTTTTTTGAGCACAGGCCTCAATGCGCTCCCGTATATCACATTGGAGATTCTGCAAAAACAGTGTTGCCAAACCTCTCAATGAAAGCAATGGTGTAACTCTCTCAGATGAATTCATACACCACAAAGCAGTTTCTGAGAACTTCCCACCATTTTTTACTCAAGGATATTTCATTGCTCACCATACGATTCTATGCTAACCAAAATATCACTTCTGAGATTCCACAAAAACAGTGCTAGCAAACTCCTCCATGAAAGAGTGGTGTAACTCTGTGAGATGAATTCACATATCACAAAGCAGTTTCTCAGAAAGCTTCTTTCTAACTTTCATCTGAGGATACTTCCTTTTTCACCATAGGTTTCAAAGTGATCTAAAATATCAGTTCTCAGATTCCACAGAAACAGTGCTCGCCAACGGCTCCAGGAAAGATTGATGTAACTATGTGAGATGAATTCACACATCACAAAGCAGTTTCTCAGGAAGCTTCTTTCTGGTTTCTATCTGAGGATACTTATTTTGTCAACATAGACTTCAAAGCGATCAAAAATATACCTTCTCAGATTCCACAAAAACAGTGCTAGCAAACGGCTCCATAAAAGAGTATTGTAACTCTGTGAGACGTTTTCACACATCACAAAGCTGTTCCTCAGAAAGTGTCTTTCTTGTTTTTTTCTGAGGATATTTCAGGCCTCAGTGTGCTCCCGTATATCTCATTGCAGATTCTGCGAAAAGAGTGTTAGCAAACTTCTCAATGAAAGAATTGTTGCAACTCTGTGAAACGAATTCAAACACCAGAAAGCAGTTTCTGAGAACGCTTCTCTCCAGTTTTTATCTCCAGATATTTCATTTTTCACCATAGGATTCAATGCTGTCCAAGATATCACTTCTGTGATTCCACAAAAACAGCACTACCAAACTCTTCCATGAAAGAGTATTGTTATTTTGTGAGATGAATTCACATAACACAAAGCAGTTTCTAAGAAAGTTTCTTTCCGGTTTTTATTGGAGGATATTTCCATTGTCACTGTAGGCTTCAAAGCAATCTAAAATATCCCCTTGCAGATTCCACAAAAACAGTGCTAGCAATCGGCGCCATGAAAGAGTAGTGTAACTCTGTGAGATGAATTCACATGTAACAAAGCAGTTTTTCAGAAAGCTTCTTTCTAGTTTCTAATCAGAGGATATTTCTGTTGTCAAGAAAGGCTTCAAAGGGATCAAAAATATCCTTCTCAGATTCCACAAAAACAGTGCTAGGCAACGGCTCCATGAAATAGTGGTGTAACTCTGTGAGATGGATTCACACATCACAGAGCTGTTTCTCAGAAACTTCTTTCTGGTTTTTATCTGAGGATATTTTCTTTATCACCATAGGCTTCAACGTGATCCAAATTATCCCTTCTCAGATTCCACAAAAACAGTGCTAGCAACCGCCTCCATGAAAGAATTGTGTAACACTCTGAGATCAATTCACATATCACAAAGGAGTCTCTCAGAAAGCTTCTTTCTCGATTTTATCTGAGGATATTTCCTTGGACACCATTGGCTTCAAAGGGATCAAAAATATCCCTTCTCAGATTCCAAAAAATCAGTGATAGCAAACGGCTCCATGAAAGAGTAGTGCAACTCTCTGAGATGAATTCACACAGCACAGAGCAGTTTCTCACAGGGCTTCTTTCTACTTTTTTTTTTTTTCCTGGCATAATAATTACTTAGTTTTTGTTTTGTTTTTTTGTTTTTTTTTTATTATACTTTAAGTTCAAGGGTACATGTGCATAACGTGCAGGTTTGTTACATATGTACACTTGTGCAATGTTGGTGTGCTGCACCCATCAACTCGTCAGCAACCATCAATTCATCATTTATATCAGGTATAACTCCCCAATG
>NW_012117799.1:1205630-1222389 GCF_000951035.1 Colobus angolensis palliatus
TTAGGAAAAGGGATTCCCTTCCCCCTTGCGCTTCCCAGGTGAGGCGATGCCTCGCCCTGGTTCAGCTCTCGCTGATCGGGCCGCAACAGCTGACCAGCACCGCTTGTCCGGCACTCACTAGTGAGATGACCCCAGTACCTCAGTTCAAAATGCAGAAATCACCAGTCTTCTGTGTCCTTTGCGCTGGGAATTGGAGACTGCAGCTGTTCCTATTCGGCCATCTTGCTCCGCCCCCCCTTTTGTTTTGTTCTCTTTCTACTTTTTACCTTAGGATATTTCCTCAGTCACCATATACTTCATAGCCATGCAAATTATCCCTTCTCAGATTCCACGAAGACGGTGCTAGCAAATGGCTCCATGAAAGAGTTCTGTAGCACTGTGAGGTGAATTCACACATCACAAAGCACTTTCTCAGAAAGCTTCTTTCTTTTTTATATCCTAAGATATTTCCTTTTTAAACACAGGCCACAATGCACTCCCGTATATCTCATTGCAGATTCTGCAAAAACAGTGTTAGCAAACTTCTCAATGAAAGCAGTGGTGTAACTCCGTGAGATGAATTCCCACACCACAAAGCAGTTTCTGAGAATGATTCTGTTCAGTTTTTATCTGACGATAGTTAATTTCTCACCATAGGATTCTGTGCTATCCAAAATATCACTTCTGTGATTCCACAAAAACAGTGCTAGCAAACTCCTCCATGAAAGAGTGGTGTAACTCTGTGAGGTGAATTCACACATTACAAAGCAATTTCTCAGAAAGTTTCTTTCTCGTTTTTACCTGAGAATATTTCCTTTGTCACCACAGGCTTCTAAGTGATCCAAAACATCATTTCTCATATTCCACAAAAATAATGCTAGCCAACGGCTCCATAAAGGAGTGGTTCAACTCTGTGAGATGAATTCACACATCACAAAGCAGTTTCTCAGAAAACTTGTTTTTTGTTTTTATGTGAGAATATTTCAGACCTTAGTGTGCTCCCGTATATCTCCTTGCAGATTCTGTGAAAAGAGTGTTGCAAACCTCTCAATGAAAGCAGTGTTGTATCTCTGTGAGATGAATTGAAACACCACAAATCAGTTTTTGAGAAGGCTTCACTCCGCTTTTTATCTCAGGATATTTCATTTTTCACCATGGGATTCAGTGTTATCCAAGATACCACTTCTGTGATTCCACAAAAAGAGTGCTACCAAACTCTCCATGAAAGACTGTTGTTAATTTGTGAGATGAATTCACACGTAATGAAACAGTTTCCCAGAAAGCTTCATTTTAGTTTTTATCAGAGGAAACTTCCATTGTCACCATAGGCTTCAAAGCAATCCAAAATATCCCTTCTCTAATTCCACAAAAACAGTGCTAGCAAACGAATCCATGAAACAGTAGTGTATCTCCGTGGGATGAACTCACACATCACAAAGCAGTTTCTCAGAAAACTTCTATCTTGTTTTTATCTGAGGATATTTCAGGACTCAATGCGCTCCTGCATATCTTATTGCAACTTCCACAAAAGCATTGTTAGGAAACTTCTAAAGGAAAACAGTAGTGTAACTCTGTGACACGAATTCACAAATTACAAAGCAGTTTCTCAGAAGGCTTCCCTCCAGTTTTTATCTAAGGATATTTAATTTTTCACTGTAGGACTCAATGCCTTCAGAATATCCCAAGGCAGATTCCATGAAAATAGAGAAGTTTCTCAATGTAACGAAAAGTATATCTCTGTGAGATGAATACACTCATCACAAAGCAGTTTCTCATAAAGCTTTTTCTAGTTTTCACTGAGGATATTTCCTTTGTTACCATAGGCTTCAAAGCAATCCAAAATATCCCTTCTCAGATTCCACAAATACAGTTCAAGTAATCTGCTCCTTGAAAGAGTAGTGTAACTCTGTGATGAACTCACATATCACAAGGCAGTTTCTCAGAAAGCTTCTTTCATCTTTTTATCCAGGATAATTCCTTTTTAAACACAGGCCTCAATGCTCTCCCGTATATCTCATTGCAGATACTGCAAAAACAGTGTTAGCAAAACTCTTAATGAAAAAAATGGTGTAAATCTATGAGATGAATTCACACACCACAGAGCAGTTTCTGAGAAGGCTTCTCTCCAGTTTTTATCTGAGGATATTTCATTTCTCACCATAGGATTCAATGCTATCAAAGATATCACTTCTGAGATTCCACAAAACAGTGCTAGAAAACTCCTCCATGATAGAGTGGTGCAATTCTGTGTGTTGAATTCACACATCACAAGCAGTTTCTCAGAAAAATAATTTCTAGTTTTTATCTGAGGATATTTCCTTTGTCACCATAGGCTTCAAAGTGAACAAAAATATCCCTACTCAGAATGAAAAAACAGTTCTAGCAAACGGCTCCATGAAAGAGTTGTGTAATACTGTGAGATGAATCACACATCACAAAGCAGTTTCTCAGAAAGCTTCTTTCTAGTTTTTATCTGCATTTATTTCCATTTTCACCATAGGCTTCAAAGTGATCCAAAATATCACTTGTCACATTCCACAAAAACAATACTAGCCGTCGACTCCACAAAAGAGTAATGAAACTCTGTGAGATGAATTCAAAAACCACAAAGCAGTTCCTCATAAAGCCTCTTTCTTGTTATTATCTGAGGATATTTTCTATTCAAATACAGGCCTCAATGCACTACATTATATCTCATTGCAGATTCCTCAAAAATATCGTTAGATAACTTGTCAATAAAAAGTGCGATGTACACCTGTGAGATGAATGCACACATCACAAAGCAGTTTCTGAGAAGGCTTCCTTCCAATTTTTATCCTAGGATATTTAATTTTTCACTGTAAGACTCAATGCCCTCAGAATATCCCATGGCATATTCCACAAAAACAGTGTTAGCAAACTGCTCAACGTAACGAAAAGTGTATCTCTGCGAGATGAATACAGTAATCACAAAACAGTTTCTCAAAAAGCTTTTCTAGTTTTTATCTAGTTTTCTAGTTTTATCTGAGGATATTTCCTTTCTTATCACAGGCTTCAAAGCAATCTAAAATGACCGTTCTCACTTTCCACAAATACAATGGTAGCAAACTACTCCATGAAAGAGTAGTGTAACTCTGTGTGATGAAATCTCACATCACAAAAGAGTTCCTCAGAAATCTTCTTTTTTCTTTTTATCCTATGATATTTCCTTTTTAAACATGGGCCTCAATGAAATCCCGTATATCTCATTTCAGATTCTGTGAAAAGAGCTTTAGCAAATTTCTCAATGAAAGCAATGGTGTAACTCTGTGAGATGAATTCAAACATCAAAAAGCAGTTTCTGAGAAGGCTTCTGTCCAGTTTTTATCTGAAGATATTTCATTTGTCACCCTAGGATCCTATGCTATCCAAAATATCACTTCTGTGATTCCACAAAAACAGTACTAACAAATTCCTCCATGAAAAACTGGTGTAACACTGTGAGATGAACTCAGCCATCACAAAGCAGTTTCTCAGAAAGCTTCTCTCCAGTTTTTATCTGAGGATATTTCTTTTGTCACCATAGGCTTCAAAGCAATCAAAACTATCCCTTCTCAGATTCCACAAAAGCAGTGTTAGCCAACGGCTCCATGAAAGAGTGCTGTAACTCTGTGAGATGAATTTACACGTCACAAAGCAGTTTCTCAGAAAGCTTCTTTCTGATTTTTATCTGAGGATATTTCGTTTGTCACCATAGGCTTCAAAGCAATCATAAATATCCCTTCTCAGATTCCACAAAAACAGTGCTAGCCAATGGCTACACAAAAGAGTGGTGTAAGTCTGTGAGATGAATTCACAAATCACAAAGCTTCTTATAGGGAAGCTTCTTTCTTGTTTTTATCTGAGGATATTTCCTTTAAACACAGGCCTCAATGCACTCCTGTATATCTCTGTAAATTCCGTGAAAATATTGTTAGGTAACCCTCAACGGAAAGAGTGTTATAGCTCTGTGAGATGATAAATTCAAACTTCACGAAGAACTTACTCAGAAGGCTTCTCTCTGGTTTTTATCTGAGGATATTCCCCTTGTCACCATAGGCTTCTATGCGACACCAAATATTTCTTCTCAGATTTCCCAAAAACAGTGCTAACAAACTTCCCCATGAAAAGAATCGTGTAACTTCATGGAATGAATTCAGAAATAACAAATTAGTTTCTTAGAAAGCTTCTTTCTACTTTTTGTCTGATGATATTTCCTTTGTCACCATAAGCTTCAATGTGCTCTGAAGTATTCCATTGCAGATTCCAAGAAAACAATGTTAGCAAACTGCTAAATGAAAAGTACAGTGTAACTCTGAGGGATGAATTGACACATCACAAAGCAGTTTCTCAGAAAGCTTCCTTCTAGTTTTTATCTGAGGATATTTCTCTTTTCACTATAGGTCTCAATGTGGTCCCAAATATACCTATGCAGATTCCACGAAAACAGTGTTAGCAAACTGCTCCATGAAAAGACAGGTGTAACCCTGTGAGATGAAAAAATATATCACCAAGAACTTTCTCAGAAAGCTTCTTTCTAGTTTTTATCTGAGGGTATTTCCTTTGTCTCCATTATCTTGAATGCATTCCAAAATATCTCTTCTCAAATTCCAAAAAAAGAGTGCTACCGAAATGAGCCATTGAAATAACCATGTACTTCTATAAGATGAATTTACAAATCACAAAGTGGTTTCTCAGAAAGCTTCTTTCTAGTTTTTATATGAGGGTATGTCCTTTTTCACCATAGGCTTCTCTGCGCTCCAAATATTTGTAGATTTGTAGATTCCACAAAAACTGGGTAATCAAACTGCTCAATGAAAAGAATGGCTTACCTCTGGGAGATGAATTCACCCATCACAAAGAAATTTCTAGGAAAGATCCTTTCCAGTTTTTATCTGTGCATATTTACTTTTCCACCCTCAGCTTCAATGCACTCCCAAATATAACTTCTCAGACACCAAAAGAAAAAAAACAGTGAGGGCATACTACTCTATCAACAAAATGGCTTATCTCTATGAGATGAATACACAGATCACAAAACAGTTTCTCAAAAATCTTCTCTCCAGTTTTTATCTGAAGATATTTCCATTTTCACCATAGGCCTTTATGAGCTTCCCAATATCACTTTGCAGATTCCCCAAAAAGAATGCTACCAAACTGCTCAATGAAAAGAAAGGTCTAACCCTTTGAGACAAATTCACTGATCACAAAGCAGTTTCTCAGAAAGCTTCTTTTTACTTTTTATCTGAGGATATTTCCTTTTTCACTATAGATCTCAAAGTGCTTCAGAATATCCCATTACAGATTACATGACCACAGCATTAGCAAACTGCTCCATGAAAAGAGAGGTGTAACTCTGTGAGATGAATTCACACATCACAAAGAACTTCCTCTGAATGCTTCTTTCTAGTTTTTATCTGAGCATATTTCTTTGTCACCATAGGTTTCAATGCGATCCAAAATATTCCTTCTCAGGTCCCGAAAAACACTGCTAAGAAACTGATCCATGAAAATTATCATGTAACTATTTGAGATGAATTAACACATCACAAAGCAGTTTCTCACAAAGCTTCATTTTAGTGTTTATATGATGATATTTCCTTTGTCACCCTAAGCTTCAATCTGCTCTGAAATATCCCATTGCAGTTTCCAAGGAAACAGTGTTATCAAACTGCTCAATGAAAAGAATAGTGTAACTCTGTGAGATAAATTCACATATCACAAAGCACTTTCTCAAAAAGCTTCTTTTTGTTTTTATCTGAAGGTATTTCCATTGTCACTATAGATGTCAATGCGTTTTGAAATATCCTATTGCAGATCCCATGAAAACAGTGTTATTAAAGTGCTCATTGAAAACGTCAGTGTACCTCTGTGAGATGAATTCATACATCCAAAAGTAGTTTCTCAGAAAGTTTCTGTCTAGTTTAATTATGAGAATATTTCCTTTTTCACCATAGGCTTTAATGTGGTCCCAAATAACCCGTCTCAGATGCCACAAAAACAGTGATGCTGAACTTCTCAATCAACAAAAATGTTAAACTCTGAGATGAATATACGAATCACAAAATGGTATCTTGAAAAGGTTCTCCAAGGTTTTAATCTGAAGTTATTTCTGTTTTCACCGTAGGCCTCTAGTAGCTCCTGAATATCCCTTTGCAAATTCCTAGAAACAGTGCTACCAAACTGCTTAAAGAAAAGAAAGATGTAACTGTGTCTGATGAATTCACTCATCACAAAGAAATTTCTCTGAAAGCTCCTTTCTACTCTTTATCTGTGCATATTTACTTTTCCACCATCAGCCTCAATGCCCTCCCAAATATCTGATTGCAGATTCCAAGAAAACAGTGTAAGCAAATTGCTTAATGAAAAGAACAGTGTAACTCTGTGAGTTGAATTCACACATCACAAAGCAGCTTCTCAGAAAATTTCTTTCTGATTTGAATCTGAGGATACTTCCTTTTTCACCATAGGCCTCAAAGTGCTCCCAAATATCCCTTTGCAGATTCCATGAAAACAGTGTTATCAAACTGCTCAATGGTAAGAGCAGTGTTTCTCTGTGAGATGAATTCACACATCCAAAAGTTGTGTCTCAGAAAGCTTCCTTCTAGTTTTTATCTAAGGATATTTCCTTTTTCACCGTAGGTCTTAATGCTCTCCCATTTATCACTTTTCAGATTCCCCAAAAACAGTGCTAACAAACTATTTCATGAAAAAAATCGTGTAACTCTGTGAGATAAATTCAAACATCACATCACTGTTTCTCAGAAAGCATTTTGCTAGTTTTTATCTGAGGATATTTCCTTTTTCACCATATTTCTCAATGTGCTCTGGAATATCCCATTGAACAATCCACGAAAAAAAATGTTAGCAACTTCTCAGTGAAAAGAACAGTGTAACTCTGTGGAATGAGCTCACACATCACAAAGAAGTTTTTCAGGAAGTTTCTTTTGAGAATTTATATGAGGATATTTCTTTGTCATCATAGACTTCAATGTGTTCCAAAATATCCCTTCTCAGATTCCCCAAAGACAATGCTACCAAACTGCTTCATGAAAAGAGTGGTGTAACTCTGAGATGAATTCATAAATCACAAGGCAATTTCTCAGAAAGCATCTTTCTAGTTTTTGTCTTAGGATATTTCCTTTTTCAACATTTCCCTCAATGCACTCACGAATATCCCTTTGCAGATTTCACGAAAATAGTGTTAGCAAACTGTTTCATGAAAAGAAATTTGTAAATCTGAGATGAATTCACACATCGCAAAACAGTTCCTCAGAAAGCTTCTTTTTGGTTTTTGTCTGAGGATATTTCCTTTGTCACCATAGGCTTCAATGCACACCTAAATATCCCTTCTCAGACAACACAAAAACAGTGCTACCAAAGCCCTCCCTCAATAGAAACTTTTAGCAATATGAGATGAATTCACACATCAGAAAGTATTTTCTCTGAAATCTTCTCTCCAGTTTATGCCTGGAGAATTTTAGTTTTTCACCTTAGGCCTCTAGGAGCTCCCAAGCATCCCTTTGCAGATTCCATAAAAACAATGCTACCAAACTGTGACGAGAAAACAAAGGGGTAATTCTGCATGATGAATTCACCCATCACAAAGCAATTTCTCAGATAGCTTCTTTCTAGTTTTTATTGCAGGATATTTCCTTTTCCATCATCGGCTTCCATGTGCTGCCAAATATTCCTTCTCAGACACCATAAAAACAGTGATGCCAAACTGCTCTCTCAGCAGAAAGATTTACCTCTATGAGATGAATGCACACATCCAAAAACAGTTATCAGAAATATTCTCTCCAGTTTTTACCTGAAGATATTTGCTTTTTCAACCTGGGCCTTTATCCACTCCCGAATATCCCTTTGCATATTCCACAAAAACAATGTTACCAAACTCTTAAGTGAAAAGAAAGATTTAGCTCTGTGAGATAAAGTCACCCATCACAAAACAGTCTCTCAGAGAGCTTCTTTCTAGTTTAAATCTGAGGTTATTTCCTTTTTCACCATAGGCTTCTGTGTTCTCCGAATATCCCTTTGTAGATTAAACAAAAACATGGTTACCAAATTGTTCAATGAAAAGAATGGTTTACCTCTGGGAGGTGAATTCACTCATCACAAATAAATTTCTCAGAAGGCTCCTATCTAGTTTTTATCTGTGCATATTACTTTTCCACAGTCAGCATCAATGCATTCCCAATTATCCCTTCTCAGACACCATAAAAACAGTGATGCCAAACTGCTCAATCAGCAAGATGGTTCATCTCTAAGATGCAAATACACATATCATAAAACAGCTTCTCAAAAAACTTCTCTTCAGCTTTTATCTGAAGATGTTTCCTTTTTCAGCATAGGCCTCTATGAGCTCCCAGAAATCCCTTTGCAGATCCCCAAAAACAGTGCTACCAAACTTCTCAATGAAAAGCAATGTGTAACTCTGTGAGATGAATTCACTCATCACAAAGCAGTTCCTCAGAAAGCTTCTTTCTGGTTTTTGTCTGAGGATATTTTCTTATTCACCATACGTCTCAAAGCCCACGTGAATATCCCTTTGCAGATTGCATGAAAACAGTGTTAGCAAACTGCTCCATGAAAAGAAAGCAGTAAATCTGTGAGATGAATTCACACATCACAAAGCAGTTTCTCAGAAAACTTTCTTTTGTTTTGCTCTGAGGCTATTTCCTTTGTCACCATAGGCTTCAATGTGCTCCCAAATATCCTATTTCAGTTTCCACGAAATCAGTGTTATCAAACTACTCAATGAAAACAACAGTGTATCTCTGTGAGGTGAATTCACATATCCAGAAGTAGTTTCTCAGAAAGCATCTTTCTACTTTTTACCTGAGGATATTACCTTTTTCACCATAGGCCTCAATGTGCCCTGGAATATCCCATTGCAGAATCCATGAAAAATGTGTTAGGAAACTTCTCAATGAAAAGAATGGTGTAACTCTGTAAGATGAATTCACACATTCTAAAGAAGTTTATCAGAAAGTTTCTTTCTAGATTTTATCTGAGGATACTTCCTTTGTCACCCTAGGCCTCAATGAGATCGAAAATATTCCTTCTCAGATTCCCCAAAAACAGTGCTACCAAACTGCTCCATGAAAAATATCATGTAACTCTGTGAGATGAATTCACAGATCACAAAATCATTTCTCAGAAAACGTCTTGCTAGTTTTTGTCTGAGGATATTTCCTTTGTCACTGTTTGCCTCAAAGTGCTTGTGAATATCCCTTTGCAGATTCCACGAAAATAGTCTTAGCAAAATGCTCCATGAAAAGAAAGGTGTAAATCTGTGAGATCAATTCACATATCACAAAGCTGTTTCTCAGAAAACATCTTTTTGTGTTTTGTCTGAAGATATATTCTTTGTCACCATAGGCTTCAATGCACTCCAAAATATCCCTTCTCAGACACCACAAAAGCAGTGATGCCAAAGTACTCCCTCAACAGAAACGTTTAGCTCTTAGAGTCAAATGCACCCACCACAAAGGAGTATCTCTGAAATCTATTCTCCAGTTTTTACCTGGAGAATTTTCTTTTATCACCTTAGGCCTCTATGGGCTTACAAATATCCCTTTGCAGATTCCACAAAAACAGTGCTACCAAACTGCTCAAAGAAAACAAACGTGTAATTCTGTGTGATATATTCACCCATCACAAAGAAATTTCTCAGAAAGCTTCTTTCTAGTTTTAATCTCACGATATTTCCTTTTACACTATCAGTTTCTATATGCTCCCAAATATACCTTCTGAGACACCACAAAAACTGTGATGCTAAACTACTCTCTCAACAGAAAGCTTTACCTCTCTGAGATTAATGCACATTTCACAAAGAAGTTATCAGAAACTTTCTCTCCAGTTTTTACCTGAAGATATTACCTGTTTCAAACTTCGCCTCTATCCACTCCTGAATATCCCTTTGCATATTCCACAATAACAGTGTTACCAAACTGCTCAATGAAAAGGAAGATTTATCTCTGTGAGATGAATTCAACCATCACAAGACAGTCTCTCAGAAAGTTTCTTTCTAGTTTTTATCTAAGGGTATTTCCATTTTCGCAATAGGCTTCTCTGTGCTCCGAATACCCCTTTGTAGATTCCACAAAGCAGGGTTAACAAACAGCTCAATGAAAAGAATAGTTTACCTCTGGGAGTTGAAATTACCCATCACAAAGAAATTTCTCAGGAAGCTCCTTTCTAGTTTCTATGTTTGCATATTTATTTTTCCAGCATGAGCTTCAATGCCCTCCCAAATATCCATTCTCAGATACCACAAAAGGAGTGAGTCCATACTGCTCAAACAACAAAATTGCTTACCCCTATCAGGTGAACACACACATCACTAAACAGCTTCTGAAATCCTTCTCTCCAGTTTTTATCTGAAGATAATTCCTTTTTCATCATAGGCCTCTATGATCTCCCGAAAATTCCTTTGCAGATTCCCCAAAAACAGTGATACCAAAGTATTCAATGAAAAGAAAAGTGTAACTTTGTGAGATGAACTCACACACCACAAAGCAGTTTCTCAGAAAGCTTCTTTCTAGTTTATTTCTGAGGATATCTACTTTGTCAACACAGGCCTCAAGACACTCCCAAATATCCCTTTGCAGATTACAAGAAAGTAGTGTTAGCAAACTGCTCCATGAAAAGAAAGGTGTAACTCTGTGAGATGAATTCACACACCAAAAAGAACTTTCTCAGAAAGTTTCTTTCCAGTTTTTATCTGAGTATATTTCTTTTATATGATAGGCTTCAATGCACTCCCAAACATCACTTTGCAGATTATACAAAAGCAGTGTTAGCAAACTGCTCCATGTAAAGAAAGGTGTAACACTGTGAGATAAATTCACACATCACAAAGAACTTTCTCAGAAAGCTTCTTTCTTGTTTGTATCAGATGATATTAACTTTGTCACCATAGGCTTCAATGCGAGCCAAAATATCCCTTCTCAGATTTCCCAAAAACAGTGATACGAAACTGCTCCATGAAAAGAATTGTGTAACTCCGTGAGAAGAAATCACACATCACACAGCTGTTTCCTAGAAAGCTTCTTTCTAGTTTTTATCTGAGGATATTTCCTTTTATATCAGAGGACTCTATTCGCTCCAGAATATCCCATTGCAGATTCCCCGAAAAAAGTGTTACCCTTCTTCTCAATGGAAAGAACGGTGTACCTCTGTGAGATGAATTCCCACATCACAAGGAAGTTTCTCAGAAAGATTCTTTCTAGATTAGATTTTATCTGAGGATATTTCCTTTGTCACAACAGGCTCAATGTGATCCAAATTATCCCTTCTCAGATTCCTCAAAAACAGTGCTACCCAACTGCTTCAGGAAAAGAATTATGTAACTCTGTGAGATTTATTCATAAATCACAGAGCAGTCTGTCATTAAGCTTCTTTCTAGTTTTTGTATGTTGATATTTCCTTTTTCACCATTTGCCTCAATGCACTTGTGAATACACATTTGCAGATTCCATGAAAATAGTGTTAGCAAACTCCTCCATGAAAAACAAGGTGTAAATCTGTGAGATAAATTCAAACATTGGAAAGCAGTTTCTTAGAAAGATTCTTTTTGGTTTCTGTCTGAGAATATTTCCTTGGCCACCATAGGCTTCAATGTACTCTCAGATATTCCTTGTCAGAAACCGCAAAAACAGTGATGTCAAAATGCTCCCTCAAAAGAAACGTTTAACTGTATGAGATGAATGCACACATTACAAAGGAGTTTCTCTGAAAGCTTCATTCTCGTTTTTATCTGAGGTTACTTCATTTTTCACTATATTCCTCAATGCACTCCAGAATATACTATTACAGATTAAATGAAAAAAGTGTTAGCAACTTCTCAATGAAAAGAACAGTGTTACTCAGTGAGACATTCACGTATCATAAAGCAGTTTCACAGAAAACTCCTTTTTGGATTTTATCTGAGGATATTTTCTTTGTCACCTTAGGCTTCAATGTGGCCCAAAATATCCTTTCTGAGATCCCCTGAAAACAGTGCTACCAAACTCCTCCACAAAAAGAACCCTGTGAGATGAATTCACACATCACAAAGAAGTTTCTGGAAAGTTTTTTTCTAGATTTTATCTGAGGACAGTTCCTTTGTCACCACATGCTTCAATGCGATCCAAAATAGCCCTTCTCACATACCCCAAGAACACTGCTACCAAACTGCTCCATGAAAAGAGTTGTGTAACTCTGTGAGATGAATTCACAAATCACAAAGCAACATCTCAGAAAGCGTCTTTCTAGTTTTTCTCTGAGGATATTTCCTTTGTCACCATAGACGTCAGTGTGATACAAAATACCCCATCTCAGATTCCCCAAAAACAGTTCTACCAAACTACTCCATGAAAAAAAAGCTGTAACTCCATGAGATGAATTCAGAAATCAGAAAGCAATTTCTCAGAAATCTTCTTTCTAGTTTTTCTCTGAGTGGATATCCTTTGTCACCATAAGCTTCAATGAGCTCCAAAATGTCACGTTGCAGATACCAAGAAGACAGTGTTAGTAAACTGCTCCACGAAGAGGACAGTGTAATGTTGTGAGATAAATTCACACATCACAAAGCAATTACTCAGAAAGCTTCTTTCTAGTTTTTACCTGAGGATATTCCCTTTTTAACCATAGGTCTCAATACACTTGTGATCTTCTGAGAATAATTCTTTGTCACCACAGGATTCAATGCAGTGCAAAATATCCTTTCTCAGATTCCCCAAAAACAGTGCTACCAAACTGCTCCATGAAAAGAATGGTGTAACTCTGTGAGATGAATTCAAAAAATACAAAGCAGGTTCTCAGAAAGTTTATTTCTAGTTATTGTCTGAGGATATTTGCTCTATAACCATAAGTGTCAATGGGTTCTGAAATATCCCTTTGCAGAATCCAAGAAAGGAGTGTTAGCAAACTGCTCAATGAAAGAACAGTGTAACTCTGTGAGGTGAATTCCCACATCACAAAGCATTTTCTCAGAGTGCTTCTTTCTAACTTTTATTTGAGGATATTTAGATTTTCACCATAGGCCTCAATGGGCTTCCAAATATCCATTTGCAGATTCCATGAAAACAGTGTTAGCAAACTTCTCCATCAAAAGAAAGGTGTAACTGTGTGAGTTGAATTCACACATCAAAAAGAGGTTGCTAAGAAAGCTTCTTTCTAGCTTTTACGTGTGGATATTTCCTTTTTCACCATAGGCCTCAATTTGCTCCCAAGTATAATATTGGAGATTCCTTGAAAACAGTGTTAGCAAACTGCTAAAAGAAAAGGATCATGCAACTCTGTGACATGAATTCACACATCACAAAGCAGTTTCTCAGAAAGTTTCTTCCTAGTTTATATCTGAGGATATTTTCTTTGTCATCATAGGCCTCAATGTACTCCCAAATATCCCTTTGCAGATTCCACGAAAAGAGTACTCCCAAATATCCCTTTGCAGATTCCACAAAAAGAGTTGATCAAACAACTCAGTGAAAAGAACAGTGTAACTCTGTGAGCTGAATTCACAAATAAAAAGCAGTTTCTCAGATAGCTACTATCTAGCTTTTGTCTGAGAATATTTCCTTTGTAACCATAAGCTTCAATGTTCTCTGAAATGTCCCCTTGCAGAATCCAAGAAAACAGTGTTAGCAAAGTGATCAATGAAAACTACATTGTAACTTGATGAGATGAGCTCAAACATCACAAACCAGTTTCTCAGAAAGTTTCTTTTGGTCTTTTGTCTGAGAATGTTACCTTGGTAACCACAGGCTTCAATGCACTCCCATATATTCTACTGCAGATTCCACGACAACAGTGTTATCAAACATCAATGAAAAGAACGGTGTAACTCTGTGAGATGAATTCACACAGCACAAAGCAGTTTCTCAGAAATCTTCTTTCTAGTTTTTCTCTGAAGACATTTCCTTTTTCACTATAGGCCTTAATGCACTCCCAAATATCCCTTTGCAGATTGCATGAAAACAGTGTTTGCAAACTGCTCAATGAAAATGTACGGTGTAACTGTGTGAGATGAATTCACACATCACAATGCAGTATCTCAGAAAGCTTCTTTCTATTTTTTATCTGAGGATATTTAGTTTTTCGCCGTAACTCTCAATGCGCTCCAAAATATCCCTTTGCAGAGCCACAAAAACACTGTTAGTAAATGGCTCCAAGTAAAGAAAGGTGTAACTCTGTGAGATGAATTCACACATCACAGAAAACTTTCTCAGTAACCTTCTTTTTAGTTTTTATCTGAGGATATTTCCTTTGTCATTAGTCTTCAAGGCGATTCAAAATATCTCTTCTCAGATTCCCCCAAAGCAGGGCTACCAAAACGATCCATGAAAACAGTGGCGTAACTCTGTGAGATCAATTCACACATCACAAAGCAGTTTCTCAGAAAGTTTCTTTCTACTTTTTCTATGAGGATATTTCCTATGTCACCATGAACTTCAATGTGCTCCAAAATATCCCATTTCAGTTTCCACAAAAAAAGTGTTATCAAACTTCTCAATGAATAGAACAGTGTAACTCTGTGAGATGAACTCACAAATCACAAAGCAGTTTCTAAGAAAGCTTCTTTCTATATATTGTCTGAGGATATTTCATTTTTCACCTTAGGCCTCAATGCATTCGCGATTGTCCCATTGCAGATTCCACGAAAAAAGTGTTGGCAAACTTCTCAATGAAAAGAACAATGTGACACTGTGAGTTGAATTCACACATCACAAAGCAGTTCAACAGAAATCTTCTCTTTGGTTTTTATCAGAGGACATTTCCTTTTTTACCATAATCCTCCATGCACTCCCAAATATCCCTTCGCAGACTCCTTGAAAACACTGCTAGCAAGCTACTCCATGAAAATAAAGGTGTAACTCTTTGAGATGAATTCACACATCACAAAGAACTTTCTCAGAAAGCTTCTTTCTGGTTTTTATCAGATGATATTTCCTTTGTAACCATAGACTTCGATGTGATCCAAAGTATCCCTTCTCAGATTCCCCAAAAACAGTGTTATCAAACTGATCCATGAAAATTATCGTGTAATTCTGTGAGATGAATTAACACATCCCAAGGCGGTTTTTCAGAAAGCGTCTTTCCAGATTTTATCTGATTATATTTCCTTTGTCACAGTAAGCTTCAATGCACTCCAAAATATGTGATTGCAGATTTCAAGGAATGAGTGTTAGCAAACTGCTCAATGAAAACAACAGTGTAACTCTGTGAGGTGAATTCACACATCACAAAGCAGTTTCTCAGAAAGTTTCTTTTTGTTTTTTGTCTGGGGATATTTCCTTTGTCACCATAGGCTTCCATGCACTCCCAAATATCCTATTACAGATTCTTCGAAAACAGTGTTGGCAAACTGTTGCAAGAAAAGAATCGTGCACGTCTGTGAGAAGAATTGAAACATCACAAAACAGTTTCTCATAAAGCTTATTTCTAGTTTTTATCTGAAAATATTTCTTTTGTCACCATAGACTTCAATGCAATTCAAAATATCCCTTCTCATATTCCCCAAAAACAGTGCTACCAAACCTTTCCATGAAGAGACTCATGTAATTCTGTGGATTGAATTCAGACATCACAAAGCAGTTTCTCAGAAAGCTCCTTTCTAGTTTTTATATGAGGATAATTCGTTTTCACCATAGGCTTTAATGCCATCGAAATATCCTTGTTAAGATTCCCCCCAAAAAGTGTTACCAAATTTCTCCATGAAAAAAATTGTGTAACTCTATGAGATCAATTCAAAATCCCCAAAGAAATTTGTCAGAAACCTTCTTTCTATTTTTTTCTGAGGATATTTTATTTTTCACCATATGCCTCAGTGCACTCACGAATATCCCATTTCAGATTCCACACAAAAAGTGTTAGCCAACCTCTCAATGAAAAGAGCGGTGTAACTCTGTGAGATAAATTCACACATCACAAAGCAGCTTCACAGAAACCTTTTTGGTTTTTATCAGAGGATATTTCCTTTATCATCATAATCCTCCATGCACTCCCATATATCCCTTTGCAGATTCCACGGAAACAGTGTTAGCAAACTACTCCACAAAAAGAAAAGTGTAACACTTTGAAATGAATACACACAACACAAAGTACTTTCTTAGAAAGATCCTTTCTAGTTTTCATCTGAGGATATTTCCTTTGTCACCACAGACTTCAATGCAATCCTAAATATCCCTTCTCAGATTCCAGAAAAAGAGTGCTCCCAAATTGATCCAAGAAAATATTCATGTAACACTGAAATGAATTATCACAAAATGCTTTCTCAGAAAGCTTCTTTCCAGGTTTTATATGAGGATATTTCCTTTTTTACCAAAAGCTTTAATGCACTCTGAAATATCCTATTGCAGATTCCAAGAAAACTGTATTAGCAAACTGCTCAGTGAAATGAACAGTGTAACTCCATGAGATGAATTCACGCTTCACAAAGCAGTTTCTCAGAAAGCTTCTGCTTAGTTTTTATCTGAGGATATTTGCTTTTTCACCAAAGGCATCCAATCGCTCAGAAAAATCCCTTCATAGATTCCACGATAGCAGTGTTAGCAAACTGCTCCATGAAAAGAAAGATGTAATTCTGTGAGATGAATCGGCACAACACAAAGCAGTTTCTTAGAAAGCTTCTTCTTGCCACATTTTCTTAATCCAGTCTGTCACAGATGGACATTTGGGTTAAGAAAATTTGGCACATATACACAATGGAATATTATGCAGCCATAAAAAAGGATGAGTTTGCGTCCTTTGTAGGGACATGGATGCAGCTGGAAACCATCATTCTTAGCAAACT
>NW_012117799.1:1222609-1238426 GCF_000951035.1 Colobus angolensis palliatus
ATGGGTGCAGCACACCAACATGGTACAAGTATACATATGTAACAAACCTGCACGTTATGCACATGTACCCTAGAACTTAAAGTATAATAAAAAAAAAGAAAGGTTCTTTTTGGTTTGTAACTGAGGATATTTCCTTTTTTACCACAAGCTTCAATGCACTCTTAAGCATCCTATAGCAGATTCCACGAAAACAGTGTTAAAAATTGCTCAATGAAAAAAATGGTGTAACCCTGTAAGATGAATTCCCACATCACAAAGCAGTTTCTCAGAAATCTTCTTTCTAGTTTTTATCTGAGGATATTCCCTTTTTCACTATAGGACTCAATGCACTCCGAAATATCCCTTCACAGATTCAAAGAAAACAGTGTTAGCAAACAGCTTCATGAATAGAAAGGTGTAAATCTGTGACTTGAATTCAAACATCACAAAGAACTTTCTTAGAAACATTCTTTCTAGTTTTTATCTGAGGATATCTCCTTTGCCACCATAGACCTCAGTGCAATCCAAAATATCCCTTCTCAGATTCCCCCAAAACAATGTTACCAAACTGATCCAAGAAAAGAATGCTTTAACTCTGTGAGATGTATTAACACATCACAAAGTGGTTTCTCAGAAAGTTTTCTTCCTAGTTTTAATATGAGGATTTTCCTTTGTCACCATACGCTTCAATGCACTCCAAAATATCCCATTGTTGACTCCAGAAACACAGTGTAAGCAAACGGCTGAATGAAATGAACAGTGTATATCTGTAAGATGAATTCACACATCACAAAGCAGTTTCCCAGAAAGCTTTTTTCTACTTTTCTCTGAGGATATTTCCTGTTTCACCACAGGCCTCAATTAGCTCCGAAACATTCCTTTGCAGTCTCCACTAAAACTGTGTTTGCAATCTGCACCATGAACAGAAAGGTGATACTCTGTGAGGTGAATACACACATCACAAAGAATTTCTGAGAAAGCTTCTTTCTAATTTTTATCTGAGGATGTTTCCTTTGTCACCTTAGGCTTCCATGAGATCCAAAATATCCCTTCTCAGATTCCCCAAAAACAGTGCTGCCAAACTGCACCATGAAAAGAATGGTGTAACCACGTGAGATGAATTCATACATCACAAAGCTGTTTATCAGACAGCTTCTTTCTAGTATTTGACTGAGGATATTCCCTTTTTCTCCATATTCCTCAATGCGCTGCAGAATATCCCATTGCAGCTTCCACTAAAAAAGTGATAGTAAACTTCTCAATGAATAGAACAGTGTAACTCTGTGAGATGAATGGACACATCACAAAGCAGTTTCACAGAAAACTTCTTTCTAGTTTTTGTATATTTCCTTTTTCAACATATTCCTCAAGGCATTCAGGCATATCCCTTTACAGATTCCACGAAAACAGTATTAGCAAGCTGCTCAATGAAAGAAAAATTGTAAATCTGTGAGATGAATTCACACATCACAAAGCAGTTTCTCAGAAACATTCTTTTTGTTTTCTCTCTGAGGATATTTCTTCAGTCACCATAGGCTTCAATGCACTCCCAAGTATCCTTTTGCAAATTCCACGAAAACAGTGTTAGCAAACTGCTCCACGAAAGGTGTAACTCTGTGAGATGAATTGACACAACACAAAGCAGTTTCTTAGAAAGCTTTTTGATTTTTAACAGAGGATATTTTCTTTGTCACCATAGATTTAAAGGTGCTCTCAAATATCCCATTGCAGATTCCAGAAAAACAGTGTTATCAAACTGATCAATGAAAAGAACAACGTCTCTGTAAGATGAATTCAAACATCACAAAGAAATTTCTCATAAATATCTTTTTTAGATTTTATCTGAGTATATTTCCTTTTTCACTATAGGCCTCAAAGCACTCCCAAATCTCCCTTCAAAGATTCAAAGAAAACAGTGTTAGCAAACGGTTTCATGAATAGAAAGGTGTAAATCTATAACATGAATTCAAACATCACAAAGAACTTTCGCAGAATGATTCTTTGTAGTTTTTATCTGAGGACATCTCCTTTGTCACCATAGGCTTCAATGCAATCCAAAATATCCCTTCTCAGATTCCCCAAAAACAATGCAACCAAACTGATCTATGAAAAGAATTCCATAACTCTGTGAGATGTATTCACACATCACAAAGCGGTTTCTCAGAAAGTTTTTTTCTAGTTTCAATATGACGATATTTCCTTTGTCACTGTAAGCTTCAATGCACTCCAAAATATCCCATTGTAGACTCCAGGAAAACAGTGTAAGCAAATGGCTCAATGAAATGAACAGTGTAAACCTGTAAGATGAATTCACACGTCACAAAGCAGTTTCTCAAAAAGCTTCTTTCTACTTTTTCTCTGAGGATATTTCCTTTTTCACCATAGACTTCAATGCTCTCCCAAACATCCCTTTGCAGATTCCATGAAAACTGTGTTAGCAATCTGTTTCATGAGCAGAAAGGTAATACTCTCTGAGGTGAATACACACATCACAAAGAAGTTTCTGAGAAAGCTTCTTTCTAATTTTTATCTGAAGATATTTCCTTTGTCACACTAGGCTTCAATAAGATCCAAAATAGCCCTTCTCAGATTCCCAAAAACCAGCGCTGCCAAACTGGTCCATGAAAAGAATGGTGTAACTATGTGAGATGAATTCACACATCACAAAGATGTTTCTCAGACCACTTCTTTGTAGTATTTATCTGAGGATATTTCCTTTTACTCCATATTCCTCAATGCACTCTGGAATATCCCATTGCAGATTCCACCAAAAGAGTGTTAGCAAACTTCTCAATGAAGAGACCTATGTACCTCTGTGAGATGAATTGACACATCACAAAGCAGTTTCAAAGAAAGCTCTTTCTAATATTTTTATTAGTATATTTCCTTTTTTAACATATTCCTCAATGCACTCGCAAATATCCCTTTTCAGATTCCACCAAAAAAGTATTAGCAAACTGCTTCATGAAAGAGAAATATAAATCTTTGAGATGAATTCACACATCCCAAAGCAGTTTCTCAGAAAGATTATTTTTGGTTTTTCTCTGAGCATATATCCTTAGTCAGCACAGGCTTCAATGCACTCACAAAGATCCTATTGCAGGTTCCATGGAAACAGTGTTAGCAAATTGCTCCATGGAAACAAAGCCATAACTCTGTGAGATAAATTGACACAAAACAAAGCATTTTCTTAGAAAGCTTCCTTTTGGTTTTTAACTGAGGATATTTCCATTGTCACCATAGGCTTCAATGCACTCTCAAATATCCTGTTGCAGATTCCACAAAAACAGTGCTATAAAACTGCTCAATGTAAAGAATGTGTCTCTGTAAGATGAATTCACACATTTCAAAACAGTTTCTCAGAAATGTTTTTCTATTTTTTATCTGAGTACATTTCCTTTTTCACTATAGGCCTCAATTCACTCCAAAATATCCCTTCGCAGATTCAAAGAAAGCAGTGTCAGCAAACGGCTTCATGAATAGAAAGGTGTAAATCTGTGACATGAATTCAAATATCACAAAGAACTTTCTCAGAGTGACTCCTTCTAGTTTTTATCTGAGGATATCTCCTTTGTCACCATAGGCTTGAATGTGATCCAAAATATCCCTTCTCAGATTCCCCAAAAACACTGCTACCAAACTGATCCATGAATAGAATCCTGTAACTCTGTGAGATATATTTACACATCACAAAGCCGTTTCTTGGAAAGTTTCATTCTAGTTTTTATATGAGGATATTTCCTTTGTTACCATAAACTTCAATGCACCGCAAAATATCCCATTGTAAACTCCAGAAAAACAGTGTTAGCAAACAGCTCAATAAAATGAACAGTTTAAATATGTAAGATGAATTCTCACATCGCAAAGCAGTTTCTCAGAAAGTTTCTTTCTACTTTTTCTCTGAGGATATTTCCTTTTTCACCACAGGCCTGAATGCACTCCCAAACATCCCTTTGCAGATTCCATGAAAACTGTGCTAGCAATCCGCTCCATGAACAGAAAGGTAATACTCTGTGAGGTGAATGCACACATTACAAAGAAGTTTCTGAGAAAACTTCTTTCTAGTTTTCATCTGAGGATATTTCCTTTGTCACCCAACACTTCAATGCAATCCAAAATATCCCTTCTTAGATTCTCCAAAAACAGTGCTGCCAAACTGCTCCATGAAGAGAATGGTGTAACTATGTGAGATGCATTCACACATCACAAAGCTTTTTCTCAGACAGCTTGTTTTTAGTATGTATCTGAGGATAATTCTTTTTTCTCCATATTCCTCAATGCACTCTGGAATATCCCATTGCAGATTCCACCAAAAGAGTGTTAGCAAACTTCTCAATGAAGAGACTGGTGTAACTCTGTGAGATGAATTGACACATCAAAAAGCAGTTTCAAAGAAAGCTTCTTTCTAGTATGTGTATGAGTATATTTCCTTTTTCAACATATTCCTCAATGCAATCACGAATATCCCTTTTCACTTCCAACAATAATACTATTAGCAAACTGCTGCAGGAAAGAAAGGTGTAAATCTGTGAGATGAATTCACACATCACAAAGCAGTTTCTCAGAAAGATTCTTTTTGGTATTTCTCTGAGGATATATCCTTAGTCACCATAAGCTTCAATGCATTCCCAAATATCCTATTACAGATTCCATGAAAACAGTGTTAGCAAACTGCACGGAAACAAAGACATAACTCTGTGAGATGAATTGACACAACACAAAGCAGTTTCTTAGAAACTTCTTTTTGGCTTTCAACTGAGGATATTTCCTTTGTCAACACAGGTTTCAATGTGCTCCTAAATATCCTATTGCAGATTCCACAAAAACAGTGTTATCAAACTGCTCAATAGAAAGAACAGTGTATCTCTGTAAGATGAATTCACATATCACAAAGCAGTTTCTCAGAAATGTGCTTTCTAGTTTTTATCTCAGTATACTTCCTTTTTCACTATAGGCCTCAATGCACTCCCAAATATCCCTTCACAGATTCAACGAAATCAGTGTTAGCAAATGGTTTCATGAATACAAAGGTGTAAATGTGTGACATGAATTCAAACATCACAAAGAACTTTCTCAGAATGATTTTTTTCTAGTTTTTATCTGAGGATATCTCCTTTGTCACCATAGGCTTCAGTGTGATCCAAAATACCCCCTCTCAGATCCCCAGAAGTTGATCCATTAAAAGAATTGTGTAACTCAGGGGGATGAATTAACACATCACAAGACGGTTTCTCAGAAATTTCTTTGTAGTTTTTATATGAAGATATTTCCTTTGTCACCATAAGCTTCAATGTGCTTCAAAATATCCCATTTTAGAATCCAGGAATACAGTTTAAGTAAACAGCTCAATCAAATGAACAGTGGAAATATGTAATATGAATTCACACATTACAAAGCAGTTTCTCAGAAAGCTTCTTTCTACTTTTTCTCTGAGGATATTTCCTTTTTCACCATAGGTCTCAATGTGCTCCCAAACATCCCTTTTGCAGATTCCACCAAAACTCTGTTATCAATCTGCTCCATGAACAGAAAGGTGATACTCTGTGAGATTGAATACAAACATCACAAAGAAGTTTCTGATAAATTCTTCTTTCTAGTTTTTATCTGAGGATATTTCCTTTGTCACCCTAGGCTTCCATGAGATCCAAAATAACACTTCTCAGATTCCCCAAAACCAGTGCTGCCAAACTGCTCCATGAATAGGATGATATAACTATGTGAGATGAATTCATATATCACAAAGCTGTTTATCAGACAGCTTCTTTCTAGTATTTATCTGAGGATATTTCCTTTTTCTCCATATTCCTCAATGTGCTCTGGAATATCCCATTGCAGATTCCACCAAAAAAGTGATAGAAAACTTCTCAATGAAGAGACCGGTGTAACTCTGAGATGAATTGACACATCACAAAGCAGTTTTGCAGAAAGCTTCTTTCTAGTGTTTGTATGGGTATATTTCCTTTTTCAACATATTTCTCAATGTATTTGCAAATATCCCTTTTCAGATTCCACGAAAACAGTATTAGCAAGCTGCCCCATGAGAGGAAAGTATAAATCTGTGAGATGAATTCTCACATCACAAAGTAATTTCTCAGAAAGATTCTTTTTGGTTTCTCTCTGAGGATATACTCTTAGTCACCATCAGCTTCAATGCACTCCCAAATATCCTATTGCAAATTCCATGAAAACAGTGTTAGCAAACTGTTCTGTGGAAATGAAGACGTAACTCTGTGAGGTGAATTGACACAACACAAAGCAGTTTCTTAGAAAGCTTCTTTTTGGCATTTACCTGAGGATATTTCCTTTGTCACCACAGGTTTCAATGCACTATCAAATATCCCACTGCAGATTGCACAAAAACAGTGTTATCACACTGCTCCATGAAAAGAATAGTGTATCTCTGTAAGATGAATTCGCATATCACAAAGCAGTTTCTCACAAATCTTCTTTCTAGTTTTTATCTCAGTATATTTCCTTTTTCACTATAGGCCTCAATGCACTCCCAAATATCCCTTCACAGATTCAAAGAAAACAGTGGTAACAAACAGCTTCACTTCTGAATGGAATGAAATGAATGATGGAAAGGTGTAAATCGGTGACATGAATTCAAATATCACAAAGACCTTTCTCAGAAATTCTTTCTAGTTTTTGTCTGAGGATATCTCCTTTGTCACCATAGGCTTCAATACGGTCAAAAATATCACTTCTCAGATTCCCCATAAGCTGATCCATTAAAAAAATCCTGCAATTCAGTGAGATGAATTAACACATCACAAAACGGATTCTCAGAAATTTCTTCCTAGTTTCTATATGGGGATATTTCCTTTGTCACCACAAGCTTCAAAGTACTCCAAAGCATCCCATTGTAGACTTCATGTAAACAGTGTAAGCAAACGGCTCAACGAAATGAAAATTGTAAAATATGTAAGATGAATTCACACATCACAAAGCAGTCTCTCAGAAAGAATCTTTTTGGTTTTTCTCTTAGGATATATCTTTAGTCACCATAGGCTTCAATGCGCTCCCAAATATCCTATTACAGATTCCACGAAAACAGTGTTAGCAAAATGCTCCATGGAAACAAAGACGTAATTCTGTGAGATGAATTGACACAACACAAAGCATTTTCTTAGAAAGCTTCTTTTTGGCTTTTAACTGAGGATATTTCCTTTGTCATCACAAGTTTCAATGCACTCTCAAATATCCTATTGCAGATTCTACAAAAACAGTGTTATCAAACTGCTCAATGAAAAGAACGATGTATCTCTGTAAGATAAATTCACATATCACAAAGCAGTTTCACAGAAGTGTTCTTTCTAGTTTTTATCTCAGTATATTTCCTTTTTTGCTACAGGCCTCGATGTGCTCCCAAATATCCCTTCGCAGATTCAAAGACAGTGTTAGCAAACGGCTTCATGAAAGGAAAAGTGTAAATCGTTGACATGAATTCAAACTTCACAGAGAACATTCTCAGAATGATTCTTTCTAGTTTTTGTCTGAGGGTATCTCCTTTGTCACCATAGGCTTCAGTGCAATCCAAAATATCCCTTCTCAGATTCCCCAAAAGCTGATCTATTAAAAGAATCATGTAACTCTGTGAGATGAATTAACATATCACAAAACGGTTTCTCAGAAAATTCTTCCCTGTTTTTATGTGAGGATATTTCCTTTGTCACCATAAGCTTCAATGCACTCAAAAGCATCCCATTGTAGACTCCATATAAACAGTGTTAGCCAACAGTTCAATGAAATGAACAGTGTAAATATGTAACATGAATTCACACATCACAAAGCAGTTTCTCAGAAAGCTTCTTTCTACTTTTTCTCTGATAATATTTCCTTTTTCACCATAGGCTTCAATGCACTCCCAAACATCCCTTTTGCAGATTCCACCAAAACTGTGTTACCAATCTGCTCCATGAACAGAGAGTTGATACTCTGTGAGAAGAATACACACATCAGAAATAAGTTTCTGAGAAAGATTCTTTCTAGTTTTTATCTGAGGATATTTCCTTTGTCACCCTAGGCTTCCATGAGATCCAAAATATCCCTTTTCAGATTCCCCAAAAACAGTGCTGACAAGTGATCCATGAAAAGAATCGTGTAACTCTGTGAGATGAATTAGCACATCACAAAGTGGTTTCTCAGAAAGCTTCTTTCTACTTTTTCTATGAGGACGGTTCCTATGTCACCATAATTTTCATTGTTCTCCGAATAATCCCTTTTAAGATACCAAGAAAGCAGTCTTAGGAAACTTCTCAATGAAAATAACAGTGTAACACTCTGAGAGGAATTCACATAACACAAAGCAGTTTCGCAGAAAGCTTCTTTTTCATATATCTATGAGGATATATGCTTTGTCACCATAGGCTTCGATGCACTCCCAAATATCCTATAGCAGTTTCCACGACAACAGTGTTATCAAACTGCTAAATGAAATGAATGATGTAACTTTGTGAGATGAATTCACACATCACAAAGCAGTTTCTCAGAAAGCTTCTTTTTGGTTTATCTGTGAGTGTATTTCCTTTGTCACATAAACTTCAATGTGCTGAGAAATATCAGTGTGCAGATTCCAAGAAAAAGGTGTAAGCAAACTGATCAATGCAAAGTACAGTGTAACTCTGTGAGTTGTATTCACATGTCACAAAGCAGTTTCTCAGAAAGCTTCCTTATAGTTTTTATGTGAGGATATTTCATTTCTCACTGTAGGACTGAATGTACTCTCAATATCCCTTTGCAGATTCCACAAAAACAGTGTTAGCAAACTGCTGCATGAAAATAGGGGTGTACCTCTGTGACATGAATTCACACATCACAAAGTAGTTTCTCAGACTGCTTCTTTTTGGTGTTTGTCTCAGGATAATTCCTTTGACACCATAGGCTTCCATGCACACCAAAATATCCTATTGAAGATTCCAAAAAAACAGTATTAGCAAACTGTCCCATGAAAATAGAGGTGTAACACTGTGAGATGAATTCAGACATCACAAAGGTCTTTCTCAGAAAGTTTCTTTCTAATTTTTATCAGAGGATACTCCCTTTGTCACCATAAGCTTCAATGCACCGCGAAATATCAAATTGTAGATTCCAAGGAAGTAATGTTAGCAAATGGCTCAATGAAAAGAACAGAGTAACACTGTGAGATGAATTCACACATCAGAAAGGAATTTCTCAGAAAGATTGTTTCAAGCTTTTACTCAGTATATTTCCTTTTTCACCGTAGGCCTCAATGCACTCCCAAATATCCTACTGCAGATTAAACAAAGGCAATGTTATCAAACTGCTCACTGAAAAGAACCATGTAATTCTCTGAGATGAATTCACATATCACAAAGTATTTTCTCAGAAAGATTCTTTCTAGTTTTTATCTTAGGATATTTCCTTTCTCACTATAGGCCTCAATGTACTCCCAAATATCCCACTGCAGATTCAAAGAAAACAATGTTAGCAAACTGCTCCATGAAAAGTAAGGTGAATGCTGTGAGATGAATTCACACATCACAATGTCCTTCTCAGAAAGCTTCTTTCTAACTTTTTTCTGTGGATATTTTCTTTGTCACCATAGTCCTCAATGCTATCCAAAATATCCCATCTCGGATTCCCCAAAAACAATGCTACCAAACTGCTCCATGAAAGGAATCATGTAACTCTGTCAGATGAATTAACAAAACACAAAGCAGTTTCTCAGAAAGCTTTCTTCTAGTTTTTATCTGAGGATGTGTAATTTATCACCATATATCTCAATGCGCTCCCATATATTCATTTGCAGATATCACAAAAACACTGTTAGCCAACTGCTCAATGAAAAGAACAGTGAAACTCGATGACGTGAATTCACACGTCACAAAACAGTTTCTCAGAAAGCTTCTTTCTAGATTTTTTCTGAGGATATTTCCTATTTCACCATAGGCCTCAAGTTGCTCCCGAATATCCATTTTCAGATTGAACAAAAACACTGTTTGCAAACTGCTCCATGAAAAGAACGGTGTACTCTGTGTGATTAATTCACACATCACAAAGTAGTTTCTGGTAAAGCTTCTTTCCAGTGTTTATCTTAGGATACTTCTTTTGTCAAAAGAGGCTTCAATGTGATGCAAAATATGCATTCTCAGATTCACCAAAAACAGTGCTACCAAACTGATCCATGAAAAGAATCATGTAACTCTGTGAGATGAATTTACAAAACAAAAACCAGTTTCTCAGAAAGCTTCTTTCTAATTTTTGTCTGAGGATATTTCCTTTCTCACCATTGCAGATTCCACGAAAACAGTGTTAGCAATCTGCTCAATGCAAAGAAAAGCATAACTCTGTGAAATGAATTCAGACACCACAAACTGGTTTCTCACAAAGCTTTTTTCTAGTTCTTATATGAGGGTATTTCCTTTGTTACCATAGGCTTCACTGTGATCCAAAATATCCCTTCTCATATTCCCCAGAAACAGTGCTAAAAAACTGATTCATGAAAGAATTATGTAACTCTGTGAGATGAATTCACACATCACAAAGCAGTTTCTCAGAAATCTTCTTTCACGTTTGTGTGTGAGGATATTTACTTTTTCACCATAGGCATCAATGCCCTCCAAAATATCCATTTGCAGATTCCACAAAAACAGTGTTAACAAACGGCTCCATGAAAAGAAAGGTGTAACTCTGCGAGATGAATTCACACATCACAAAGGATTTTCTCAGAAAGGATCTTTAGAGTTTTCATCTGAGGATATTTCCTTTGTCACCATAGGCTTCAATGCTATTCTAAATATCCCTTCTCAGATTCCCCAAAAACAGTGCTACAAAACTGATATATGAAAAAAATCATGTAACTCCTGGAGATGAATTAAAACATCACAAGATGGTTTCTCAGAAAGTTTCTTTTTCGTTTTTACCTGTGGATATTTAATTTTTCACAATAGGTCCCGATGCGCTCCCAAATATTCCTTTGCAGATTCCAAGAAAACAGTGTTAGCAAACTGCTCCATGATAAGAACATTGTAACTGTGAGATGAATTAACACATCACCAAGGAGTTTCACAGAAAGCTTCCTTCAAGTTTCTGTCTGAGGATATTTCCTTTTTCACCATAGGCCTCAATGCACTTCCAAATATCCCTTTGCAGATTCCACTAGAACATCCCTTTGCAGATTCCACTAGAACAGTGTTAGCAAACTGCTACATGAAAATTGAGGTGTAACTCTGTGAGATGAATTCACACAAAACAAAGTCCTTTCTCAGAAAGCTTCTTTCTACCTTTTGCCTGAGGATATTTCCTTTGTCACCATAGGCTTCAAAATGATCCAATATATCCCTTCTCAGATTCCCTAAAAACAGTACTAAAAATCTTCTCCAAGAAAAGAATTGCATACCTCTGTGAGATGAATTCTCAAATGACAAAGCAGTTTCTCAGAAAGATTCTTTCTAGTTTTTCACTGTGGATATTTCTTTTGTCACCATTGGCTTTAGTGTGCTCCCAAATATTCTATTGCAGATTCCAGGAAAACAGTGTTACCAAACTGCTCAATGAAAAGAGCAGAGTAACTCTGTAAGATGAATTCATGCATTACAAATTAATTTCTCAGAAAGCTTCATTCTAGTTTTATCTGAGGATATTTACTTTTTCACCATAGGCCTCAATGCAATCCAAAATATCTCATTGCAAATTCCAAGAAAAGAGTATTAGCAAAAGGCTCAATGAAAAGAACAGTGTAACTCTGTAAGATAAATTCACACATCAAAAAGCAGTTTCTCAGAGAGCTTCTTTCTAGGTTTTATCTAAGCATATTTCCTTTTTCACAATAGGCTTCAATGTACACCCAAATATCCCTTTGCAGATTACACGAAAACAGTGTTACCAAAATGCTCCATGATAAGAAAGGTGTAATTCTGTGAGATGATTCACACATAACAAAGAACGTTTTCAGAAAGCATATTTCTAGTTTTTATCTGAGGATAATTTCTTTGTCACAAAAAACTTCAATTCACTCAGAAATATCCCATTGCAGTTTCCAAGAAAATACTGTTAACATACTGCTCCATGAAAAGAAAGGTGTAAATCTGTGAGATGAATTCACACATCACAAAGCAGTTTCTCAGATAGCTTCTATTTGTTTTTTGTCTGAGGATATATCCTTTGTCACAGTAGGCTTGAATACAATTCAAAATATCTCTTCTCATATTCCCCAAAAACAGTGCTACCAAACTGGTCCATGAAAAGAATGGTGTAACTATGTGAGATGAATTCACACATCACAAAAGTGTTTCTTGGAAAGCTTCTTTCCAGTTTTTATCTCACCATATTTTCTTTTACACCATATTCCCCAGAGTGCTCTGTAATATCCCATTGCAGATTCCATGAAAAAAGAGTTAGCAAACTTATTAATTAAAGGAATGGTGTAACTCTGTAAGAAAAATTCACATGTCACAAAACAGTTTCACAGAAAGCTTCTTTTTGGTTATCTGAGGATATTTCCTTTTTCACCATAGGCTTAAATGCAATTCAAATTATCCCTTCTCAGATCCCTCAAAAACAGTGCTACCAAACTGCTCCATGAAAACAGTGGTGTGAATCTGTGAGTTGAATTCACACATCACAAAGCTATTACTAAGAAAGCATCTTTCAAGTTTTTACCTGAGGATACTTCCTTTGTCACCATAGGCTTCAATGCGATCCAAAATATTCCTACTCAGATGCACCAAAAAGAGTGCTAAAAAATTGATCCATGAAATGAATCGTGTAACTCCATGAGATGAGTTAATACATCACAAAGCAGTTTCTCAGAAAACTTCCTTCTAGTTTTTATATGAATACATTTCCTTTTTTACCATTAACTTCAATGTCCTCCAAAGTATCCCACTGCAGATTCCTAGAAAACAGTATTAACAAACTGCTCAAAGAGCAGAACAGTGTAACTCTGTGAGATGCATGCACACATCATAATTCAGTTTCTCAAATACCTTCTTTTTAGTTTTTGTCTGAGGACATTTACTTTTCACCATAGGTCTCAGTGTTCTCCTAAATATCCCTTTGCAGACGCCAAGAAAACAGTGTTAGCAAACTGGCCCATGAAAAGTAAAGTGTAACTCTGTGAGATGCATTCACATGTCACACAAGAAGTCTCTCTGAATTCTTCTTTCTAGTTTTAATCTGAGGATATTTCTTTTGACACCATAGACCTCACTGTGATCCAAAACAGCCCTTCTCAGATGCTCCAAAAACAGGGTTAACAAACCATTCCTTTAATTAATAAGTTTGCTAACTCTTTTTTCATGGAATCTGCAATGGGATATTACAGAGCACTCTGGGGAATATGGTGTGAAAAGAAAAATGTAACTCTGTGAGATGAATTCAGAAATCACAAAGCAGTTTCTCAGAAAACGTCTTTCTAATTTTTGTCTGAGGATATTTCCTTTGTAACCATAAGCTTCAATGTGCTCTGAAATATCCCATTGCAGATTCCAAGCAAACAACATTAGCAGATTGTTCAATGAAAAGAACAGGGTAACGCTTTGAGATGAATTCACATATCACAAGGCAGTTTCTTAGAAAGATTTTTTCGAGTTTTTGTCTGAGGCTATTTCTTTGTCACCATAGGTTTCAATGGACTCCCATATATTCTACTGCAGACTCCATGAAAACAGTGCTATCAAACGATTCTCAAAGAAAAGCATGGTGTAGGTTTGTGAGATGAATTCACTTATCACAAATCAGTTTCTCAGAAAACTTCTTTCTAATTTTTATCTGAGTGTATTTCCCTTTCACCTTAGACCTCAATAAGCTCCCAAATATCCCTTTACAGATTCCACAAAAACAGTTTTAGCAAACTGCTCCATGAAAACAAAGGTGTATCTCTGTGAGATGAATTCACACATCACAAAGAACTTACTCACAAAGCTTCTTTATAGTTTTTTTCCTGAGGATATTTCTCTTGTCACCATAGACTTCAATGGTATCCAAAGTATTCCTTGTAAGATTCCCAAAAAAAAGTGCTATCAAACTGATCCATGAAAAATAATCCTGTAACTCAGTGAGATGAATTCACAAATCACAAAGCAGTTTCTCAGAAAATATATTTCTAGTTTTTGTCTGATTATATTTCCTTTTTCATAACAAGTTTCAATGCATTCCAAAATATCGCTTTGCAGATTCCAGGAAAACAGTGTTAGCACTCTGCTCCATGAAAGGAAAGGCATAACTCTGTGAGACTAATTGACACATCACAAAGAACTTTATCAGAAAGCATTTTCTAGTAATTAACTGAGGATGTTTCCATTGTCACCATAAGCTTCAATATGATCCAAACTATACCTTCTTAGATTCCCCAAAAACAGTGCTACCAAAGTGATCCATGAAAAGGATTGTGTAACTCTGTGAGATGAATTAACGCATCACAAAGCAGTTTCTCAGAAAGCTAGTTTGTATATGATGATATTTCATTTGTCACTGTAAGCTTCAATGCACTCCAAAATATCCCATTGTAGTTTCCAAGAAAACAGTGTTAGCAAACTGCTCAATATAAAGAACAGTGTAACTGATTCAGATGAATTGACACAACATAACTCAGTTTCTCAGAAAGGTTTCTTGGTTTTCATCTGAAGATATTTCCTTTGTCACCACAGGATTCAATGTGCTCCCAAATATCCTATTGTAGATTCCATGAGAAAAGTCTTATCAAACTGCTCATTGAACAGAACGGTATAGCTCTGTGTGGTGAATTCACACATCACAAAGTAGTTTCTCAGAAAGCTTCTCTCTCATTTTTTTTCTGAGAATATTTCCTTTTTCACTTTTGGCCTCAATGTACTCCAAAATGTCCCTTTGCAGATTCCAAGAAAACAGTGTTAGCAAACTGACCCATAAAAAGAAAGGTGTATCAATGTTAGATGCATTCACACATCACAAGTAAGCTTCTCAGAAAGCTTATTTACAGTTTTATCTGAGGATATTTCCTTAGTCACCATAGGCTTCAATGTGACCCAAAATATCCCTTCTCATATTCCCCAAAGACCGTGCTACCAAACTAATCCATGAAAAGTGTCATGTAACACAGTGAAATGAATGAATACATCACAAAGCAGTTTCTCAGAAACTTCTTTCTAGTTTTTATATGAGGATATTTTCTTCGTCACCATAAGCTTCAATGCACTCTGAAATATCCTATTGCAGATTACAAGAATGAAGTGTTAGCAAACTACTCAATGAAAAGAACAGTGTAATTCTGTGAGATGATTTCACACATCACAAAGCAGTTTCTCGGAAAGTTTCTTCTTGGTTTTTATCTGAGGATATTTCCTTTGTCACCATAGGCTTCAATTCTCTCCCAAATATCCTTTCGCAGATTCCACGAAAGATGTTTTATCAAACTGCTCAATGAGAAGCATGTTTTATCAAACTGCTCAATGAGAAGCATGTTGTAACTGTTTGAGACGAATTCACAAATCACAATGCAATTTCTCAGAATGTATATTTCTAGTTTTTATCTGAGAATATTTCTTTTTTCCCTATAGTCCTCAATGCATTCTCAATTATCCTTTTGCGGTTTCAATGAATAAAATGTTACCACACTGCTCCACAAAAAGAAAAGTGTATCTCTGTTTGACGAATTCACACATCACAAAAAAGTCTCTCAGAAAGTTTGTTGACCGGGCGCAGTGGCTGAAGCCTGTAATCCCAGCACTTTGGGAGGCCAAGATGGGCGGATCACGAGGTCAGCAGATCGAGACCATCCTGGCTAACACGGTGAAACTCCGTCTCTACTAAAAATACAAAAAAACTAGCCGGGCGAGGTGGTGGGCACCTGTAGTCCCAGCTACTCGGGAGGCTGAGGCAGGAGAATGGTGTGAAC